>NW_026442057.1:0-600000 GCF_026898425.1 Galleria mellonella
GCACCAACCGTTCCCACGCACCTCCCATGAAGGGTGCGCTCGGGGGAATGTAGCGCCACCGGATGAAATGGACTGATGACTCTTCTTGGATGGCTTCCTCGGCTGCTTTCTTCAGTTCGACGTCAGCACCTTTGAGGTTGGTGCCTTGGTCGGACCATAATTCCGTGGGACACCCTCTGCGGCTTATGAAGCGCCGCAGGGTCATTATGGCGGAGTCCGTGCTGAGGCTGCCGGCGATTTCTAGGTGGACAGCGCGCGCGTCGTTAGGCAGGTGAAGACCACTCCGTATCGCTTCTGGTGAGTGCGGCCCACTGTCACGGTCATAGGCCCGAAGTAGTCTAGGCCGGTGAACGTGAACGGTCGTTGATGATGCGCCAGCCTGCTCTGTGGATGGTTGCCCGTTGATGGCTGCGCCGGTCTTGCTCTTCGTAGGCGGCACAGCTGACACCTCTTCAGTTCACTGCGGACGGCGTGTCGTAGGCGCAACACCCACAAGTGTTGTCGCACCTCGTTCGTGGTGATCTCGAAGCCGCCGTGGTGAAGTTTCCGATGCACCCATGCGATGTATAGGCGCACCCAGGCGTGGTTTCCGTCGACGATGGGGGCTCTCGTTGCTCGGCTGACAAATCGGCGGCGGCCGCTATTCTCGATCGAAGTCGCAGAATGTCGTCGTTGTCTATGACGACCGACAGCTGTATGAGTCGACTGGATGACGGCAGCTGTTTCCCTTGTTTCAATACTGCGATTTCGTCGCCGAACGCCTCTTGTTGTATCGCGCGAATCCATAGCCGTCGCGCGCGATCTAGGTAGTGTGTGTCTATGGGGATGAAACACACAGATGGACTATTGTTGTTCTTGATTTTCATCTTCGTCTTCTCTCTATCGACTTTCTTCGTGCGGGTCCAAGTGGGGTCGGCGCTCTCTTTCTTCTTGTTCCTCTTTCGGATGGCGGTACAGCGTTGACTGGTCGGTCGCAGGAGGTCGATGAACTGCAACACCCGTGCTGAACTGCGAACAAGTTTCAACCAATTAGAAAAACGTGACGGATCGGGTAATGCTATAGACAACTGCGTCGCGTTCTGTAGCTTGTGTACGCGTTCTTCTCCCGTTTCCGCTTGACTATCGTCGCTCGTACTATCTTCACGCGGCCACTGTTCTTCGTTTTTGTCGAATTTCCTTTCGACCAGTTGGAGACGTCGCATTGCCGATTCATAGTTGTCCGGCGGCACAGGGTCGTCCTTCTTCCACAGTAACCCCGTCTCGTATCCTCCCGCCGGTAACGGACGAGTTTTCTCTTCTAAAATGCGTAGGGCGCGACGTTCTTCTTCATTGTAAGACCTCTTCGGTGCGATCCCCAGCGATTCGAGCGCGAAATGTTGCTTCATCATTTCTTCCATCGATTGTTCCTCTTCATGTGTCGTCACTATGTGGCTGATTCTGTGCACCTGCTGTCTTGTCCTGCCGCGACTCGTACCGTGCAGTACCCATCCCAGATCGGTGAGTGATGCGACCGGCTGCGTGTCGGATCCTCTTCTGACTTCGTGGGCCAGCAGTAGGTGCCAGTTGTCTTGCCCCAGCAGTACCGTCGGTTTGCCCTCTTCGTAGACCAGCTCCCTCTCTATGTCTTGTAGATGTGGACAGCCCTTGATGACGCTGTGTGGTACCGACTGCGGTGATAACTGCAGTCTGTCCATCGTCCGTGCCCCCACTGTGTATTCTTGTGAATTCCGCCCGCGGATCTTGAAGTGAACACGCGTCGATTGAGCTGCGTTGATCCGTGCCCCGGCCACACCTTCCATGTAGAATGGTGCGGGGGGACCCGTAGCACCGATTCGCTCCGCCACCGTCGTCTCGATGATGGTGCAAGTCGACCCGTCGTCCAGTAGCGCGTAGGTGTCGCACGTTCCCGTGGGACCGGTGACTCGTATCGGCAGGATCTTCAGGAACGCGATCTTGTCGTTTTCCCTTGCCGATGCGGTGACTGCGGCGGACTTGTCCTCGACGACGTGTGTCGTTACTTCATTCTCCGGCTGTTGTCGCGTGGTGTGCAGCAGAGGGTGATGAGTCTGCGTGCACTCATCCACTCCACATCTCTTGCTCTTGCAGGCGTGGCGAAATCTTCTTACTTTGAGGCAGCGGAAACACAGCCTATGAGTCTTCGCTAACTCCCATCTCGCCGATGTGTCTGCTTCCTTCATCGTCTTGCAGTCCGATGGAGCGTGTCCCTCTCGTCGACACATCGGGCACGGTGGTGTAGCGGGTTTCTCCTGCGTCGTGTATGTCTTCGCCGTCTTCCTAGGAGAGCGGACTCCCGCCGGTCTTCGGACGGTATCTCCTCGGCGGGGGCGAAGTTTCCACATCGTGCGGCGGTCCTTTGCAGGAACTGAGAGAGTGTTATGAGGTCCGGTTGTCCCTCCGGTTGGTCGTTGGCGAAATCGTAGTACTTGAAGCGTAGTACCGACGGCATCTTCTCTGTGACGTTTCTCACTATTTCTTCGTTGTAGAGGTAGTGACTCTTGTTCAGCGCTCGTATCGTGGCGACGACGTTCTGCACCTTGCTTGCGAAGAGGCAGACGTCTCTTGCGTTGTCCGAGAGTCGTGGTAGCGCGCGGAGTTTGTTCAGTTCGGCTGTGACGAGTGCTCCAGGGCGGCCGAACCTCGCGGCTAACATCTTCATTACTTCTTCTGCGGTCGTAGACCCGACGAATAGGGAGCGTGCCGCGTCCTTTGCGGCCCCCTTCAAACTTCTGCGCAGTCTTGCTAGGTTCTCTTGTTCTGTGAGTTGACTTGCGCTCTCTTCATAGGCCATCTTCCATGGTAACCACTCGCTCGACGATCCATTGAAGACTGGCAACTCGGTGACTCTTGACGCTGTGGAGGGCAGTATGTTGCGAGCGGCCATCTGCATGGCGATCGCAAACTCATTACAATCGATGCCCACCTTCAGCACCGGTTCTTCTTCTTCATCGACTGCATCGCTGCTGCTATCGTAGGAATGGCGGCATGTGGGTCAACGTGGCGTGCGTGGTCCCGGTGAAGTGCGTCGCTGCTCGGCCGTGGCGGCGGCGCTCTCGAATCCTCTTCAACGGGTCTCGATGGGACGAACCCCTGACGCTTGCCGGTGACTTCTTCTATCTCTGGTACATGCGGCTCCATCGTGAGTGCTAGCGTGCTTCGATGAACCCAATCCGACGTTCGTTCTCTTCTGACGGTAGCGTCGTCGTCTTCTATTTCCTCGTCGTCCTCTGATTCGGCTTCCAGGGCGGCGACACGTGCAGCAGCCAATTCCACCTCCTTTCGAAGTAGCTCCTCCCGTGCCTTGGCCAGAGCCTTCTTTTCTGCGAGGCCGTGGTGCGAACCGTGCGTGCCGTGCCGTGCTTCGGTTCCTTCTTCCTTGCTGTCTCCTCTGTCGTTCCTGTGGCTTCGGTAGTCTCCGTGGCTCCTGTGGTCGTCGTATCGCCGGACGTATTCGTAGTCGATGTGGTGGCGGCGGTAGACGACGTGGCAGCGACAGATGACGTTCTGACAGCCGCAGACGACGTGGTGGCAGCAACGGACGGCGTGGCAGCGACGGACAGCGTTCCGGCGGCCGTAGTCGACGTGGTGGCGGCGGACGTTGTGGCTTCGGTGACGGCGATTTTTTGTTGCGACGACTTCATGTTTCTCGTAGTCGGCATTTCAGCGATCCGGCTTCAGAATGGTCTTCCTCCAGCGATCCGGCTTCTCGATGTACCAACGGTGTTCCTCCAGCAATCCGGCTTCTCGAAGGACCACGATGAACGGTGTGGACTGCCGTTCGGTGAGCGTGGACTGTAGGGGCGTTGGTTCAGGCTGGAGTGAAACACAGGGATTACTATTCTGAAGCCTCCGGTACCGTCTGAAGAGAGTATTTTTTCTTCTTGTCCTATTTCTTCTCGAGTGTAGTGCGTCGCTGCCCGGAAGCGAATGCCGCTCGACGAGAGGCGGCCCATCTCCACACCCGCCCGCTCGCACGATAACATCTCCAACCCGCGCCAGCGATCTGCGCGAGCGGGACGGGGCGAGAAAGAACGAGACGCGTGTCTCTTCAGATCGGTACTCTATAGCGTTTATTTATTGCAATTTACAATTTCTTAATTCTATTTATTGTTACAATTTCTATTTCTATTAGTAGGTAATAATGACAACACACAAAGAAATACTTTATTTAACTTACACTATCTTAAATCTATGCAAATCTATATAAAATAACAGAATACAAAACGATTAACTAGGACTTAACAACTATAAATTACGATATATACAAATAATGTCGCGAACAAAGGGTGATTATTCTCTGTCAAAGTGATAGATGCAAGTTGACTTAATGGATAAGTCAGTGATACTTTTATGACATTAATGCGTGTTGCCACATTATTTTTAAAAATATTGCTTTTATAATTTAGGACGACTATTGTTAGGAAAACATTAGGGAAATGTGGACGAGAGATTTTTTTTTAGAATAGAAACATTTATTGCCAGTAAACATACAATATAAAATATTAAGATTTATAGACGTCTGCACGGGTACCTTTTTTAACACCATGAAGTTTGATAGTAAACTAGCTTTTACCCGCGGATTCATCCGCATGAACAGGATATGTTTTTTATCTTATAACATTGCTGATTTTTCTTTTTATATAATATAATGTTTTTCTTATATAATTGTAAATTTGTATACCTCGATAGATGGGGTTGATCATAGAGGACTTATATTGTTTTACCATCCATTGTTACCTATGTATCACAAAATAAATAAATAAAAATAAATAAATGTTCAGTGATCAGTATAAAAAAGGCTATATTCTTCTCCATCCCATATAGTATGGGTATAACGAATTTTATAGTGATTGATTTGGTCATCAGGGCGCTAGGAGGTAACAAAGACAAACAAACTTACATTTGTAATATTAGTCAGTACTAATATTCGAAATGAATAACAGGTTCTTCAAAATTGGGATAATGAGGTTTCCTCAGGATCGGTCACGCGCGCATAATGCCCCTGGCATTGCAGGCGGCTACGGTAACCGTTTATTATCAGATAGGCTGTATACTTATTTGAAACCTTAGTGGTATAAAAGAAAGGTTGTAAAAATTTACAGAGTACTCACCCGTGTACTTTGAAATGAAGTAAATATTTATCTTCCAGTCAACCTTGAGAACTCGAATCCTTTGCCTTGTACTTTTGCTTCGTCTATTTCTACTGCAAAAACTTCTAATGTATTCATAATGGTAATCCCTACTAACGGGGGGAAAGGGATTGTTAGCAATGAAGTTTGACAGCCCCATTGCTAGCAATATGCCCTATTAGGTCGACCTCCACCTGGTTCCCCCTGGAAACCATCGTGAACAATTGTTATTGAATTCGTCACGATGAGCCAACTGATCTGCTTCATCCTCACCTATCATCCTTCACTGGTGCTCGGCCAGCGTATCCCGATAGCGCAGGCGGGGTTCCTATTCCATTATTACCTGTTAAAAAAAAAAAACCCTGCTAACGATTTTGAAGTACGGTGGCGGAGATTTTATTTGTAATACGAAGAGGTGGGATGATTTTACTCTACTTGTAATTTATCGTTTCATATTCACTCCATTTAACCACCCACTAGTTATATAAGGACTTGGATGAGACCATCCACTTAAAACAACCAATTTACACCGCCTGTCTCCAGTTCAAGCATTTAGAATAGGTGTAATGTTATATCTTTCTATTTTTATTTATTTTATTTAAATATTACTACATACCAGAGAGAGATTTTGTACAAAAGTCAATTGCTTGGGTACTTCTGTCCCATTCGTGTTTCAACCGTGAAGTAGTTGTGTTTGCATGGCTGTGTTTCGGCTTGAAGGGTGGGATATGGCGTGAATTTACTGGGTACAGAGGAATAACACCTGAGTCCTCAATGGCAACTCATGGAGGGTATCATGAGCGAAACAGTATACTCTGTTATGTCCATGGTACTGTTCATGTGTATAGGCGACAGTTACCACATTCCGTCAGGTGGGCCGTCAGCTTGTTTGCCATTCTAAATTGCTTAAAAAAGACTTGAAATATTAGAAAAATGTTTACATATTTATTTAGTAATGATTAAAAGAAAATGTATCACAAATTACGGTATAATTTATTTCTTAAAAAAAATTACAAGTATTCTCTTAAATGAGAGATTATAACTGACTTTAAATTAATTATATTATAAATTTACCATAATTATACACTGCTTTTTATCCTAATATATTCAAATAAACCCGCCAGGTTATAGCTAGTTATTAGGTAACTTAAAACTAATTAATCGCCACTTAATACCTAAACCCACGCAAAACTTGTTGCACAGATACGGACACACCACATATAGCGATGATGATGAAACTATTGCTGATAGATAGCACTACAGATAATCATTTGTCATAATATTTGCATGATATCATTAGGATGCCTTTCACCCAAAAGATATTTGAGAAAAACTGCCATGTCATTTTATTTCGGCTCATTGATGTACAAAACATCCAAGATACATACTCTTATATGAAATTTACACATAAAACTGTTCTGAATGAAAATAAAAAAAAAAAATAACAATAGTTGTCATGGACTTATTTAAACAGATTTTTTTTTAATTGATGATAATGGAATGATAGGTGAGGATGAAAAGGCAGGTCAGTTAGCCCATCGTGATGAGTACACCTGGAATTCAGCACGATGGTTTCCAAGGGAGACCACGGGGAGGTCGACCTGTTAGGGTATATTGTTAGCAATAGGACTGATAATCCGCATTACTAACAATCCTTTCTCCCCCTTTAAACTGATATTATAATAAAGAGGAAATATTAGATTTTTTTGTCTATAATGGATAAAACATGGTACTGCTCATGTCTATAGGCGACGGTTACCACTTTCCATCAGGTGGGCCGTCAACTTGTTTGCCATTCTAAGTTGTATAAGAAAAAAAAACTTAAAGTTCTCTCACCATAGTAAACTATATTGGCCTTGAGGAACATACAGCCCGTATTTTATTTAAAAATTTAGAGACCTTCCATTTATATTTTCCCCGCGCAAAGTCGGGGCTGGTAGCTAGTTTGTAATTATATAAATATATACATCATCGTCATCTCAGCCATTATCCGACCACTTCTGAACATAGGCCTCTCCCACAGACTTTCATAAAGAGTATTATATATATATGTATAATTATAATTTAAGTTTGTACATAACAAAAACTGCGTATCTATATTTTATGCTCGTATTTTTACAAAATTTGTAAGAATTTTTCGATACATTTTATCAAAAATGTCATTCTTTAGCTAGACAGAAAAGAGTGCAATTTAGCTAAACACTGTCTATTTTAAACAGCTTTTTTTATATATCTAGAATTTGTATTAGGATAATGATTAAGAAACCTTAAAAGCAAAAAATCGATTCAATAACGATCAAAATATCCCATAAAATACACATAATAATCATATTGATAATCCTTTTTCACCTATATACTGATAAACACGTCGGTTAAAATTAAAAATTTTAAAAACAGCAAAGGCTCCAAAAATCCTACAAACAAATACCGCGAGTCGCCACATGCAACGGATAAATCTATCAGTCTCATGTGTGTGCGTGTAAATTGTCAGTGCGATATATATATATATATATATATATATATATATATATATATATATATATATATATATATATATATATTACCCTCTTATTCATAAAAATATCAAACCTCTCATAAACCTATTATTATAAATAAATTATTATATATTAGGTAAATTTAATATTGTATAATACTATTAATGTAAAAATGTTTGTATGTTTAGTTTTGAATCACATTTAAACGGATTTGAATAAAATTTGTTTCACGAGTAGAATATACCCTTAGATTATAAAGTATCTCCATTGAAATGTTTTCAGAAAAACGGGTCAACTTTTTGATACAAATTTACGTGATAAATAGTTACGAGTGATTCCTTTATAATGTCTGTATTTATTTTGTTTTATAATTTCTGCATCTTTTTAATGCATAAACACTCATTTTATTTATTAAATAATACATCAATGTATTATTTTATTCGTAAATATATAAAACTGATAAAAAAAATGATTCAGCTTTTTTCAAAACGGGCTAACTTTTTGTCAGCTAACTGTCAATTTGACAGTTAGCCGACAAAAAGTTAACCCGTTTTTGAGACTCGATGTTCTATCTATATAATCAAGGACTTTATATTACACAGAACAGTAATAAAGTTCCATCTTGATCTATTAAATAAATGTACCTACTTATTTAATAGATGAAGATGGTTTATTTTCAATGACCAAAAAGAAGTTTATGAAATTGATGGCACGCTCACGTCCTTTAGTGGGTTTGTCACGGAACTTTTTATATTTTTCTATCTTCACGCCACGTACTTTGATTGAGAGGCAGGCAAGGAGAAAGGAGAGCCAAGTGACAAAGACTTCTTTTTTTCCTTTTTTACTCTCGTCCATTTTTTGTTTTAAGTGAAAGGGTTTATTTTATTTATTTATTTATTTTTATTTATTCATTAGTACAAATATGTGTACACGGCGGACTTAATGCTAAAAGCAGTCTCTCCCAGTCAACCATAGGTTTACTCATGTGTTAATCCCATACAAGTTATATTAATATTAAAGTTGCAAAGTTATTATGCAAAAAAAAAAAAACACTTTAAATTATGTAAATAAATTTTTGACAAAATTCGATAGAAAGAGGTCTCCATACTTTGGATTGTTATGGATGACTGAAGTAAAATTTCATCTCTTCATTTCATCTCGTTAAAGAAGCTCTTAATTGTAATATTATAACAGATTTAATGTGAAATTAATTCGTGTTGAAAATAAAGTCCATTCTAAAGCAAAAATAAAACTTTAATTGAAACCGTTAGATGACCATTTTGGAGATGCATAATATTATTTTTTACCATTAATAAAATTGACAGTTTTCAATGGTAACACGCATAGTGCGCTGTTATTTTAACAAAATTTTTTCCTCTATTTTGTAATTTGCCATTTTTCACACTACAGCACGCCGCAGAAATAGAGAAGAAGCAGAATGAGTTGGAGAACAAGAAACTACTTGGGACTGTCGTGCAGTACGGCAGCGTGATACAACTGCTGCACGTCAAGTCCAACAAGTACCTCACAGTGAGTACTCTGACCATAATAGGTACAGTAATAGATTGGAAAATGCAAAATTTGCAGCGATATGCTTTGTTTCTATAGAACTTAGTGAAAATATAAACAAACTAATAATTAACTCGAGCGTAAGACAATCTGCTCATGTCAAGTAATTGTTTTTTTTTTTTTAAATCTATGTACACTGGTGTGTAGTGTCAATTCAAAGGTTAAGTATGAATATAACAGTGATATTACAGGGTACTGATACCTCCTTCATATGGTCCCGGCATAGAAAAGGCCATCCCTTCTTCTCCCGTGGGTGTCGTAAGAGGCGACTAAGGAATATCGTTATTATATATAATAATAATATATTTATTTATGTATCCTCACAAACAACTTAATATATATATATATATATATATATATATATATATATATATATATTGTGTTTCTTAAATTAGATTATTATTGATATTATTACTCTTCATCATCTTGAGGGGGTGGGGATGGGGGGGTGTTTGCCAGTAGTTGCCGTAGTAAGCGAGATGGCAACCGCAGTTAGGCTTTGGTGATGTATTAAAAAGAACGCTGCTGCCCTTCCCTCGTCCATGAAGTTCCCTAAGTTGCCTCTTAAGGTACTCACGGGAAAGGAAGTGTTGGCCAATTCTATGCCGGGACTCTAGTACTCTCTAGTACTTCAATAAACATATGAATCTTTGGTTGCAGGTTAATAAAAGACTACCAGCGTTGCTAGAGAAAAATGCAATGCGTGTTCATTTAGATGCGAATGGGAATGAAGGATCGTGGTTTTATGTAATGCCCTTTTATAAATTGCGATCGACTGGTAAGTATTGTATATCAATGTCATCACCATAATAACGACACGGAATTAATAATTCACAATGAGATCTCGTATCAGGGCGTCGCCCTTGAACTTGATGGGACGTATTGCTAGCAATGGGGCTGTTAATTTTCATTACTAACAATCTTTTCCCTTGTCTCTTTCTTTCTCTCTCTTTCTCTCTGTGCGTTTATATGTGTTTGTGTGCGTGCATGCGTGCGTGCGTGCGTGCGTGCGTGCGTACGTACGTGCGTGCATGAGAATGTGTGTCCGTGCATGCGTGGGTGCGTACGTGAGAGTGTGTGTCCGTGCGTGCGTGCGTATGTGTGTGTGTGTGTGTGACAAGAATATAAAGATACCGTTAAAAATAGATATAAATTTTAAAAATATATTCCTCTACTTATTTACCCCGCATGAAATTTGGTGTGAAGTTACATTAAATATCTGTTTACAGGGGACAATGTGGTGGTTGGGGACAAGGTGATAATGAACCCCGTAAATGCCGGTCAACAAGTCTTACACGTATCGCATAATCATGAGTTACCTGACAACGCTGGCTCTATGGAAGTGAGTACAAAATTGAACATATTGTAAAATAGGTGTAACACCTAAATGTAATTTCTCTGAATGCGCAATGATTAACTAGTAGAGAACACGATCCGGGGGTTAAATGTATTTAATATAAAAATCTATACTCAATATGCATATTGATTATAGATTTTTTTTTAAATCAAGCATGCAGTTTGCCTGATGTTTTTTTAATATATGATACGATAATACCATGGCAACCCCATCTGCGTTATCTGTTTTCACTGGTGCGGTACATTTAATAACAATGTCTCTGACTATCACATTATATTAGGGATATTTGTCATGGGTACTGCTGTCCCATCTGTGTTTCTATTGGGAAGCTGCTATGTTAGCACAGCTGTATTACGGTTTGAAGCATGGGATTTAGCTATAAAATTGCAGAGTATGGAGGTATAACATTTTAGTATTCAAGAATGGCATGGCACCCACCATGGGCATTGCAATTTATTTTGTGATATCCGTTGTGTTGTTCATGTCTATGATAGTTACCACTTTCTATCAGGTGAACTATCGACTTATTTGGCAAATATTTAACTAGTTGTTATGGAAGTCCATATTACTGGTATTGTGATTAGGATTATTTCGTATATTTCCGCTACCATCAGTGTGTGTGTGACTGCTAACACTCGAAGATTGACTACCGCTATTACTACCAGAAGTTCCACAATTAAAAAAAATTAAATAAAATTAAACAAAATAATTTTAATAAAATAACCAGCTTCTTTCGTATTGTAAAAAATATTAAAAAAAAAAGTAGGGTTCAAAGTCGTGACTATATATTTCTTTTTCAGGTAAACGTAGTGAACTCGTCAACGTCATGGAAGGTGACACTGTTCCTCGAGCACAAGGAGAATCAGGAGGAGATCCTGAAGGGCGGCGACGTGGTGAGGTTGTTCCACGCGGAGCAGGAGAAGTTCCTCACCATGGACGAGTACAGGAAGCGGCACCACGTGTTCCTGAGGACCACCGGTCGGTCCAGCGCCACAGCCGCCACCAGCAGCAAGGCGCTGTGGGAGATCGAGGTGAGGGCCTGGAAACTCGAAGGTTGAGTAATTCTATTGAGTAGTTAAGATTTGAATATAAATATATGTATTAGATCTGGTCGTGTAGTTCCGGCATAGAATAAGCCACCTCTTCCTTTCCCGTGGGTGTCGTAAGAGTCGACTAAGGGAGGGCGAGAGATGAGCAGCAGCGTCCCTCTTAAAACATCTTTAAATTCTTAACTACGGTTGATAATCCGCCTGCCGAGCTTGGCAACTACTAGCAAAACCTCCCTTTTAGCGGAAGCCTATGTTCAGCAGAATTAAATTCCCATAATCTCCTTTTACGACAGTCACGGGGTGACCCATTCTATGCTGGGACCACACGGCGATGTTTTTTTTAATTAATAACTATATGATGCTATGTGTTGTGTGTAAATGGAGAAATTATAATTTATCCGAGGAATACCAGTCCCATTGGTAACAATATATGCTATCAGGTCGACCTCCCCGTGGTCCCTCTGGAAACCACCCTGCTGAATTCCAAGTGTATTCATCACTATCATCCGGGGGGAAAGGGATTGTTAGTAATAGGATCTAACTGAACCATTGCAAGCAATACACCCTATCAGGTCGACCTCCAAGCGGTTTCCCCTAGAAACCATCGTGTTTAATTCTAATGAAGTTCGTCACGATGGGCTAACCGATCTGCTTTCATCGTCACCTATCATCCCTCACTGATGACCTGCTGTTGTATACCGTTAGCGCAGGCGGGGCTACCATTCCATTATCAACTTTTAAAAACTGAAATTCATCAGGTGGTTCAACACGACCCGTGCCGCGGCGGCGCCGGCCACTGGAACTCGCTGTTTCGTTTCAAGCACCTAGCTACCGGCCACTACCTGGCTGCTGAGTCATGCGTCAGAGCACAGTGAGTATTATGCTGTTTGAATATTTTGGCCAAAGTCGGTACCGCGCCGTCTCTATATAGGTTTTTTTTTTATACGACTTAGAATGGCAAACAAGCTGACGGCCCACCTGATGGAAAGTGGTAACCGTCGCCTATAGACATGAGCAATACCATGGACATAACAGAGTATACTGTTTCGCCCATGATACCCCCCATGCGTTGCCATTCCTGAGGACTCGTGTTATTTGTCTGTACCCTGTAAATTCACTGCCATATCCTCCCACCCTTCAAACTGAAACACAGCCATGCAAACACAACTGCTTCATGGTTGAAACACGAATGGGACAGAGGTACCCAAGCAAACGACTTTTGTACAAAGTCTCCTATTGTATTTGCTCATTTCGATATCACCTATATCGGATATCTATTTCGATCTAGTTCTACATTATGATATTAGAAATTGAATAACCGATATTTAATATATTCTTTACTAGCTGTGTCCCACGACTTCGCTCACATGAATCAGTTAGTACATAGAATGTCCTATGTGCTGAGTTAGGATGTAATCTACCCGTGTATCAAATTTTCGCCGTGTGTACCACAGCATAGAATGGGCTGCCCCTTTCTTTTCTGTGGGTATCGTAAGAGATGACTAACGGGGGGCGAGGGATGGGCAGCAGCGTTCCTGGTACTGCTCATGTCTATAGGCGACGGTTACCACTTTCCATCAAGTGGACCGTCAGCTTGTTTGCCATTTTAAGTTGTATATAAAAAAAAATTCCCCCTGGAAACCATTTTAATTGTTTTTTTTTTTATGAATTCATCACTATGGGTCATGATCTGCTTTCATCCTCACCGATCATCCCTCACTGGTGCCCTGCCAGTGTATATCGATAGCGCAAGGGAGGTCACCATTCCATTCTCTATTAAAAAAAAATAAGTTCTGTATATGCCACTACTAACACTCCCCACCTCTAATTTTTATTTATTTTTAAGTTTTTTTTTTTTTGATGGGTGTAAATGGAATGGTAACCCCGCCTGCGCTAACGGGATACGCTGGCGGAGCGCCAGTGAAGGGTGATAGATGAGAATGAAAATGGGCCAGTTAGCCCATCATGATAAATTCATCAGGAATTAACCATGATTGTTTCCAGGGGGAACCGCGAGGAGGTCGACCTGGTTGGTTTTATTACTAGCAATGAGATTCTGTCTTCATTACTAATAATCCCTTTCCCCCCTTTAAGTTAATATTACATCTGGAATCAACAGTTTATATCTATAATAAATAAAAATATTATGTTTACACCGTACATTAGCCAATTACAGATTCCCAATTTGTACACCAGACAATATTATGCTTATTTTTGGAGGGTAGGTTAAATTAAATAGAAAAAAAAAATACAAAAATAAAATCTACGGAGATTTAGTAGTTACTAGTTGTCCGTGTGGTCGGTCCGCAGGGAGGCGGCCCCGGTGGCCGGGGAGCCGGCGTACCAGCTGGTGTCGGTGCCGCACTCGTCCGAGATCGCGACGCTGTTCGAGCTCGACCCCACCACCATGACGCACTCCGACGCACCGGTTCCACAGAGCAGCTATGTCAGGTAAAAAGAGGCTTTTATAATGTAATCCGCCATCTTGTCGCTGCGGCTATTTTAAAATGATGTCGAATCTCTTTTAATATGATAGCCATGTTAACCGCCATCTTGTGACGGCGGCCATTTTGAAAGTATTACAATATTAGGTATCTTAGTATGTTATTATATTTTCACCAGAACTAAAGATGTATAGATAATTTTAAAAATATCTCTTTTGAGGAACTGATAAAAGGCAGTTCCTTATTGATCCTTCGGACTATATATTACTGAATTTTATTACAGATTGCAACACTTATGCACGCACACATGGGTACATTCTACATCAATACCCATAGACAAGGACGAAGAGAAACCTGTCATGTCTAAGGTAATATCTCATTATTTCTCTAATAAATGCTTGTAATAGGAACATAAAAGAAGAAAAATTGGTGTAAATTTATTTTTATATGTTTATTTAAATCTGGCTACTGTAGACTTATGAATTTCAGTATTTGAGTTCTTTTTTCTTTACGAGAAATGAAAAATGTAAGAGATAATGTAAGCACAGTTGGAAATGTTGTATTCAATCATGACAAATGTTAACAGCAAATTTGTTTTATCTAATATTATTGATGCCCACCGATCACTTTCTACCATTGCTATCGACGGGGAGTTCACCCCCGTACCTTAGAGCTTAGATGGTCGCGTACAGTGCGATTTCAGAGACGTGTTCTACCACGAATGCTCAGGTTATGGAATAAGCTCCCTGTCGAGGTTTTTTGAAAAGACTACAGCATGGGGTTTTAAAAAAAAGGTATAAAGAGGTTTCATCAGGATCGGCAGCGCGCATGTAATGCTCCTGGTATTGCAGGCGTTCATAGGTTACTGTAACCACTTACTATCAAGTAGGCCATACCCTAAGATATGAGGGTGAACTCTTTGTCGATGGGGAGCTGAAAGAGCGAAATACTATTCCCTCTTCCAGGTGGGCTGTTCAATAGTGAAGGAAGACAAAGAGGCCTTCGCACTAATATCCGTCTCGCCGAGCGAGGTGCGAGACCTAGACTTCGCGAACGATGCGTGCAAAGTGTTATCGGTCTTGTCGACTAAGCTGCATCACGGGAATATAGAACATAATGAGAGGAAGTAAGTTTTACAATTGCGTGCACCACTAATTAAGAGACAACAGCTTATAGTTTATATGTGATTAGTGTCCTTATATTCGCGAAATTTATTGGACAAAAGGTTACCAAGTCTCATAAGGTAAAAGGGGGAACGCTATAGTGTTTTACAGGGGAAGGTAAGGCCTGGATTAGTGCGTCCTACAATGAAATTAATGCCAAATTATCTAAAATTGATATAGTGTATGATAATTCGAATTCCTACAGGAATAAATTGCTGAAGCACTTTTATACAACAATCTAATGAAAATTAACTCTAATTATCATAATATATATTTTTTTAATATTTTTTAATTCAATTCACTCATAATCGTATTTTCTGATATTGCTCACAACTTGGGTTACATGTTTGTTTTTATTATTTACTTCATTTTCCCGCACTGTATAACTATGTTAAAGTGAATGCTGTGAATACCTATAATAGACGTGTGCATTAATATTCTATTATATTTAATGTTTGTTATACCTATATGTTATAATGCAATATGCTGTTGGTGTTCCTTAAATAAATAAATAAGGTGCTGCAGTCAACACGTTACGTAACATTATTTTTTATTTAAATAATAAAACTAGAATTAAGCTCTCCCAAGTTGACAACACTTTCCGTTTATGTTTTGCGAGGAGGCCATCGACTGTATTGTACATCATTTACACACATACATTTTTATTTTGTCTTCGTTGTCAGTATTCGTTAATGCTGTAACTTTTAAGTAAAAATGGTCGCTTGGCTGTTACGTAATGTTTAGTGATGAGGGAGGGGGGAGGGAGGATAAAAATCTTCCAATATTGCCTTTCGTAATATTTAAGCGTCCCCCAAGAGATAGGTGTTATAGTGACAAATACAAATAAATACAAATACAAAGACTTTATTGTGGATCATAGGTTAAATTAAGGTATTACATGAGTTAAATAGTATCTCCATGTCCTGCTATATAAGCGTACAATATATGGAACAGTTAACAGTATACAAAACATAACATTTACATAAAATTATACAGTGAAACAAAATATATTTATATGAGACATTATTTGTGAGATACATTATATTATGTATTATTTCCAGGGCGCTCACATGCCTCCTCCAGGACATAGTGTATTTCATAGCGGGCTTCGAGAACGAGCCCAACAAGTCGGAGGCACTGGACCTGGTGGTTGAGAACCCCAACCGGGACCGGCAGAAGTTGCTGCGCGAGCAGTACATACTGCGGCAGTTGTTCAAAATACTACAGGTGCGATAGAGATAGCAAATATCCTGTTCAAAAATGTACACACATAATATATAGTTTATTATTTAGAAATAATTAATATTATCGGTTAATTTTGTTACAAACAAAAAATAGAATTATTTCCTCTACAATGTCAGTGTTGTAATACCAGAGGGAGACTTTGTACAAAATTCGATTGCTTGGGTACCTCTGTCCCATTCGTGTTTCAACCGTGAAGCAGTTGTGTTTGCATGATTGTGTTTCGGTTTGAAGGGTGGGATATGGCGTGAATTTACTGGGTACAGAGGAATAACACCTGAGTCCTCAGGAATGGTAACGCATGTGGGGTATCATAGGCGAAACAGTATACTCTGTTATCTCCATGGTACTGCTCATGTCTATAGGCGACAGTTACCACTTTCCATCAGGTGGGCCGTCAGCTTGTTTGCCATTCTAAGTTGTATAAAAAAAAAGAATAACATCTGAGTCCTCAGGAATAGCAACGCATGGGGGGTATCATAGGCGAAACAGTATACTCTGTTATGTCCATGGTGCTGCTCATGTCTGTAGGCGACGGTTACCACTTTCCATCAGGTGGGCTATCAGCTTGTTTGCCATTCTAAGTTGTATAAAAAAAAAACACTAACCCAATTCATTTTTACGCGTGGTTGGTTCAGGCAAAACCCTACGTTACAGCTAGTAATATTGATTTACAGGGTCCATTCCAAGAGACGTCAGAGGGCGAGCCGTTCTTGAAAATCGAGGAGCTGTACGACCCTCGATACGCCCCCTATAAATACATTTTCCGGCTGTGCTACAGAATACTGCGGCTCAGCCAGCAGGACTATAGGAAAAATCAAGTGAGTATAGTGTGATAAAATTATCTTTTTACTCAAAATAGAAGGAGACAATCTTCGAACAAATAGCAAATTTATCTATCAGTAGATTCGTTATCTCCACCGTATACATGAGAAAGAATAAGATGCAAGACGTTGCTGTATCTTACTACTTCGTGTCCGTGGTGATATATATATATATATATATATATATATATTGTTCATGTCTATAGTCAACGTTTACCACTTTCCATCAAGTGGGCCGGAAGCTCGTTTGGCATTCAATATTACATAAAAAATATTTTACAGAAATATATCGTTTATAAACTCCTAGTATGAGTTATTATTCATACATACCTTGGTGAATATAAATAAATGGCTTATTGGTTATAACATAATTAAAACAAAAGAAACCTGTTTCAGGAATACATAGCGAAGCACTTCGGTTTCATGCAGAAGCAAATAGGCTACGACATTCTGGCAGAGGACACCATCACAGCTCTCCTGCACAACAACAGGAAGCTGCTCGAGAAACACATAACCGCGTCTGAGATAGAAACATTTGTTGGTTTGTATACAATATTTGTCTATTGTTCGAACTTAAACATACTATACAACGCCATCTAGTTCCAAACTAAGAACTTGTACTATTTATTTATTTAGGCACAGTAACAGTAATACAATTTACATTACATTGACTGTAATAAGCTTTATAACTAAGTTATTGTTTTAAAATTGTATACCGTTAATTGCTACGCACAGCTATGAATACATTAAATATTTTATTTTATCAATATACACATATACATAGAAAATAACCAAACGATTACAAACAAACATATTAATGTATAAAAATGTTAATTCGTGACAATAAAATTGTGTGGAATCAAACCCGCAATAACACACGTATTCAATTCTATTATAATGGAATAAAGAAATTCACATATATATATATATATATATGAACTCTAAAAACATTACACTCTTTTTTTAAGCAATTGTGTAAAAGTTCAAATGATTCCCAGGACTAGTCCGCAAGAATATGAAGACGTGGCAGTCCAGGTTTCTAGACTACCTGAGCGATTTATGTATTTCTAACAAGAAGGCCATTGCGGTCACCCAAGAGTTGATCTGCAAGAGCGTGCTCTGCGCCAACAATTCGGACATACTCATCGAGACCAGGTGACTATTATTATACTGTGACGCCTATGAGAGATAACCTTCGTGTGTTGTCATTACTGAGAACCATTATACTGGGCCTCCATACCAAGTAATTTCAATACCATTTCTCGGCCTTCAAATTGAAACTCACAATATGCTAGCACTACTGGTTGGCTGCAAAAATAAGAGTGAGGCAGAAATGCCTAAATAATCTACTTTTATATAGTCTTCTTCTAGTATTTATTTAATTTGAAACAAGAAAAATAAAAATAAGGTATCGACTCAACATGCACATTTTACCCTTGCCTGTACAAAACTTTGATCCTTCAGTCCCAGATTATCTCCGAAAGAGATTTCACTTCATCCCCGTGATCCCTGTGTGCGTAAGTCGTCTAAAATATCATACTTAGGAATTACCTATCCACAACTCCCACTCCTATATCAAATCTCATCACACATCACAGCGCAAGCGCAGTGCAAGCTTCTAAACTCTAGAATTCCCTCCCAAATAATACCATAATGGGGCAGACCGACCATGCCTTCAAAGTTATATATATATATATATATATATATATATATATATATATATATATATATATATATATATATATATATATATATATATATATATATATATATATATATATATATATATATATATATATATATATATATATATATATATATATATATATTATTATATATATTTTTTATTTTATTATATATTTATTACTTATCATATTATTTTGGCACCATATATGTTATTCTTTATATACAAATTCAATAGACACTATTTCCTTCCGGGTTCTCAAGGATGACTGAAAAAAATGCCATTAAGGCATAAGTCCGCCTGTATACATTTTTGTTATAACCTTATATCTATATTATAAGTGAATGCACAAAGACATATAAATAAATAAAATTAATACTGCGCGTATCAATAAAAATCTCTTATTAATAACATATTATATATTCAACCTGTTGTTGTAATATACTCTTTGATACAGAATCCTTCTGTTACTTAGAGTTATTAAGGATACTCGGGGACATTTGTTACTTGAATGAATGAATGAGTATACTTTATTTGCATTATACAATATAGGAAATAAACAAGACAATTTACAAACACAACGATACAATTGTATAAGTACAGTGAGGCGGTCTTATTGCTGAGAGCAATCTTTTCAAGACAACCTTAGGGCAATGGACTAATTGTTGTACAAGTAGATATGATAGTGTTTTATAATTGAAAAAGCATATTTTGCAAATTAAAAAAATATAAAAATTATATACATATATACCCACATATATGCATACATTACTTATTATTTTATTAAATATTTTATTTTAGATTGGTCTCAACGAAATACGAAAAGGGAAATACGTTAGATCCGGATGGTAATAAATATACAGTAGAAGACGAAGTCATATTGCTGTGGAACAATAAAAAGGTAAGATACACTTGTATATGTAGGTATCGTAAACTATGCTTGTTTACAGGAAATATACCTAAATGTGCCTTACATGTTTGACAGTTATTTAAAAAATATCATAAGTCATTTCTACAACAGTAGTGAATCAAAATGGCATTGTATTAAATTCTTCTTTACTAAAAAAAGAAAGAAAGTAAGGAATGAAAGAAAGGGAAAGAAGAAAAGAATAAAGGAAGGAAGGGAGGAATTAAGGATTTCTTCCTTAATTTCTCCCTTCCTTCCTTCCTTCCTTTCTTTCTTCCTTCCTTCCTTTTTTCCTTCCTCTTCCTTCCTTCCTTCCTTTCTTCCTTCTTTTCTTTCTTCCATCTTTTCTTTCTTCCTTCCTTCCTTCCTTTCTTTCTTTCTTTCTTCTTTCCTTTCTTTCTTTCTTTTTAGTTTTTTTATAAACTTGGCGCGTCCAGGTGTAAAATTAGTATGAAAGGCTGATTGTAACATCGCTCGCTAGTGCTTCGCCAGTGTAGAATGTTTGCGATAAATTCCAATTAAATAAAGGAAAATACCCGTGGTGTGCAGAATTCCCGGCTGCTGTCGGAGCTGGCGGCGGAGGCGCGCGCGGACGCTAACTGCGAGTCGGCCGCCATCCTGGACTACTACCGCCACCAGCTCGACCTGTTCTCCAACATGTGCCTCAACCGCCAGTACCTAGCGCTCAACAGCCTCTCGCCGCAGCTGCACATACATCTTATACTCAAGTCAGTACATCCTTTCCTCCTTTTTTTTTATACAACTTAGAATGGCAAACAAGCTGACGGCCCACCTGATGGAAAGTGGTAACCGTCGCCTGTAGACATGAGCAGTACCATGCACATAACAGAGTATACTGTTTCGCCCATGATACCCCCCATGCGTTGCCATTCCTGAGGACTCAGGTGTTATTCCTCTGTACACACTGTTGAAACACGAATGGAACATAGGTACCCAAGCAATCGATTTATAGACAAGTCTCATAGTGTCTCATAAGAGACATTGCGGTCGATTCTGAAGCTCCATTTATCTAATCTAATATTTTAATTTGACAGTTTCGTAAAATAACTGTTTTATTAAATATCAAACCCAAAATTTATAATAATTTTGATTTAAAGCTATTAGATATTTAATTAATATTTTTCAATATATTACCCATCCCTACTTGTTACCTAAAGATTCCAATATGTGTAACGCCCCGTCTAACGTACTCATATTCCCGTGTCGTGTGTCGACAGGTGCATGTCCCAAGCGGACCTGTCATACGAATTACGCGCGTCGTTCTGCCGGCTGATGCTGCACCTCCACGCTGACCGGGACCCTCAGGAGCCCGTAACGCCAGTCAAGTATGCGCGCCTCTGGACGGAGGTCGCCGACAACATCCACATACAGGAGTGAGTTGTGCTGTTTATACGATTACTATTTCCCCCCAAAACATGTTTTTAACCGACTTCAGAAAAAGAAGGTCTCAAGTCGGTTGCAATCTATTGAAAATGAAAATCCGTTTAATGATTTAATTTTTATATTAAAATAACTGGATTTGCCATGACTGAAACCTGTTTTTTATTTGTGGAACAAAGTCTTAAATTATTTCAATACATAACAATGGAATAGTGAATAATAGTAACCCTGTCTATATTATTTAATGTTAGTATCACTGATGGGGTACTAGTAAAGGATGAGAAATAAGGGATGAAGTTTTTTTTTAATACATGATAAAGGAATGATAACCCCGCCTGCGCTAACAGTATACGCTGGTGGGGCACCAGTGAGTGGTGATTGATGAGGATGAGAGCAAGTCAGTTAGCCCATCCTGATGAATTCAACTAGAATTAGCCACGTTGGTTTTGCAGGGGGAACCAACGTGGCTTATTCTAGTTAAAGCTAGTAATGGGTCTGTTTGACCCCTTTATTGTCAATCAGTTAGCCCATCATGATGAATATACCAGGAATTCAGCACGATGGTGTTTCCAAAGGGGACCATGTGGAGGTCAACCTGACAGAGTATATTACTAGCAATGCGACTGGTACTTCGCATTACTAACAATCCAAGATTTGGCTGTGATATCAAAAAGAAATTTTAATTTTAGAGAATCGATCTTAATACTTTTTAAAAACTAACTAAAACTTTTTATTGATTTAAATTATTTATTTATTTATTCTTTTGAATAGTTACCAATGCGTGAAAGGTGGTCCGGACGCGAGCCGCGAAAAAGTGAAGGAGCAGTTTGCATCCACGATACGTTTCGTGGAGAACTACTTGTGCAACGTGGTGACCCGTACGTGGTATTTCAGCGACCACGACCAGAACAAGCTCACCTTCGAGGTCGTCAAGTTGGCCAGGGAGCTAATATACTTCGGCTTCTATAGGTAATAACTGTAATAACGCAGCGTGTATATGTTGCTGTAAAGCAGCTGCCCACTTCGAGAATAAATTACTTTTTAGCGTCCCCATTTTTTTACCTACTTAAAAACCGCTATTACTTCAAGATTTTTTTTTTACACAACTTAGAATGGCAAACAAGCTGACGGGCAACCTGATGGAAAGTGGTAACCGTCGCCTATAGACATGAGCAGTACCGTGGACATAACAGAGTATACTGTTTCGCCCATGATACCCCCCATGCGTTGTCATGTAAATTCACGCCAAAAATATCAATATCAACAATTCACCCCCCAAACCTCTACACAATGCCTCCATTTTTTTTTCTGTCTTTTACCGCCCTGCAGGCCTGCAGCGCCCACAAGGGGGCGTTATCGCCTATATTGGGAAAGGCTACTGTAAAGCAACAATTGCCCGTACATAGAAAAATCTTAGATTTCATCATCATCATCATCATATCAGCTTTTAATTGTCCACTGCTGGACATAAGTCTCCCCCTAGGGAGGTATTGCTAGTAATTTCCTTACTTGGCAGGTGGATTGACAATCGTAGTTAGGCTTTGGAGATGTTTTAAGAGGTACGCTGCTGTTTTTTTGTTTTTTGATGAGTGAAAAATATATGGTATGGTAACCCCGCCTGCGCTAACGGGATACGCTACCGGAGCACCAGTGAAGGGTGATAGATGAGAATGAAAACAGGCCAGTTAACCCATCATGATGAATTCATCAGGAATTAACCACAATAGTTTCCAGGGAGAACCGCGAGGAGGTCGACCTGATTGGGTATATTGCTAGCAATGGGATTCTCAGTCTCTATTACTAACAATCCCTTTTCCTCCTAAATTTCTTTATTTACATCAGAGATGTGGTAAATTAAAAAAAAATTGATATTTTATTGAGACATGTTTAGTGGATGATTTCTCGTAGTCTTGGTCAGAAAGGTAGGTTATGTTAGATTGTGTTTTGGCAAACTGGCAAAACTCCCCTTATGGGGAAGGCTTAGGCTAAGGTCAGCAGTGAACAGTTAACGGCTAAAATATTTTTTTTTTTATTTTTTATTTTTTTATCTTTATTTGGTCTCCCAGCAATTGTTACACTGATAAGATTTAATATTAAAATTACTGTCTATTTATACTTAGTGTACAATCATTTTAAAGGAAACACAGCGTGCTAATTAACAAATAAACAATAATATGGTATAACAATCTCTTGAAGTATTTGACATTGGTATAGTTTTTTGGATTCAATAGATGATTGCTTCACATAAGTTTTAGCTATTCAAATTAACTGCAATGCTTTCCTATAGAAATCCCCTTCTGTATCGACGTGAATATCCAAGTGTTGCTCGCAATCATTCAAAAGCTTGCAAAGACGTGGTACAGTGGAGTTGGCACCAAGAAGAGTTCTACGGAACGGCATGGACATTTACCCGATATCCAATTATACGGACCAAATATAAAAAGAGTGCATAAATTTAAATACCCAGGGCACTATGTTACTGATGACCTTAAAGATCAAACTGATGTCGAAAGGGAGCGTAGGGCATTGGCTGTTAGATGTAACATGTTGGCTCGTAGGTTTGCTGGTTGTAGTGAAGTAAAAATCACACTCTACAAAGCATATTGCCAAACATTCTACACGAGCAGCCTGTGGGTCAACTGCACGCAGGCCTCACTCAAGTGCCCTACGAATCCAGTACAATAATAGTTTTAGAATGCTGTTGGGGCTGCCTTGCTTTTGTAGCGCTTCTAGCATGTTTGCTCAATCTCGCGTAGATGATTACTGCGCTATAAGGAGAAAGAGAACTGCATCATTGCTACACAGGGTTAGGGCAAGCACCGACAGCATTCTAAAAGTAATAGGCGAGAAATGTAATTGGCTTATGATTGGGCATTTCATTCAGATGCTGATCTAGTCGGCTGGGTCACATCTGAGTGAACTGCTTTAATTAATTTGCTTTTCTTTTTTTACTAATATAGTTTGCAAGAAAATTGTTACTAACAAAATGGACCAAATTGTAGTCTGAATAATAAAGTATATTATTATTATTGGACTGATGTAACTACGGGTACTAATGGGGGGAGGGATAATGGAGTTAACAACCATTTTAATTTTGATCTCGAGGATATATGATTCTTTTCTGCATAACCAGCTATACTTTGCCAATTTGTTTTCTTATATAAGGTTCTTGTTCAACAGCTTTAGCGATTTACTCCGTCTAACGAAGACCCTGCTGAGTATACTGGATTGTGTCACAGCTATGGACCTACTCAACGAAACAAACGCCCTTTCCGGGGAGGTTGAATGTGAGTATGTTGAGTGTAAAAAGAATAGAAATATCGAGTTTTTATTGATAAGTACTTATTGGGATGTTTTGTCACTTTCTTTCACGTTGAGTGTATATTGCAAAAGAAAAAGACAACAACGGTAACAATATATACTATTCATTCATTAAAAGAATAAATAGATTATTACTGGCCAGTACTTACAATTTTATTAGTGGCCAGTTCGTGAACATAATATATTACAACTAGTTCAGTAAAATGTTTAGAAAAAGAAAAAATAATATCTTAAATTTGTTTGACATTTTTGTAAATAAAGGAAAGCAGTATTTGTTTTAAAAAACGAAGTGTGGTATATGGCAAACCATACGTGAAAGTATTTGATGTATGATATATTGATGTATTGATAGTTAATAAATAATAAATACACGTACCTACATAATACTATTTTTTTAACATAAATAATATATTTCAAGCTTCTCAAGAAAAGGAAATGACGAAACGTAAGTGTTAAATAATAAGTAGCTTTATTGATTGAGCGAATACTTTTTATCAATCGACTTCAAAACGAGTGGGCTTCTCAATTCGTTTGTATTTTTTTTTTATGGTTGTTACCTCATAATACCGCTAGTAATAAACCGATTTGTAAAATTCTTTTTTAACTGAAAGGATGTACTTATAGATTGATCCCATAGAAATATTATCAAAATCGGTTTAATAGTTTAATTTTTGAAATGAAAATAACTGGTTTTGTCTTAATAGAAGTTGTTTTTTTTTTAAAGAACATAATCTTTATTTTTATTGTTTATTCATGTGATGTGATGACTGCTTAAACGATATAAAGAAGTTCAATCAAGAGGTCATAATACAGTAAATTATATTACTAATATCATAAATGTAAAACTTTATAAATAATTGTTTTTTTGATGGGTGAAAATGGAATGGTAACACCGCCCGCGCTAACGGGATACGCTGGCGGAACACCAGTGAAGGGTGATAGATGAGAATGAAAACAGGCCAGTTAGCCCATCACGATGAATTCATCAGGAATTAACCATGATAGTTTCCAGGGGGAACCGCGAGGAGGTCGACCTGGTTGGGTATAAAGATATTTGTATTGGATATACTCAGTGTCACTTAAGCGGCTGAACCGATTAGATTGAAATTTGGTTAACGGGTGGATTATGTTCTAGCTTAACACGTACATATAGATGCACGCAAGCAAAGTAGCGAGAAATAGCTCATAAATAAATAATATTCCATACGCAGCGGAGGGCGGCGTTCTGCGCAGTATCGGCGATATGGGCGCCGTGATGACCTCCATAACACTAGGATCCGTTGCCAGGAATGTGAGTTCTTCGCCATAATTATAATCATAACAATAGGGAAGCTAAAAATGCATGCTTCAAGCCTTCTTTATTTTGCTCTTAAAATCCTTCTATATAATGTTAAAATTTTGTGAGAATGGATGTATATATCTTACTATTTCACGCAAAAAGTACTAAATTAAATTCAGTACACAGTTTTAATACTAAATTAGAACTTAGTTTATTTTATGTACTGATTGGCACGGCCAAAGTCGTGCAATATAGCCAAATAATTCATATTAGCAATGTCCGGCTCGAAGGACCAAAATGTGTGTACTGTTACTTTAACATGTAATGTTGATGCGGGAAGTTACCGAAGATAATAGAAGTCATTGTTAGTTTTGGACGTACTGCATCACTTATGTTTAGTAACAAATATGTGCGCGTATGTATGATCGCATAATAATCATTATTAATCAAGTTATTTATATACAAATAAATAGGTATGCACAGCTGTAGTCCATATAGACAAGTATGATTATTTCGCCACCGAAAGCGGCCATTGTTATTTTAACCGACTTAAAAAAAGGAGGGTCTCAATTTGATTCTATTATTTTAAACCTCAGAACTGCGTCATTTATAAACCAATTTAGAAAAATCTTTTTTTTTTTTATTGGACAGGATGTACTTCCAGATTGGACCCATAGAATGTTCATTAAAATTGGTTTAATAATTTGATTTTTAAATCAAAACAATTGGTTCATGATTGTTATATATTTTATTATATTTAATTCAATTTTGCAACGATTGAAGTCAATGTTCTTTTTTTATGGAGCAAAATTTACTCACCCCATATAACGGTTAATGTTACGTACCCAACAGCAACAATCAATTACCCCGTCTCTGATTACAATCGTGAATATATACATTGTGTTATTCACACAGGTGGGTAGTAACACTAATACTGCCAGTAGTGGCATGCAACGCAGCGCGTCGGCACTAGTGCTGGCGCGGGAGCATCCGCTCGTTATGGACACCAAGCTTAAAATCATAGAAATTTTACAGGTAATAACTGTAGTTTGTTTTTTTTTTAAATTGTCTTAATAAATAAAAGTACACCTAAGTAGGTGTAATTTTATTTGTTAAGACTAGCAACACCAAACCCAACAATATTCGAACTCACCACGAGACAATGGTATCGTTTCGTACCACTTTGTTTCACTGCTCGCTTCCATCTGCTTATGGTGGCGGCATAAAGGCCGGCAGCACACCTGCAGCTGTTGTTGTGGGTGATCATGGTCGGCAGTAGTCACTTACCATCAGGTGAGCCGCATGCTCGTTTGCCCCCTGTGTTGTAAAAAAAAAATGGTGAACTTGAGTTTTCAATAATATTACTGCTGCCAGGAAGATTCTAATTTTGAAATTGATCGATCGCAGTTCATACTGGACGTTCGATTGGACTACCGCATCAGTTGCCTGCTGTCCATCTTCAAGAAGGAATTCGAGCAGGCGGGCGACCGAGGTGCCGACAACATCGCCCGGGCCGACGTCGAGGCGATCGGTCTCCAAGCGGAGGGCATATTCAGCTGCCGGTTAGCGCTTATTGCTATCGTATTAAGAGTTATAATCGTTTATTTTTTATAAATAAGAATTGAATGGTAACCTCGCCTGCGCTGTCTGTATACGTTGACGAGGTACCAGTGAGAGGTGATAGGTGAGGATGAAAGCAGGTCATTTAACCCATCGTGATGAATACATCTGGAATCCAGCACGGTGGTTTCCAGGGCAGACCACATGGAAGTCGACCTAACAGGGTATAGTACTAGCAACGGGTTAGTAACATTAGTAATAATCCCCCCTCCCCCCACGTATTGTATACTACGCTGGCGAGGTAAATGAAATCTTTTTATTGTGAGTGATGATGAAATTGGACCGCGCCTGGTCTATTGATAAACGCTGGGGGATACCAGTGAATGGTCATAGGCTAGGATGAAACTGCAGGTCAGTTGGCCGTATCGAATTTGCCAGGAACTAACGATGGTTTCCAAAAAGGATAATTAGAAGGTCGACCTAATAGGGTATGTTCCTAGTAAAATGTTAGTTGACCGTCGTGATGAATTCACCAAGTATCAGTCACGTTGGTTTCAAAAAAGGGCCGCGTGAATGTCGACCTAAAGAAAAAAGTTACCTAAGTCCATTTCAACCCTTATTTGCATGATTTTTTTTTTATTGGTGAAATAAACCAAAATGATATAATTCATGTTCAACATTAAAGGAAAAATGGTTAAAAAAAAAAAATTTGACAGCTATGTTTTTTTTCTGCAATGGACATTAAAGTGGTATCCAGACACGATCAACTTAAAGTGAACTTGTTTTTATATAATTTTTGGGCATTCAATGTTGTGATGGAAATTTCCATCATTATGCAAAGAAGGGTTAATACTAAATAATACGTGTGTGCTAAATTTCACAATGATCGATCGGTTGAGTCGTTGAAGTCTCAAAAGGTAAAAAACAAACTTGTTTTCATATTTACAATTTTATATAAAGATATATTTAATCCTACAGTTTCTAGTTTTATATTCTTTATACTAGACATGTCTCTAGTTATAATATTATTTAAAGTTATTTAATATGAACCCATTATATCTCAGCCTTTCTAGAATTCTCTTAATACCCTGTCCTGTAATACATTGTTGTGAAACTCTAGAGAACTGGATAACAGAAGAATATGTAACCTTCTCAAAATATGTATTTCAGCAATTAATATTCTGGTTAATCTACGCTTTGACTTCCTATTCAATGCAGTAATTTTTTATAACAGTGTTGCCAGTTTTCAACATTAAAAAATAATTGTGTAAAAAAAGGAAACTTATGAATTTCTATTTGTGTCAATTTATTCATTGGGTCATAATAAAAAAATATATATAATTCTTGATTTAGACATTTATAAATTTGACAATGTGCTTCTAAAATTGCAGCGTAAGTAGTAGGTGGTAAAAGTTTACCATAAGACAGGCCGTATGCTTGTTTTCTCGTGTATTGTAGTATAAAAGATTTCTGTTTTGCATTACTGCTACGCACTATTTTCTCCCTATTAAAACATCACTAAAAGCCAAACTGCGGTTGTCAACGCGCCTGTCAAGCGTAGCAATTACTGTCAAATTATGGGGGAGCAATGGACAGTTAACGGCTGACAATAACAACTCACTATTTCTTATGCCACTAAGTTAAGTTGACTGAAAGAGATCTCTTTTAGAGAGATAAGTTCACTTTTGCGTACATTATTTCTTTCTTTTTTTTTAATGGGTGATAATGGAATGGTAACCCTGTCCGCGCTATCGGTATACACCGGCGGGGTACCAGTGAAGGATGATAAGTGAGGATGAAGCAGGTCAGTTAGCCCATCGTGACGAATTCAACAAGAATTGTTCATGATGGTTTCCAGGAGGAACTATAGTGTATTGCTAGCAATGGGTCCCATCCCAATCCCAATCCCATCACTAACAATCCCTTTCCCCCATTATTCCTTATTATTATTATTATTGCTGTATATTTTAGTACAATAATAAATATAAATAAAAAAACATACTGCATTGAATCCGAAGTCAAAAATGGTTTAGTAATAGTACCTTTATTAAATGTTACCTCTTCGTACACGTTCTCTCGTCTTCATACTTGGTACGTTTGTATCATTACCTGGACTGTGGTAACACTGTAGAAGGTAGTGACTAACGCATGTTGCTCCTCGGTGGTGGGACGGGTCCACGTGTCTATAATATGGTACACAATATCAACTAGCCAAAACATAAGGAAACAACTGTGATTTTTATACAATAATTACACCCATATCCCTTTCAGACCTGAACGATACGGGCGTGAGTTGTAACTTTAAAACATTCTAAAACCGCGCGCAATTCATTTTTACGCACGAAGCTGAAATAACATGATAGTGAGATTCTAAACCGGCCAATAAGAAATCATTTTAGCGGTTAGGTGGTGCAGTAGTCTCGTGCGTGCCCGCAAGATGGTTTGGCTCCAAAACACGAAAATATATTTAATCTGAAAGAAAAAAATCTTGGGTCTGAAAGGGTTATGCGTAAAAACTTAAACCTACAAATTTACTTTAACTTATACATCGTTTTGTCACTTTCTTTCTAATTGGGAATTTTGTGTTAAAGAAAGAGACAAAACAGTTCAATAGCTAAAATAGGTTTATGAGAATCTTTGACGCTTTTATGAATAAGGGGATTCGTGTTTATCCCCGGCCGATTAATCGTGATATAAATTAGCTTGTCCTTCTGTAATATTATATTAAAAATGTATGGTAAAAATATCCTTCTATGTCTGCAGAAAGGGTGTAAAAAGATTTCTTTAGTGTCAGTACGTGCGTGTGATATCACTGGTATTACAGGTGCCCAAAGACTATGTTAACCCCGTTTTCCATCAGACGGACTGTAAGCTTGTTAGCCATTATAGTATTATAAAAAAATTACAACAAATTGTAGTACAAATTTCACATTTATAATATTAGTGAAAATTTAAAAATTGGAAAAGCAAAGCTCAAAAAAAAAAATCTATTGCTTATATTTATTTGTTATTTTCTAAAAAAATGAGAGATTCCTACCAAAATTACAATAATGTTACAGAAAGTATAAAAAATTTACCTATTAAAGCTAATATAAAATACTAATTTATCTTTGAATCTATCCGTGCGAATCCCGGGCGAATCACTAGTACTAAATAGTGGAACAGTTGTATTTCCCCATTGTTTGTGGCTAGTATTTACATGTTGCATCGAGTACTAATGTGAAATAATTATTTCAGAGCGATACAGACTGTGCCCGACAGCTGTCTCCCAAAAAATGTAGATTTGTTAGTAAGACTTTAATACAGTGCATGTTGGCTGCACTAACACATGCACCATGTGCAAGGTTTAACAATATATGTCACTCTCGAATTCGAAATTCGAAATTATATAAAAAATAATAATGTTCTTGTAGTGAAAAGATTTCATTTAAAAATATTAAAAAAAAAATTAAAAAAAGAACCTACTGTAAACATGAATAAATAGTATGAGACTGACATAGGTACTTCTATATTTATATATATTTTTTAGGGTTCCGTGCATCAAAAGGAAAAACGGAACCCTTATAGTATCACTTTGTCGTCCATCTGCCCGTCCGTCTGTCAAGGTGCTTTTTTCTCAGGAACAAATTAATTTCGGCGTGATACCTTCCTGTTATATTAATATAAGATTAATCTACAATCTCATGAAGCTGAAAAGAAATCGCACTTTTAAGTCAACGCAATCAAAACGATCGTTTATAGCATATATTTTTTACATTTGCAAGAGAATCGAAACCTATAATGTAATTCCTGTGGACCTAGGATCATGTAAATTCTCAAAAAGTAATGTCGTACGACACAAGTAAAGGAAAAAATTCAAATACCCTAATTTTGTAGTTAAATCACAAATTATGTTTTCTAAATATTTTGTACCCTTATTCTTCGAGCTCGACTCGCACTTGAGGGATCTTTATTCTCATGCTTGATTAAAAAAAAAAAACATAAATATATGAAGACGTCCGACGGTGGCGAAAGCGTTTTCGACGAAGCGTTTTGGTTAAAATCTATTAAAAATTTTATTTCCTATATATGTTTTCTGTTAAAAAAAAAACTATTAAGTTATTGTTAAACCTTTCACATATTAGGATTAAATCCAATAACGCAACTAACCTATCACTATTATTACCATTCGTACATACAACGAACTGACCCCCAAATACAATTCAAAATTGTCAAAATATCTACCCATTTAGTTAACAAGCAATCTTAACTATAGCACAGTATGTTTAACAAAATCTATTAAAAATACCCTCAAATTTCCTGATGATTTTTAAATGTGTTTTCTTCTTTTATATTCTAATGATATTTCTAATTGATTTATGTTTTGGATTTCTCTAACATACTGATCAAAATGTGTTTGTGTTGTCCAGAAAGCACGTAGCTTTTGCATCGATATTACCTTACTCATATTATAATGATATTACTATGTAGCTCGTCTGTCAATAGATGGCGCTAGTGAGTGGGTATAGTTAATTGGTTGTAAGGTTTCTTGCATGTAGACCTTAACTTTCTTAAAGTGAGATATAATAGTTAATAGTTACTCGCGAGCAATATCTCCAGCACTGTAAGCTTTCAGAAACTGTACTTATTTATCGTCAGGCGAAATGTATGCTTAATTATTCAATTAATGTTTGGTGACCTTGAATGTATTGAATTTACTGATAGCTTGAACAAACCTAAGTTTTTTTTTAATGGATGATAATGGTAACCCCACCCGCGCTATCGGTATACACCGGTGGGGCACCAGTGAGGGATGACAGATGAGGATAAAGTAGGTCAGTTAGGCCATCCTGAGGAATTCAACAAAAATTGTTCACGATGGTTTCCAGGGGGAACCACGTGGAGGTTGACCTGATAGGGTGTATTGCTAGCAATGGGGCTGTCAAACACCATTGCTAATAATCCCTTTCCCCCCAACAAACCTATGTTGTACGTATCATGTCTTTTATCTCTTATAACTATTTATAACTACTCTCCATGCAAAGGTTGTCTCGAAGAGATCGCTTTTAGCGATAGGGCCGTCCATTCTTTTTCCAGTATTAACATTTCTTGTAATCTTTTAAAGGAAACAATAAATATCTATCTATCTATCTATTTGCTTACGTTCTTTTATTTCGTATATTGATTAATTTTTTGGAGACGGTAATGCTCACTAAAACTCCTGGTATTGCAGGCTTCCATAGGCCTACAGTGATCGTTTACGATCCAACAGGTTGTGTACTTATTTTCCACATTCGTGATATAACAAAAAAATATTGTATAATGCAAATAGTTGTGTATTCATTCATAATTAGACTCCTATGTATCTGCTCACTAACGCCCTCTATTGACATGTGATGAATTATATAGTTCTAGTATTGAACCCTAACAAAAGCACAACCGAGCTTGAAACCAAACTAACACTCCTGTCCAAATAATATTAATTTCTAATTAGGATTATTTTTCTTTAAAAATATTTCCTAATGTATCACATACCTTTGAAATGTCCTAGCGTTGACATCTGTGGATTTGTGATTTGAATACTGAACCTTATGTACATGACGAAGAGTTTGTTTCAACATTGTTTTAAATAACATTGGATGCACTTTCTTCGAGCTAAAATCTTAGTTTAGTAACCTAAACACACAAGTTATAAAAATAACTTTTTTATGAAAAGCATAGATGTACTCAGTATATAAAACTTCATACAACTTTTAAATTATGTTGAAAAAAGCTCGCTAGTACAATTATGTACAGGAACTATGACGTCATAATGCATTATAGATTGAAACATGCAAACAATTTAAATGGTCCCAATTTTACCACTTTTTTTTTACAGAAAAAAACTTACTACTAATTTATTAAATTAAGTCCACTCAAAATTTAATTCCATGGAATTAAAAAATAATCATAATATTTGTAATAAGTGAAAATATCTTGTTACTTAAGTATGTTTACCCAAAAAAAAAACGAATCTAATTTCGAAACCGTTTACGTTTTTGATATTTGACAAATAATGCAATGCCTATCTTATCTAGATCTTGTTTTGTTTTCCAATTAGATAAGTAATGCAGATATTGCCAACATTACAGAATGAGTAGAAAATTTAAATAAAGAATATGACGTCATAGTTCCGCCAAGACAAATGCCAAATCGAACAAATACGTAATGGTGACAAAATGAACACTATATAGAGACGGCCTTGACCTGGACGAGTGCGGCGGTCGGATGGTGCTGCGGGTGCTGCTGCAGCTGTGCTCGCAGGGCGCGTCCGCGGCGCTCGTGTCCGGGGCGCTGGCTCTGCTGTTCCGACACTTCAGTCAGCGGCAGGAGGTGCTAGCTGCTTTCAAACAGGTATACACACATTTTGTCTCAATCAGTAGTTATTATTTCTAACTTTTCCATTGTTATTTTGTCTTTGTGTCTATTGTTTATTATTTTTATTATTGCATCCGTTAACTGCTGAATATATGCCGGGTATTTATATATTTGCCAGTAGTTGCCACGTTTGGCATGTTTTAAGAGGACATTGCTGTCCATCCCTCGCCCTCCCTTAGTCGATTCTTAGTACACCCACGGGAAAGGAAGGGGTGGCCCATTCTCATCGCCCACGGTAACGACACGGGCCCAAAATTTTTTTTTTTTTTTAATATAATGTATGTTATAATATTTCAAGGTACAACTGCTAGTGTCGGATGCGGACGTGGAGTCATACAAACAGATCAAGGCGGATCTAGACTTACTGCGACAAAGCGTCGAGAAATCGGAACTTTGGGTCTTCAACAAAGGCAGGGCCGGCCTCCTGGATGACCACTCCAGTATGTTTATTTTATAATTTAAATTGTATCGTGTCAGCCGTTAACTACCCACTGCTGAGGGGAAAGGGATTGTTAGTAATGGAGTTTGACAGCCCCATTGCTAGCAATATGCCTTATTAGGTCGACCTCCACGTGGTTCCCCCTGGAAACCATCGTGTATAATTCTTGTGGAATTCGTCACGATGCGCTAACTGACCTACTTGATCCTCACCTATCATCCTTCACTGGTGCCCCGCCGGTGTATACCGATAGCGCGGGTGGGGTTACAATTTCATTATCATCCATTAAAAAAAACTACCCACTGCTGAACATAAATCTCCTTCTCAGAGGGAGCTTTTGTTTTTTTTTTGCTTTGCCAATAGTTGCCACGTTTGGAAGGCGGGTTGGTAATCGAAGTTAGGCTTGGGCGAAGTTTCGATAAGCATGCTGCAGTATATCTTTTAATCATTAAGTTTCCTTACTCGTCTCTTACGACTCCTACGGTAAAGGAAGGGATGGTCCATTTTATGCCGGGACCTATGAATTAAATATAAACTTAATATTATAAATGGGGGGGAGGGATTGTTAGTAATGGAGACCGAGAATCCTATTGCTAGCAATATACCCAACCAGGTCAACCTCCTCGCGGTTCTCCCTGGAAACTATCATGGTTAATTCCTGATGAATTCATCATGATGGGCTAACTAAGCCTGTTTTCATTCTCATCTATCACCCTTCACTGGTGCTCCGCCAGCGTATCCCGTTAGTGCAGGCGAGGTTACCATTTTCACCCATAAAAAATATATTATAAATGTATAAGTGACGAAGTTTGTTATTTAAATACTATTTATGGTAAACCGAAAGAAAGGACAGTATGTTCAACTACTGATGGTAAACCAAGTCGTCGTGAAAATGGAATAGTAACCTACCCTACCTGCGCAGTATATGGTAGGAGACACCAGTGAAAGATGATAGATGAGAATGATATTAGGTCAGTTAGCCTTGATGCTTTCCAGGGGGTCCGCGTGGAGGTTGACCTGATATTTGTATTACAAATAAAAACATATATAATATATTATAAATACAAATAAATATATTACAAGCAATGAGGTACCTAAATCCTATTTTTTTAATGGATGATAATGGAATGCTAACCCCGTTTGCACTAACAGCATATGCTGGCGGGGCACCAGTGAAGGATGATAGGTGAGGATGAAAAGACGCGTCAATTAACCCATCATGATGAATACACTTGGAATTGGAACTTGGACCACGATAGTTTTCAGGGTGAACCGCGTGGACGTCGACCTAAAAAATATCCTATATTGCTAGCAATGAGACTGGTAATTTGCATTACTAACAACCTCTTTCCCCTTCCTAGATCCTATTGTTAACAATACCCTTCCATCTGAATCAATATGTTATACCATAACACCACTAAGGTCAAGTTTTTTTCATTTAATGCAGGTCTAACTGGCACAGTGGGTCCGGGCGGTGCGGTGCTAGAACGCAACGCCTCACTCGACAATGTTCTAGAGACTTCTAGAACGGCCAGGCACGATCATATGAACGAATACAGGAAAATTAAAGAAGTGAGTTTTAATATGCCTACAATGGGTTTTTGTTTCATTTCTCAAACTACAATGCTGTTGGCTACAGATTGCCTTTATATCTTTTATACAACTTACAATGGTAAACAAGTTGACGTGCCACCTTAATTCAAGTGATAACTGTCGCCCATATCCATGTACCATGGATGAAACAGAGTATACTGTGTCGCCAATACCTTTCATGTGTTGCCAATCCTGAGAAGTAAGGTGTTATGCCCTACATCCTGTATATGTATATATATATATATATATATATATATATATATATGAGATATTTAAGTTGTTTGTTACATTAACACCAATTTTATAATTAAATTATTTTTTAAATTAACTTAAAAAAAAAAAGAAAAATAAAATATCTGTTGGCACATCTAAGTTAATTAATATGTTTTTCCTAGATACTTCAACGAATGATAAAATACTGCACGCAAGGCAACAGTGGCGCGGAAGAGTCGACCAGGCCGCGGCGGCACGAGCAGAGACTTCTCAGGAATATAGGCGTTCACAATATCGTACTGGATTTGCTGCAGGCGAGTACAATCAAGTTGCATATTAAATAAGTAAAAGCAATCATCATCGTTATCTTGCCTTTATCGCAATTATGTAAATTTTGGAACCGGCGTAATATGTTTTTATCCATATTAACCAAGGTTATAGCTTTAACAAGTTTTTTTTTTATACAACTTAGAATGGCAAACAAGCTCCACGGTCCACCTGATGAAAAGTGGTAACCGTCGCCTATAAACATGAGCAGTACCGTGTACATAACAGAGTATACTGTTTCGGCCTTGATACCCCCCATGCGTTACCATTCCTGAGGACTCGGGTGTTATTCCTCTGTACCCAGTAAATTCACGCCATATCCCACCCTTCAAACCGAAACACAGCCATGCAAACACAACTGCTTCACGGTTGAAACACGAATGGGACAGAGGTACCTAAGCAATCGATTTTAAATTAGTATTTTTAGACTTTAAATAAGTATAAACAATAAACGTTTTTTTTAAAACGAATTTGGAATGGTGTGTTCAGGCAGTTGGATCATCGTGATGAAAAGTTAACCATGATGGTTTCCTCTTTCAGAAAGGATCGCGTAAAGTTAACTAGATCAAGCAATAATTAACAGACCAGTGATATTGTAATGTCGCAATTTGAATAAAATAAATTAAAAATCTTTTAATGTATTTCGAGACATATGTAATCACACCGAGTCACACCACTTTAAAACATAAGAACCCTATAAACAATCCTCCTCTTATTTCTTATCAGTTATGTATATATTATACATATAACCAACATATACGTGTGTCCAGGTGCCTCACGACGAGGACGATGCGGCGATGGATGAGCTGCTGGCGCTCGCGCACGAGTTCCTGCAGCACTTCTGTCACGGCAATCAGCAGAACCAGGCCATATTGCACAAGCATCTCGACCTCTTCCTCAACGCCGGGGTAAGTAAGTCGTCTAGGCGTTCTAAATTTGAATTAAAAACATTTTTGGCCTCAACACCTGGATGTGCTCGCACTCTGCATTCTAAATTCAAACATGCATCTCGACTTCGAAAGAAAACGTACAATACGTCGTTGCCGATTTTTCGTCGTCGGAAGATCAGCGTGCCGATGAACGAACAAACGTCGGGCACGAGACTTGTGTTTCAACCATAGTGAAGTGTCAGAATACTCGAATACAATACTAGAAATTATATATATAAATAACAAATAGACTTATACATATATAAAATATATTGACTTATACATATAAAGTACATAATGGTGTACATAGGTGTCATGTTCCAGATCCGCGAAGCGCGTACCGTGTGCGCGATGTTCAGCGACAACGCGGCGCTGTGCGCGCACGAGGGCAACGAGAAGGTGGTCGCGCACTTCGTGCACTGCATCGAGTCGCGCGGCCGCCGCCCCGCCTACCTGCGCTTCCTGCAGACCATCGTGCACGCCGACGCGCAGTACATCCGCCGCAGCCAGGACCTCGTCATGCAGGAGGTCGCTCGCGCTCTCACGACTAAAACAAACACTCCACATTACATTATATAGATATCCCTTTCAGACCTGAACGATACGGGCGTGAGTTGTAACTTTAAAAATTCTAAAACCGCGCGCAATTCATTTTTACGCACGAAGTTGAAATAACACGATAGTGAGATTCTAAACCAGCCAATAAGAAATCATTTTAGCGGTTAGGTGCAGTAGTCTCGTGCGTGCCGGCAAGATGGCTTGGCTCCAAAACACGAAAATATATTTAATCTGAAAGAAAAAAAATCTTGGGTCTGAAAGGGATAGACCGTCCAGCTTCAAAAACGGATCAACTTTTCATCAGATAATTGTCAAATTAAGTGATTATTTTTGTCAGTCTTCTATATAGTTACGCACATAATGTATCTTGACGTCTCTATATTTAATTAATAATATGCGTCAATGGCGTAACTACACCATTTGGCGCCTGTGGCAAATTCCCATACTGATGGGGTTTTTTTTTTATACAACTTAGAATGGCAAACAAGCTGACGGCCCACCTGATGGAAAGTGGTAACTGTCACCTATAGACATGAGCAGTACCATGGATATAACAGAGTATACTGTTTCGCCCATAATACCCCCCATGCGTTACCATTCCTAAAGCCTCATGTGTTATTCCTCTGTACCCAGTAAATTCACGCCATATTCCACCCTTCAAACCGAAACACAGCCATGCAAACACAACTGCTTCACGGTTGAAACACGAATGGGACAGAGGTACCCAAGCAATCGACTTTTGTACAAAGTCTTCCTCTGGTGGGATGGTGACACTGATGGGGCCCTATCAGTAAAAATAAAATACTCAGGAAGAATGTAAGAAAAAAAACTGAGCTCGCGGCCTGTTGAGCCGGGGCCCTTTAGGGTCGGGGGCCCGTGGCATTTTGCCAGCCTTGCCACCCTATTGTTACATCACTGATATGCGTAAGCAATAAAAGGATGCAGAGATTATAAAACAAAATAAACATAGAAGTTATAAAGGAATCACTCATAACTATTTATCACGCAATTTGTATGAATAAAATATTGTATGAAAATGTTGTCCCGCTTTTCTCGTAGTATTTGTATGGAGACACGCTATCTACCTATATAATTTAAGTACTAAACATATTGTCTTTGTGAATAACTAATTATGGAAGCCCTATTTAAATTCTTTTAATTCTAATAATTTTGTCCACAGATGGTAAACGCCGGTGAAGACGTATTAATTTTCTACAACGACAAAGTATCATTCAACTACTTTATTCAAATGATGAGACAATATAAACAGACCAACGAAATGCCGGAAGCTTTAACGTGAGTTTTTTATGTACTTTCAATGTTAAATGTCTAGTATATATATATATATATATATATATATATATATATATATATATATATATATATATATATATATATATATATATATATATGTACATATATATATAAATATATATATATATATATATATACATATGTATATGTATATATATAAGGGGCATTGCGTGATCCCGGCATACAATACGTCATTTTTTGGAGTCCAAGAAAAAGGAAAAAGTAGGGGTGAACTTGTTGATTGTAAAAGAAATTATAAAAGAATCGGGTATTCCCTTAGATAGCCAAGAAATAAGTAACTTGTTGATTGTAACCCTCTATCTCGTGAGTGTCGTGAGAGGTGACTAAGAGAGGGCGAGGGATGGGCAGTAGCGTCCATTTTAAAACATCTCTAAAGCCTGACTGCGGTTGCCAATCCGCCTACCAAGCGTGGCAATTACGGGCAAAACCCCCCAAGGGGGAGGCTTATGTTCAGCAGCGGACAGTTAATAAGAATATCTTTATTTCCTTAAACAAAATTAGCCTATGGTACAATATAGCTATGAGCCCACATTAGGCAAAGCCTGTCTCGTGGAAGTCAAAGCAAGTAATTTTACAGTTATGGTGCGGCGAACAGGGTTAATTTAATTATATAATGTTTCATGTGAGTTTGGGTACACGTAGGTGCATGGTTTGTGTGGGCGTGTGCGTGTGCGCGTGCGAGTACGATGATAGCGTGATGATAATGATGATGGAAGTTATCCTAGATCTATTTTTATTTTATTTATTTATTTATTTATTTACAGGATTTTATAGAAAACACAAAACAATTAAATACTCAGGACAGATACGATAAACTACAAGAAATCCTGAACAAAAGTATTGTAAATCGAAAAAATGATAAAATCCTTAAAATAAAATGGCTAACAGCTAAAACAAGAGAAATGATACAAACTAGAGCTAAATTACTAACTACAACTAATAAAACAAAAAAGTCAGAAATGACATAACTGAGATTAGTAAAAAAATTAAGTTAAATATGAGGAAAGACCGACAAAATCACAGATTACAAATATAGAGAGGTGATAACTGTAAATCCGCAACCAAAAGATCAGATATACTTACTATAGCTACAAATTTTTCAAAACTTATATTCTACTAAGAGCTCTATTGACAACAAAAGGATGCAAATTGCGACAAACTTTTTACTTAATGTGTCAATCATTAGCTATGCTCTCTTTCATAAAAAAATACTGTATAATTATACATGATAATATGACAAGACTAGTACTCTCAAAACAACATAAGAACTAAGATTACATAAATGTATAATAACATCATTATTTTAAAATTAGAAAAAAGAAAAAAAAAAATAGATGGATGTAGCAGTTTGTGCAAAGCACCTAACTCTAAGCTACGACACTGATTTTCAGTAGGCCCTAAATACGTAACTCACGGACACATGTGTGCACGAGATGTTATGTATAAATACATATATAATACATAAGACAGTGATAAATATATGGGATAGATACGATAATGAAAATAAGAAATATAGAATAGAAATAGAACCAACTATGGTAGGAGTAGCGGTTTATAGTGTAGTGTACAGCACTTTTGTATCATGTGGTGCATGTAATACAACTTTTTTTTTATCTCTTATTTAGAGGCTTTTATCCTATTAGGATATGTCAGCCTCATCATACCCTAATTTTAAAAAAATACCTCACATACTTAAAACAGTACATAAATAAAGTAATACAACTTTGTCGCCAGTTACCACATTCAGCTGGTGAAGTTGCTGACATGTTGCACGATGGGCAAGAATGTGTACACAGAGATCAAGTGTCACAGTCTACTGCCGCTTGACGACATCGTCGCCATGATCACGCATCCGGACTGCATACCAGAGGTTACCATAGACTATTGTCTATGGATAAGGGGGTAAACATGTTTATTTACCCCCTTATTCATAAAAAAAGGACAAACAACTAATAAACTTGTTGATAATGGCTGGAAATATTATGATACAATTTGATATAATTTTAAATTTTTAATTCGTTGTTCCCTTTTGTTTTTTTATTCTCCATTATTCTAATAAAAAATACACAATTTTCTTTTTATAATTTTTTTTTAAAGTACTTTCTATATTCGACGATTTACAATATAACTTATACATACATATGGCATTAAGCTCGCCACTTGTACAAAGTTTTATTGTGCAATAAGGAATAAATATTTATTTATTTATTCTTACTTACAGTAGCTATTGATGTGTATTATGTTTTTCTTTTATGGTAAATTCTCAATTTGACAGCAAAGTTCAAAACACTAATAGTTAAAATAGGTTTCTAAGTTTTACGTATAAGGTGCAAAATGTTCTGATTGGTCATTTCACTTTATTATCATTTTTGAACGTAAATAATGCCACATTGGGTATTCTGAGTAGTGTCCCCAGACAGGGTAACCTAGCTTAAATAAATAGAAAGAATAGTGCGGCACTCATTAATACGTATCTGTCAGGTGAAAGAAGCGTACGTGGGCTTCCTGAACCACTGCTACATAGACACGGAGGTGGAGATGAAGGAGATCTACTCCAGCAACTACATGTGGGACCTGTTCGAGCGCTCCTTCCTGCAGGACATGCAGGCCATATTGCAAACAGATGCCGCTGGTGAGCATACAATTGGCGTGGTCCCAGTATCCCACCGCCTCGTTACTTTTTGGAGTTCCACACAAAAATGGTAGAAAGGAACCCTAATGGTGAAACTTATTAAATAATAAAGTGTTACAAACGCTATATTTTAACAATTATAAATATTATTAATTTTAAATTTGGAATAGTTTTAAATATTGGCCTGTACAATAAGTACAGGCCGAAAGGAATAATTTAAGAAATATTTTCATTTTTTTACTAGGGGACTCCAAAGACTTGCTCCTTTATTTTATTTCAAATATTTCATCTATACAAAAAAAAAAAATGTCTTAACAAGTACTCCATATTTGTACATTCTAAAGCCGTGTTATAATGTTTTTAAATTATATTTTACCTTGTTAACCTTAGTTCGCATTTTACAATAAAAAATAAATAGACTGTACCCAACAGGTTCCATAATTGAAGTTGAAATGTTATCTACTAATTATATTATGGAATGCAATAAGAAATAAATAAATAAAATAAATACTTACATTTATTGAGTACTGTTTCTATTTTTTTTATTATATATATTTAAAAATAAATGTTTATAGGGTCTTCCGAAGGTGCATCATCATCATCAAAAACGCAGCCTCCCGACACCAAGAAAGCATGGGTGGACTATGTGACAGACGTCCTTATGCACACCATATGCACGTTCTTCAATTCACCATTTAGCGATCAGAGTACGACTGTACAGGTGAGTCGGCACAATGTTTCTAAATTAAATTAATAATAATAATAAATAAATTTATTTTCTCTTCACAATTCATCACAGTGAGATACAATGAGACATGTTTATATTAAAGTAATCAAATTATATATATAATTGTGAGAGACTGTTGCCTGAGATAGGTATAAGAATACCTGTATTACAGGTCACTAGGGCCTCACTCCGCAGGGTTACTTACAAATGTACAATACTTAAAGAAAAGTAAAATAGATTAAAATACAAAAAAAAATAGACATGCAATAAATATATGTATATACTGTGGTTAAAGTTTATATAATAATAAGATTGGTACCTGATTTAGATATACCTGATATATACTTGTATTTCATATATGTACCAGGTCACCCGCGCATCACTTTGCGGAATTTAGAAATAAAATAATACAATAATTTATTCTATTTTATCCCTTTCAGACCTGAACGATACGGGCGTGAGTTGTATCTTTAAAAAATTCTAAAACCGCGCGCAATTCATTTTTACGCACGAAGCTGAAATAACATGATAGTGAGATTCTAAACCGGCCAATAAGAAATCATTTTAGCGGTTAGGTGGTGCGGTAGTCTCGTGCGTGCCGGCAAGGTGGCTTGGCTCCAAAACACGAAAATATATTTAATCTGAAAGAAAAAAAATCTTGGGTCTGAAAGGGTTATGGACCTGCCTTACTGCGGTTGCCAATCTGCTTGCCAAGCGTGGCAACTACTGGCAAAACCTCCAAGGGAAAGGCTTATCTCCAGCAGTAGGCAGTTAAAAGCTGATATGATGATTATATAGCAGTGAATGTTTGTAGAGAAATGGGCGCGCTACTTTGATACCAACGGGTAGAAAAAATGTCGAACAAAGTGTTCAGAAACCAAATATGCTTACATAATATTAACATTTTAAGATTCTCGAACCAGCTTACATCTTCGTTCCCATTGCTTTTGAGACTACGGGCGTGTGGGGAGCGGAAGCAAAATCCTTTATAAGAGAGTTGAGTCTGCTCATTGCGGATAGTATCTGGCTCAAAGGATATCTCTGGCGATCCAACGCGGAAATGCCGCAAGTGTCATGGGGACCTTTGGGTCGGGTACGGATCATGAATGGGACTGATCATTAATTTAATTTTTGTTTTTTTTTATTTTAATTTTTATTAAGATAAATAAAACTACATAAAAAATGACATATAAAATCGTATCCTAGTTTCATACATGCATACTAATAAAAAAATATTTAGAAATAAAAGTGTTATTATTTTATACATATATTGAAATATTTTATCTGTTTTTGTTGTCATTATGGATGTTTTCTCATGTGAGTATAAGCTTCTAATCAAGTATGTTTAAATAAAGATTATTCTTCGAATATACTGTGACGCTCATGGTATCCTTTAAGTGCAGAGCTGTCCAAACCATGGCCCGCGGCCCACATGCGGCCCGCGGCTTGAATTTATACGTCCCGCCAAATCTTTTCTAGCTACTACCAATATTGATGTTGACAGAATTGTAAAAGATAAATTAATGAAAAAGTAATACAATAACAAAATAGTGATATTATAGCTACATTTAGTTTTTAATTCAAAGTGGCATAAAAGAAAGTCCATATCCATGGTATACTCCTACAGACGCGGCAGTCGATATTCGTGAAGCTGCTGCAGACCACGTTCAGCATCTACCAGTGTCCGTGGCTCAGTCCGCCGCAGAAGCTCAACGTCGAGAAGTGCATACGCACCCTCAGCGAAGTCGGTTAGTCATATAAATATACGCTTTTCCCGAGGTTTTCCCAAGAGACTACTGCATGGGGTTCTTCAAAAGGGGGGATAAAGAGGTTTGTTCAGGGTCGGCAACGCGCGCGTAATACCTCTGGTATTGCAGGTGTTTTTTTTTTAAAGAAACTATTTTCTGTCGTTAATTTTTATACAACTTTTTTGCTATTTTAGTTTTGCTATTGAAGGTCTACCTGGGGTTTTTTTTGGTATTGCAGGTGTTCATAGGCTACGGTAATCGCTTACCATCAGGTGGGCCGTATGTTTGTTTGCTACCTCAGTGCTATAAAAAAAAAAGTAAACTTAGTTTTAGCACTTATTAATTTAAAAACCTCTAAATTTAGTGCTTTTCAATGTAGACCTTTTTAATTTAGCCGTTATACTAAGTGCTAAATCACTTTTTATTTACTTTCTTAATTTATAATTGTATTATAAATTTCGACCTAGAATAATGGGTCATAAACTCATCTATTTTTTTTTAAACAAAAATTTAAATTTATATTATTATAATTTAGAAACTCGATTTAAAATCGAGTTTCTAAATAAAACAAATGCTTAAATTTATGATTTTTAATCAAAAATCATAAATTTAAGTATAAACTAAATTAGATGTCATAATTTTAGTATAAATATTTATTTATTTATGTATTGTTTATATGTAATAGTGCACCACTTACATTTTGTTTTTTTTGCTCAATGCCGTCTACACAAGGGTTGTCTGAAAAAGGTTGCTTACCGATAAGGGCGCCTTTTGTATCACTTCACATTAAAATTAACTACATTTATTATTTTATAAATGATGTAGTAAAATGTAAAATAAATAAATAAAATATACATTGATTTTAAATAATGTAGCATTGATTCACAAGTGCAAACACTTAAAAGTGGTAAATCCATAAGTATAGCAATACCTGGAATGGAGGCCAAGATACAAACGGTGTTCGAGAAGGCAGCGGCCCTGTCGCGCCAGACCAGCAAGTGGCTGCTGGCGTCCAAAACCTCAAACCGAAACACAGCCGACAACTGGAGAAGATGAAACACAAAAGTACAGGAATCTTGTAGTTTATCTCTCTCTTATAAATGCGATATGGGTTTATTTTCTCTCTTGATCTTTCACGTCTGATTCGCTGAATCGATTATGATGAATTTTGGTATAGAGATAGATGATGATAGATAGATGACCGGAAGGTCAGTGAACATATCTCGATGATGCGGATTAAGTTGCGGGCTTAAAAGCTTGCTTACTTAATAACTCTTATCTACACATGATGCGGTCGCGTGTATGAAATGGACTTTTTTTTTAAATACTTGTTGTTAAATAACTATTCGTTGTTCGTAATAACGAATAACTGTCCCACTGTTGGACACAGAACTCTTCCCGTAAAAGGAGGATATACTATGAAGGGAATAACCCAACATTTACATTTTTTTATTATTTATTTTTAGGATTACCTACATAAGATACAGCGAAACATTTCAATACAATACAGAATTTGCTGGGTACAGAGCTCTACACTGAGTTGTGAATGTGTGGAAGACATTGCTTACCGATAAGGGCGCCTTTTGTATTACTTCACATTAAAATTAACGACATTTATCATTTTCCAAATGATGTCAGCTTGTTTGCCATTCTAAGTTGTATAAAAAAAAATAAATAAACAAACTATACATTCAGATTAAATAATGTTCTACATTTATAGGCAAACACAGCATGCCTGAAGTTTGATAAACATTAAATTAGAATTAAATTATTAAATGTCATTATATGAGTAAAGATATTAACAATATGAATAATAATATAATATAAATAATGGAAATTGTAATTAAATTATTATAAATTATAAATAAATATAATGCAATGGCGAGGTACATTAACATTTTAATTTAACCATGAACACAGAGTGACTATCGTTGGGATTATTATTAATAAGGAAATAAATATTAGTAAGGACTGATAAATTGATATGTAAAAATGTTGTCCTCCAGTCGAACCTGCAAAACGACAGATCAGTGATGGAGGGCCTTCAGGAGATCGTGTCCCTGCTGGAGGAGCAGCTGCGGCCGCTGCTGCAGGCCGAGCTGTCGCTGCTCGTAGACATCCTGTACAAGCCGCACCTGCTCTTCACCAGCGCCGGCGAAGTCGCCCAGCCGGACACCAGCGGCATATTTATATCTAGGTAGATAGACCATTGTATATGTATATACTTATATACGTATACAATATTTTCCGTCGACTTAATATAATATAATAATAAAATTTATTGCCATTCTTTACAAATTATAATGTACATATATTAATATATATATATTTCTGTTTTGCCAAAGGTTGACTGGGAGAGAATGCTATATAGTATTAAGTCCGCCTTTTGTACCAGACATTTGTAATGTGGTCAATAAAGCATAAATAAATAAATTAATTAATCAATATATTGTCCATTAATCGTATGCGCCTGGCAATAGGTACAAACTCAGCTTTTGCTGGACTGATGTTCGTTCAGCGCTGATTTTCAATTTGCACCCACACGGGGTACAAAAAAGATTCCCAATTCGATTGTATTAATATATTTTTGTTACCTCATAATTCTGGCAGTTGTAAACTGGTATGAAATTTTTTTTTTTTTTTTATCTGAAAGAGCACTTTCAAATTGGTCTTATAAAAATGTTATCAAGATTGGATCAGGAGTTTAGTTTAATAGTATTAGTAGATTAACTGAATTGACAATATTGAAGTCGGGTTTTTTTAGAAACAATCTTATATATATATATATATATATATAAACTTAATTATGTATGTTGTGATAAAACATCATTCATTAATAGGGAAGGTAAGAATTTTTTTCTGAAATCCTATTAATGAATATTATTAGTAATGTATTTAATTAATTTGATTACACTATTTTTAAGGAATAGATTTTATTAATTAACATACACAACAGTGTATGTTTATATACATATTTAACACACCCTTAAACTTCTCTTCAGGCTAATACGTCATACAGAGAAGCTTCTAGAAGAGAAAGAGGAGAAGCTGTGCGTCAAAGTGCTGCGTACACTCCGCGAAATGATGGCCGTCGACCCCGAGTACGGTGAGAAGGTAACGTCCTGCTAATACCTTAAGTTGAACAGATTTGAATGAAACTTAATATATATTCTATATTAATTATAAAATATATAGTATTTTATTATTATTATTTGGCCATGTGGTCCCGGCATAGAGTAGGCCACCCCTTCCTTTCCCGTGAGTGTTGTAAGAGCTGACTAAGAGAGGGCGAGGGATGGGCAGTATCGTCCCTCTGAAAAACATCTCTAAAGCTTTACTGTGGCTGTCAATTCGTCTGCCAAGCGTGGTAACTACTTGCAAAACTCCCACAAGGGGGAGGCTTATGTTCAGCAGTGGACAGTTAAAGGCTAATTATGATGACTGGTAAGGGCTGATATATAAATCGCGAGATACAGTTAGAGAACATAAAACTAACATAACATACATACTGGCTTTTAAAATGTAGAGTTATATTGGAAAGTTAAAGTTGTAAATCGAAATAGCGGCGGAATTTTTTTGTCTTATACACAATTAGACCTGCTGACAGACAAAATTAAAAAAAGAGAAAACAGATAGGCTATAGTGAGCGTTTACTATCAAACATTCTGTATGTTAGTTTGTTACATTTGTGGCATAAAAAAGAAATAAAGATGCATGTACAGACGTCATCTAATTACAATTTTATTATACAGTGAACGCTCTATATAAGCAATTTATTTGAAACAATTTCAATAAAAAAAAATCTTATTGGGAAAAGTTGCTTATAGGAAAAAAAGATGTATAAAAATACATACCGTGCCTCCCACCAAATTGTTTATAATTACTCCTCTCCATTCAAAGGTTGCCTGGAAGAGATCTCTTTTAGCGATAAGGTTTTTTTTTTCTCATTGTGATTATTTCTTGTAATTATTTGTATTTATATTAAGTTTACTATTGTAATCTTTTGGAGGTAACAATAAAGAGTATCTATCTATCTATCTAACGTCTGGAAAATATTTTTACTTATTTCTTTTACTAATTAAGCTGAGTAGATTAAATAATATATAAAGAATGTTGCTTATAGAGAGGTTGCTTATATAGAGCGTTCACTGTATTAGTAATATAGGCGGTAGAAAAATAGAAAATGCTTAAATTCCAGTTCATTTACATACAAATTATTAATATTATTTTATTATTATCTATCCGACAGGGCAATCAGCTACGTAACAAATTGCTCTCTCAATATTTCATCAATCGCAAGTCGGAGCCGAAGATCCAACCGCCGCAAGCGTCCGCCGCCGTTACCCACGGACCTGGCGGTGAGTTCTCATGTTCAATTAAATAAATAAATATTTTTTATTACTTTTAATTTAATACTAAAGTCAACAGTGAACCGTAGCAAACAAGGCTGATGTATAAAATCTACGAAAAAAATAAATAAAATACTTTTAGTTTATTAATAAAGTGATCAGTGAGATTCATGCGAGTTCTCATATTGTATGACTTACTAACTTGTTGCTACATAGTTAATTATATATGTAGTTTACATATCATAAGCCTACAAGATACAATAAGTTAGGGGGAATAAAATACAATAAAAAGGGGGGAAAATCCAATGGATCTAAATGAGACAGATTGTGGTGTAACCCCATATAAGGAGATAAAATAAGTTTATTTTGTAAAATTTAATTTATAGAGGTCACTACTATACTTGTTTCAGTTTGTAAACAGTCTTAGCTATTTTTTTTTTTCTATTATAATAATAGTGCATAAACAAATGGCTAAATTAAAAAGGTAGATTATATATTTTTGTACCTATATTGTGTTTAAATAACTAAATTTTATAATAATATAGTAGGTTTCCTTTCTATAAGAGTGGTGATCTTGCTTTATTTAAAATGGTCAAACAGATAATAAAGTAATATATTTTTATTAGTTTAATGCGTTATTGTAATTATTTTAATATAATTTGGATATAGTATCCATGAAACATGTATCTATGGATTTGGCAAACATTTTATTTGTATATTTGAAAAAAAAAACATTAATTATAAAAAAATTTACACTCAAAATTGCTGACTTTTCTCGAATATTTGAAAATAAATCACTATTGGAGTAATAATGCTTACAGCCTCACAAGTACTCGATTGTAACCTTCATCGTATAGAATAAAAGATTAATTACTTTAAAAAAAATATATTAAAAATAAAAAGTATATATATGAAATTATTGCTAGCATTGTTCTAGGGTTATTTTATTTTATTACAATAATTTGAATTGGGTTTTATAATTTCATTATCACGGTTTTATATCATATGGATTTACCGTCACTAATTTGTTTTTATGCAACTTAGAATGGCAAACAAGCAGACGGCTCACTTGATCGTAAATGGTAGCCTACAACAATGAATAGTACCATGCAGGATACATGATAGGATAATGCAGTAATGAAATCTTATTCCCCATTGCTAGCAATATATATTAGCAGGTCGATTTCCACGCAGCTCCACCTGGAAACCGTTGTAGATAATAATCGTTGAATTCATCAAGATGGGCCAACTGGCCGGTTTCATGCTCGCCTATCATCTCTCACTGGTGCTCCGCCAGTGTATACCGTTTTTTTTTTTTTTGATGGGTGAAAATGGTATGGTAACCCCTCCTGCGCTAACGGGATACGCTGGCGGAGCACCAGTGAAGGGTGATCGATGAAAATGAGAACAGGCCAGTTAGCCCATCATGATGAATTAATCAGAAATTAACCATGATAGTTTCCAGGGGGAACCACGAGGAGGTCGACCTGGTTGGGTATATTGCTAGCAATGGAATTTTTATTTATTTATTTATTCTTTATTGCACAATATAATTTTGTACAAATGGCGAGCTTAATGCCATATGGCATTCTCTACCAGCTAACCATTAGGTAAAAACATTTTTAGTCTCCATTACTATCAATCCCTTTCCCCCAATAGAGTATACTGTGTCGCCCAATGATACCTTTCATGCTTTGTTATTTCTACATATGATACTAGATCAAATTGTATGCAATTGCATAAACACTGTCAGCATAGTTAGTTATTAAACAAGCTTTTAAATTGTCGTTTTATATCATCGTTGAAACTGAAAAATCTCCATACAAATGGCATAGTATGTACTCTCCTATTACAGTGGTGGTCAAATCATACGGTATAGCGTTCAATAACGTTAACTAAGTCAATTTATACTTGTGAGACTGTAAATAAAAAAAATTATAAGTTATAGAACCACTTATAATGTGACTCAAATACTTAAATTACCATCAAAATCACAGGGTGTTCTCAACTAGTTGTCATCTAGTTCTCTACACTTTAACTAGAACGGTTAAAATAACCTCACAGTGTTTACTTAACATAGATTTAGACAGGCACCAATGTTATAGTTAATTTTGAAAGGTGTCTTTGTTAATTAATAATTAAATTGAGGCGACTTTAATCGAACCATGGGCGTAATTAATTTTTTTTTTGTATACTCTTAAGAACTTTAAAAAAATATATATATTTTTTAAATACAATTTAAAGTTGTTTAGTGCTATTTACATAAAAGTCATAATCTTCATGCATTTATTTCTTTTTTATTATACCTAGCTGTAAAATAATTTTATATACATGGTTAACAAATATAAATTTATTTTTTTTAATTAATGATATATAGAGAGGATGGAAGAAAGAATAATTACGAAAGAGATTTATTTTTAAATGTTATGTGCATGGTACTGCTAATGTCTATAGGCGACGGTTACCACTTTCCATGAGTTGGGCGGTCAGCTTGTTTGCCATTTTATGTTGTATATAAAAAAAAAAAAATATCGAGCACGAATGAATGGAAATATTCTCTAGACTAACGGATGTCGACCAAATAGGCGACTTTATAAATCCTTTATTTTATATGTAACATTTGTACAAGCGCAATAAAGCATTATATATATATATATATATATATATATATATATATATATATATATATATATATATATATATATATATATATATATATATATATATATATATATATATATATATATATATATATATATATATATATATATATATATATATATAACTTAGTGGTTCGATTAAGGTTTCCTTACCTAAAACAATCCCTTTATCCTTTATAACTGTTCAAAAGACACTTGGTATCGATTTTTTGTATTAATCTATAAATTATAGTAATAAATCAATTTATAAGGCAAAGCTGTACATTATGGTATATTTATGGGAATATGAATTAAGTGTTTCGACATTATAAATACCTATTTTAATTTTTTTTTTAAATAATAGTAACAAAGACACCTTTGAGAGCACATAACTAGATTAGATTTAGACGAGTGTTTTTTTTTTCTTTATTTCACTACGCGCATGTGACGCAGATACCCATCTACATCAGCCGAAGACAGGTGGGTCCGCGACCGACTTCACACCGCTTTGTGCTGGCACGCGCACTTGTTTTATTTTCTGTGACACACACAGCTTTATCACCATAGACTAAGGCTAACGTCACATTCAGCTTATCTTCGGTCGCATGAATACTAACGCGAGCAATCGCACAATATCCGTCGAGAGAGACGCATCACATAAGAAAATTATATGCGATGTTGCCGATATACCGCCAACCGAAAATCGGTGCGCTGACGACCTAACGCAGCACCGATATAAACGACGTTAAACGCTAACGCACGCCTATCTACGACGTAGTGTGATTGAGACTCAATTACACTGCGCCGTTTGATATATTGGCGTCCCGTCGCGGATGATCGGTGACAGAAGATCGGCTTAATGTGGCGTTAGCGTTAGGGTCAATGCCCCATACGTCGAATATACGAAATAAAATAAAAGTTATTATAAATTCCCTCCAATACAAGCGTGGTAAAAGAAATTACGCGAATCATAATACAATATATTATAGCATTTTATCTGGCAATTTCTCTATTGTATATTGAAGTTGTCAAACATCTGTTAAATTTATTCAAAATAGAGTATTGTGATCCATCAGTTAATCCTAAGATAATCCAGATAATTCCTTTGTTTTTGCCGGAATTATATTCTTTGACGTTCTACGTCAAAGAAAATAAATTAGAGGTTGTTTTTGATAGGTTTCCTGTGACTGCAAAGGTGCCATTTTAAAGCAACTTAAATAATGAATTAGCCTTAGTTAAATTAAATTGCTTGTATTTTATGCGTGTATCGGACAGAATGAGACAGCAATTCGACGTTCCGTTTTTACGAGTGTTCTTATTTCTTTGTTGTCATAGATGTTTGTAATTAGAAAAATATGCCATTTATCCAGTGGCGGCCTAATGGGAGGGCAGAAAAGGCGACCTACCCTGGGCCCTACCCTGGGCCTCTAGTCCTGGTAGGCCTGCAAATGTCTCGCATTTTCCTCATCCACATCTCGTTCTGTGTCTAATTTAAATTTTACATGTAAGCTTTTAACTAAATAAATTTAAACACTTGTATATCAAATGTGTACTTAATAAAACGCTTTTAAAGTTACATAAACATCTTAAACTGGTGGCCTCATTCAGCTTTTCCGCCTCGAACCTCTGACGCCCTTAGTCCGCCACTGCACTTATCTATAGTCACGCGTCCTTTCAGATTCGACGTATAATGGGCATTGACCTTTTACCGTAAATAGCGAATGTATTTTTTAATAAAATACGACCTTATTAGTAGTAGGTTTAGAAGTCAATGTTGTTTATATAATTTTTGCTTTAATAAATTATAATCTCACCCGTTGTCATGCACTGTGTTTAAACCATTTGGAAATAACATATTTCTAGCTAATTGAAACCTTGATAAATTTCTCTAAGTCTCTAAAATGAGTGTCTGATAATATCTGATAATTATTACATAATTCATAAAAACTTAAACCTTCTACAAACCAATTTTAACTATTACACTGTTTTCTCACTTTCTTTCAAGTTAGGAATTTAGCGTAAAAAAAAGAGACAAAACAGTTCAATAGCTAAAATATATTTATGAGAGGTTTGACGTTTTTTATGAATAAAGGGGTAAGTTTTTTATGCAATTAGCCGCTTTGTCATACAAGTTAGCAGCGCATCTGGTAGAATAGAAAATAATCGTCAGCTATATACATAAACAGGGTTGCCGTTCCTTGAAGATAAAGGTGTTAATTTTCCGTACCCTATTCCACTGGCATGCTACTTTTTTAACCGACACAGCCATGCATGTATGTACAGCTGGTTGACGTCGAAAAGTACGTGTAGGATACAAGCTTCGTAGACAAGTGGCAACGAATCCAGCAATGCAATCGTTATCGCTATCGAGCCCATGAGTTGGAATGAGACATCTGACGTTGCTATCTCATTCTACCTCACGGACTCGCTAGTGATGTCGATTTCATAGATGTATTCGTTTGCCACTTGTCTAAAGGGCCTGGTTTGGTTATCAATTTCTCATTACACCATTATCACTCACATAAATCTGGTTATTAAATAATATAATCTTTACTAATATTATAAATGTGAAAGTGAGTTGGTTTCTTACCATATAGCGCCTTAAAGGCTTAACCGATCACTACGAAATTTCGTATACACGTACCCTGTGGGATGAAAAAAGTTACAAGATACTTATTATTATAAATTAAACAGTCTATATATAAAATATTTCCAGCCATTATCAACACAAACAACCTTTGGCTAGAGTAGGTACATAGAGAGAAAATACACTTTTTTATATAACAATTTTTCCCTGACAACTGACAACAAAGCCTATAATTTTAGCTATATAAAATAAAATTTGTGTTTATGTGTTATATCTGCATGAAACCCACTTTGGTGTTAACTTTGTCACATGGTTTTGCTCCAATGCACACGTTTTTAACATAACTTATGTACTTAATTATAAATTTAATTAAATTTAGTTTAATTACATACTGTAGTGAGACGAAAAATATTTTTTGATTCTAATATAAATAAGGTGTAAGGAATCAAAATGAAGGTAAGTGGGAAATGTTTGTGAACTGAGAACGGCACCTGATAGCTGAGTGATACGGGTTCGAATCCCAGATTTAATAATTGAACCTTTCATACAAATCGTGTGAGAATGGGATCTATTTAAATAACTATGCTACGGTAACCGCTTACCATCAGGTGGACCGTATGTTTGTTTGCCACCTCAGTGGTATAAAAAAAAACTGTTATTATTTTGTAAATTTTAATAATAAATGTAATTTCTGTGTAATAATTAAGTATAAATAAATATTAATTTTCACTATATAAATATATAAAATAATGTTATTTTGTGGAAAATTATTTAGTTTTATGAATTACTAGATTCTGGAATGGTATAGCAACCGGAAACTATCGGCTTGTTATACCATTCGCATTTATTATCCAACTAGTATTATGCAAATCTAACCGGATTTAACCGGTTCGGTACAGCGAAGGTACTGATGCGTACCGGCCAGACGCTGGCGCAGGTTCAGGCACACCTGGACAAAGAGGGCGCCTCCGATCTGGTGGTGGACCTCGTCATAAAGAGCACCAACCGACCTGCGATATTCTTGGAAGCAATACAACTTGGTAAGTTGTTTTAAAGTCGAATTTTTATCACCATACTTCGTGGATTTCAAAAGTAGGAAAATTAATGAACTAGATGGCGCGCATCAAGATAAAACGCATACCAAATTTTAAGTTAAAGGACATGACTGTGAAAAATACCACATCTAACTTAATGCAGTAGTTTTTGCTTAATACCAGAACAAACATACAGATAGAATCATTTTCTAAAAATTATTGTTTTGACTCTTTGTTGCTCTTATTAAAACCCGTCATATATATATATATATATATATATATATATATATATATATATATATATATATATATATATATATATATATAATATTGTGTGTATAATTAGACTCCGTCTAATTAAAAATGTATTATATATAATAAGAATTAGGTCTTTTTTTTTTCAATCAAATTTAGAACTTATTTTAATTCAAGATAGGTGATGTGATGTAATGTGACGCGATTACAGGTACATAGAAACTACATATATGTTATTTCAATATTTGTAAACAATACAAAAATTCAAAATTAACAAATTTAGTACTTCTGTGTTTTGCGAAATAAATTTCTAAGTTTTTATTAAGAAAATGTCTCTCTCCTATCTTTTTCCTCTCCCCTCTCTTCTATTTCTTTCCTTGCCCCTCTCCTATCGCTTCTTCCTTCTCTCCTATCTCTCCTTTCCTCTCTCTCCTATCTCTTTCCTTTCCTCCCCTTTCTCTCTCCTCTCCACTCTTTTCCATCTCTCTTCTCTCGCTGTCTTTAATATTGTTTATGAAAAAGTACCAGACAATGTTGTAAAACACCAGTACGAAGCCGGGGCGGGTCGCTAGTGTTATATAAATAAACAATCTAAATTATTTTCGCACAGGTATCGCACTCTTGGAAGGCGGCAATCCTATAATTCAGCAGAGTATATTTGCAAAGCTGCAAAACGGAGAGATATCACAAGCGTTCCTCAAGGTATTTATTACGACTCTCTTAATTTTATTAATACCTAGTGTGATTATAAGTATATTTGAGGGGGGGGGGGCTTATTTTCCACTTCCATTATCTATTTATCTTTATTATTATTCTATCTATCTATATTTATTATTCTATCTGCAATCACCAGAGGGAGACTTTGTACAAAAGTCGATTGCTTGAGTACGTCTGTCCCATTTGTGTTTCAACCGTGAAGCAGTTGTGTTTGCATGGCTGTGTTTCGGTTTGAAGGGTGGGATATAGCAGTGAATTTAAGGGTACAGACGAATAACACCTGAGTCCTCAGGAATGGCAACGCATGGGGAGTATCATGGGCGAAACAGTATACTCTGTTATGTCCATGGTACTGCTCGTGTCTATAGGCGACGGTTACCACTTTCCATCAGGTGGGCCGTCAGCTTGTTTGCCATTCTAAGTTGTATAAAAAAAAAATTCAGCATTTACTCTTGCAGCTTTTTTGCCATATCTTTCACACAGCCCATCTGTGAGCAAGTTGAGTGTGGGGAGATTCTGAATTCAGAAACCGATTTGAATTTTTTTTATCTGAATGAAATTTCAAATTGGTCCCATAAAAAAATATATCAAATTATAACTGGTTTTACCATGAATTAGTTGTTTTTTTTCTGGTTATAACCAACCAAAATACTAGCTCTTACCTACGACTTGAATAATATAACGTAGATACAAAGTAGCCTATGTCCTTTTCCGTTCCTTACAATACATGTATATCAAATGCCATTGTGAGGGAGGAAAGGGATTGTTAGTAATGGAGACTGAGAATCCCATTGCTAACAATATACCCAGGTCGACCTCCTCGCGGTTCTCCCTGGAAACTATCATGGTTAATTCCTTGTGAATTCGTCATGATGCGCTAACTGGCCTGGTTTCATTCTCATCTATCACCGTTCACTGGTGCTCCGCCAGCGTAATCCCATTAGCGCAGGCGGGGTTACCATTCCATTTTCACCCATCAAAAGAAAATGCCATAGTGATTATATAAGCTGTTAAGACGCTGTAATAAGCAAACGATCTTTTACATTTATAATATGTTTAAGGATTATTTATTAACAATGATAATTTTATTATGTTCCGTAGGTATTCTACGATAAAATGCGGGAAGCTCAACAAGAGATAAGATCTCTAGCTGCGAGCAGCACTGCGGCTGCCGGCACAGACAAGCAGCGATCCAGTCACTCGGAGAAGCAGAAGCAAACGCCTACCGACGGTGAAACCATTTTCCCTTATATTCCCATACAGATGTAATTATAATCCATACTACCTTTGGTGGAAGACAGAGAAGATTGTTATGAATAGGTTTCTAATTATTATAGTAGTATATTGGCCGTATGGTCCCGGCATAGAATAAGCCACCCCTTCCTTTCCCGTGGCTGTCGTAAGAGACGACTAAAGAAGAGCGAGGGATGAGCAGCAGCGTACTTCTTAAAACATTTCTAAAGCCTGACTGCATTTGCTAATTCGCCTGCCAAGCGTGGCAATTACAGGCAAAACCCCCAAAGGGAGGCTTATGTTCAGCAGTGGACAGTTAAATTCAAATTCAAATTCAAATATCATTTATTCATGTAGGACATTTTAGCCGCTTATGAACGTCAAATTTTTACATTATAATTTTATTTTTTTCCCTACCGTCCAGTTCGGTATATAGATCCAACTGAGAAGAACTGGCAAGAAACTCAATTGAATTACTTTTTTTTAAAAGCCAGTTTATTTACAATGTATATTTATATAGGTGTCTATGTCTAACATTAAATGAAAATTCAGTGCATGAACAACTATTGCCATGCACACTCGTCATTCAAGTAATCGTTTAGTGAGTAATAGGCTTTGCTCAGTAAATATGATTTAACAGATGTTTTGAATTTATTTAAGGGTAATTCCAACATATCCTTTGGTATCTTATTGTAAATTTTTATACCTATTCCCATAAAAGACCTATTAACTTTTTCTAAACGATACTTGGGGACAGCAAGTTTGTCTTTAAATCTAGTATTAATATTATGAATATTGCTGTTTTTTGGAAAAGGCTGATATGCTGATGATGAAGTATTAGAGTAAGAATATTTGTCAAACAAAACCTACACGTGGCAACGTCTCCCACAAACAGGCTGTGGAATGAGCTCCCTGCCAAGGTTTTTCCCTAGAGATTACAGTAGGGGGTTTTTCAAAAAGGGTATATTAAGCTTTCTTCAGGGTCGGCAACGTGCACGTGACACCCCTAGTGTTGCTACAGTAATGATACAGGTGGGATATGGCGTGAATTAACTGGGTACAGAGGTATAACACCTAAGTCCTCAGGTACGGCAACACATGGGGGGTATCATGGGCGAAACTGTATACTCTGTTATGTCTATGGTACTGCTCGTGTCTATAGGCGACGGTTACCACTTTCCATCAGGCGGGCCGTCAGCTTGTTTGCCATTCTAAGTTGTATAAAAAAATAAACCACCTTCATGGTATAAAAAAAGAAACTAACTGGAAATGCCCTGTATATGGGGGAGGGTTATGTTCAGCAGTGGACAGTTAACGACTAATATGGGATGGTAATTTAACTGATAATTAACTATTAAAATAATTGACGGTTATGATATTTGTAATATAATAAAGTACATATTAGGAACTGCGGTGGGTAGAGGACCACAAAATATGTTTACATACTAAAGCGGTCGTCGCTCCATCTAGTGAGGGGTCAAGCATTGCAGGGAGTCAGTGGAGGCAGGTCCAGCAGTGGACGGATGACGGCTGATATGATGATAATGATACCATTTATAGACATAAACAAGACTATGAATATCATATATATATATATATATATATATATATATATATATACATATATATATATATATATATAAAAGATGATAAAAGCTGAAATGATGGCGATGAATAATGATGAAATACGCCATGAAATAGTTTGAAACACGTTGGTCTACATCAGCCTTTCCCAAAGTGGGCGCTGCAAGCCCAAAGGGGGACGGTAAGAGACCCAGAATAATTGATTAATTTACACAATAATTAATTAATTTAATTTGAAGTAATAGTGGGTTTTAAGTAGGTGAAAAAATGAGGGCGTTTAAAAATAATTTATTCTCGAAGTGGGCAGTAGACAAAATAAGTTATGTCCATGGTACTGCTCATGTCTATAGGTGACGGTTACAACTTTCCATCAGGTAAGCCGTCAGCTTGTTTGCCATTCTAAATTGTATAAAAAAAAAGTTTGGGAACCCCTGGTCCACATAAATAGCTCCAATTAAACATTTTTTTTAATGGATTCTAATGAAATTGTTACCCCGCCGGCGCTATCGGTACACACTGGCGGGGCAATAATGAGGGATGATCATCGTGTTAAATTTAACGATAAATTAATCACGATAGTTTCCAGAGGGGGCCGTGTAGAGATCGACCTGTTAGGGTATATTGATAACAATGGGGAACAATCTCCCCGTTACTAACAATTCCTTCCCCCCAATTAAAAACATTATGTAGAGTGATGTAGATAGATATAATAACAGTTGTTTTACAGGACGCTCGACACCGGCCCCACTGGTGGTCGGGGAGGAGATGGACGAGGAGGTGACCACGGCCTGTGGATCCGCTGTTCATGCATACTCAGACATACACACCATGTCACACGGTACGTTACACTTGTTGATCGTCATCAAATCATTGCAAATTAAACTTATTAATTATATACTTATTTCGCATTCAGACGTGATAGTAAAATTCAGCAATCGGTTCTCTCTATTCCTTTAAGAACTAATATATGTAATATAGTTCAATACGACAATGACTAATTCATCCGTCATACTCGTGAACGCGTGCTTCTTTTAGGTATTGGTCTACTCAAGTATACTGCCATTGATTATAGTTTTTGACAGGATAAAATTTTTGATTGATGTTCATTACATTCATTTATATTTTTTGTAAATTTAATTTTTGTTTAAATTAAGTAACGGCTGATTTTATAGCTTATTTTTCGCAACTAAAATTATATTTCAATTGGAGAGTAGATTCATAAAAAAATACTATTTTTATTTTTGACCGACTTCAAAAAGAAGGAGGTTCTAAATTCTAATTTTTTTTATATTGTTACCTCATAACTCCGTCAGTTCTGAACCGATTTAGAAGATTTATTTTTCATCTGAAAGAATATACTTGTAGATAGAGATCTCATAGAAATTTTATCAAAATTGGTTCAGTTGTTAGGTTTTTAAATCAAAATAACTGTTTTTGATACAATTGAAGTCAATTTTCACAACAAACAATAGTTTTTTATTTTTTTTTGGACACATTCTTTCATTGTTTCTTCACAACTAAACAACTTTTTTTTGTTTTATTTAAAAGTGAATAATTTTATCCTTGCGAACGTCAGGTACGACCGTGCTGGAAGAAATAATGGCAGAAAAGAAGCGCGAAACTGGCAACTCTGACATACTGCCCGCTAAGGTGTCAGTGATGCGGCCCATACTGCGCTTTCTGCAGTTACTATGCGAGAACCATAATCCGGACTTACAGGTACTTATTTGTATCATCACATCACCCGTTAATTGATCATTGTTGAACACAGGTCTCCTTCTGTTGGGGACGGGGGGGGGGGGGGATATTTCATTATCATTGTTATTAAAAAAAAAATTAAACACTAACATGCACACAAACAGACACACACCACTTTCACATTTGTAATGTAAACACTGTATTGTGAACAGAACTTACTAAGAAACCAAAACAACAAATCCAGCTACAATTTAGTGTCGGAGACGCTCATGTTCCTCGACTGCATCTGCGGGTCGACGACGGGCGAGCTGGGCCTCCTCGGCCTCTACATCAACGAGGGGAATGTTGCGCTTATCAACCAGACCCTCGAGACGCTCACGGAGTACTGCCAAGGTACTGTATACTGAGTGTACTTCACATGTGGAAACTTAACCTTGGTTAGTGGAGGGGAGATTGAAGTAATATATATTCTAAGTAATATGGACTGACAGCCTAATTGCTAAATATTTATTTAGTCAGAACTTTTTGCATTTGTCTTGTTCGGACATATCAAAAGGTTGCATGCTTGTTTGCTATCATATTAATAATAATAATAGTCGTTTGCTAAAACACCTCTGTCCCATTCGTGTTTCTACCGTAAGGCAGTTGTGTTTGCATGGCTGTGTTTCGGTTTGAAGGATGGGATATGGCGTGAATTTACAGGATACAGTGGAATAACACCTGAGTTCTCAGTAATTGCAACGCATGGTGGGTATCATGGACGAAACAGTATACTCTGTTATGTCAATGGTACTGCTCGTGTCTATAGGCGACGGTTACCACTTTCCATCAGGTGGGCTGCCAACTTGTTTACCATTCTAAGTTGCATAAAAAAAATACATAATTGAAAATAATGGAAGCTTGTATTACGAAACAATTGCTTCTGTACTCTGAAGCAATTATTCTAAATATCATTTATATGGGAGTTTGAAAAATCCCTTTCTATCCTACAGGCCCGTGTCACGAGAACCAAAACTGCATTGCGACCCACGAGAGCAATGGTCTCGACATAATAACAGCATTGATATTGAACGACATTAATCCACTGGGTAAAACACGTATGGACCTCGTCCTCGAGCTCAAGAACAATGCGTCGAAGCTGTTGCTCGCGATCATGGAGTCGCGGAATGACTCTGAGAACAACGCTGAGAGGATACTGTACAATATGAATCCCAAGCAGTTGGTAAGTTCTAGAATGTTCCGCGCCATCGTATGTTCCAATTGAACTTGATGAAAACATAATCATAAAATAATCTGGTGTTGTTCAACAGTAGTATAAAAAACTTGCAATATAATATCAATTTGTATGCAGGTCGATGTTGCGTGCTCAGCCTTCCATCAAGAACAGGCCATGGATGCGGACTCGGACTCCGAAGACGACGCTCCCGTCCAAGGCGTATCACCGAAGGAAGTACGTACTGAACATATCAATTCCTACAAAAAAAAAAAACATTAAAAATAATACTAACTTTCCCATTTCGCTTGAATACTTTCTTTATTGTATAAAGTTCTTATTTAAACCATTTTACGACATTAACTGACTTCTCTTGCAACTGCTGACCCAGTTTATTTTAATATTATTTGAAAAAGAAACGAAATCTATAAAAAAGAAGCACACACCCACTGTTACAACATTAATACTAACTACAAAATTTATAGAGAACAAGATGAATTATCAAAACCGAGTCGGTAAGTATTGGCAACATTCAGAAAACTAATAAATGTTTGTACCCGACAGGTGGGCCACAACATTTACATTCTGTGCCACCAGCTGGCGGGGCACAACAAGGAACTGGCTGCGCTGGTTCGTGCTTCGCCTGCCGGACCTAATGCGACAGCTCTGCAATATTACCGTACTCACACGGCACAGATAGAGGTATCTGCTGCATATCTATCCAGCGTAGCTGATAACAGCATATGAAGTGGTAGCTCGATCCGGCAGGATTCCAACTCGTATTTCTTCTTTTTTTTTTCGTGCTGAGTGCAATTCCCAAATTTCCAATTGCCTAATGTATTAGACTTCTCATAACCGGATCATTCATTAATAAAGATTAAAAAACTCCCAATATGGGAAAAGCTTATGTTCAGCAGTGGACAGTTAACGGCTGAAATGATGATGAAGGATTAACAGAAGACATCGCCTTAGGCTTAATGACTTGGTCATATTGTCATCTGATAGGACAGACATTTTCCTTCCAATAGCACTTGGCACATATTCAGAAAGTTGTGATCCTGTCTGAAGGTTAACATTACAGTAACATGTTATTTTTTAATGGCATGCAGATAGTCAGAACTGATCGCAGTATGGAGCAAATAGTGTTCCCGATCCCAGAGATCTGTGAGTACCTGCCTGCCGACAGTAAGCACAGGGTGTTGCAAAGTGCCGAGCGGGATGACCAGGGCAGCAAGGTTGCCGATTTCTTTTCTCGATTAGACAACCTATTTCACGAGATGAAGTGGCAGAAAAAACTGCGTGGTAAGTAAGAATTAATTAATATACAATAGCTACTAATAGTTTTTATCAGGTATATTTATTGTCTATGAAAATATGATCGCATTTTCCAGTCGCCATTTTGTGCCGTGACCAGGATTCATCTGTATAAGTCCTGGTCACGGTACCGACATATTCTGTAGTAACACATGATTATCGTGATATAAGTGGAATTTTTATATTAGTAATGTTTTAATTGCATTGTATACTGTTTGTTGACAGGGCAACCTTTCCTGTTCTGGGTATCGTCCTACATGTCGCTGTGGAGTAACATATTGTTCAACTTTGCTGTTCTAATCAACGTTATTGTCGCATTCTTTTACCCTTTTCAGGATGAAAATCCTAGTAAGTATAATATAAGCTTGTTTTACACTTGCTTATCTATACATTTATTTATATGTTATGATATTATTTAAGATACTTTAAAACAGTAAATTGTATATAATTATTCTATAATAAAATAAATATTGAAGCCTACTAGGGTTTAGTTAGTTAGCACCACTTTGGTGGTGCATAATTTTTAATTCCTAATATTTATTAAAATTTTAATATTATTTATTCTGGGCTATAGTGACCGTTTACCATCAAACGGGTTATATAGTTGTTTGCCATCTTTGTGTTATAAAAAAGAAATGTGAATTATGAATAAATGACAGATACTAATCTACCTCATCTGGACATATTTTTATAGAGATGTATTTTTTTTTTCATAGTGATGTGTTCTTTTTATGCAACTCATAGAGATGTTTTTTTTTCTTTTGAGAACTGGGCCAACACCTATCGTTGGTAGTTTGGTGCGTATCAGCAGTGGCAGCAGTACTGGTGACGTGGTTGCCGCGTTCGTCAGGCGTTCGCGCACTAATCGCCAGTGCTATAGTGCGGCTCATTTTTTCAGCTGGGCCCGAACCCACACTGTGGTGCCTAGGCATGCTCACCGTAAGTACGTCATATCGTGTCTCTCATTTTCACCAAATCAGCAACGATGGTGAACTATTTGCTGATTCGTAATTTTAGTCCTAATGTAGCTTTTTTTATGGGTGATAATGGAATGGTAACACCGCCTACGCTAACGGTATAAATTAGCGGGGTATCAGTGAGTGATGATAGGTGAGGATGAAATAGGTCAGTTAGCCCATCGTGTCGAATTCAACAAGAATTATTCACGATGGCTTCTAGGAGGAACCACATGGAGATTGACATGATAAGGTGCTAGCAATATGGCTGTCAAACCCAATTACTAAAAATTACTTTCCCTCCCCCCGCCCCTCCTTATGTAACATATGTTTCAAATTTGTAAGTTCTGAAACATAAGTATTGTTTACACTTTGATATGTTACAATTAATAAACACTGTCTCTGATTAGATTCCCGATTCGACAATACTAACATTTGTATTTATGAGTATGTGTCTTTGTGTTCATTTTCCTATACATTCATTGTATATTTTAAATCTTATGGCCCTTTTTTAAAAAAAAAATGTTTTTTTTTTTTAACAGATAGTGGTAAAAGGCATCCATCTGGTGAGCATAATGGGTAACCAAGGCACGTTATCCAAGTCGACGTGGAACGTACTCACAGACCCCGAATTACTCTACCATAGCGTCTACCTCATATTCTGCTTCCTCGGTATATGCTGTCATCCATTCTTCTTTTCGGTTCTGGTGAGTTTCTATTGTATGTTTTATATTTTATTGCTATTTACTCGTGTAAGTGATGGAAGTAGAATAATTTGTTAGTATGGTGATTAGGGAGGCGAATGGATAATCTAAAGATATATATATATATATATATATATATATATATATATATATATATATATATATATATATATATATATATATATATATATATATATATATATATATCATATATTGCGTAAAATATTATTATCATCATATCAACATTTAACTGTCCACTGCTGGACATAGGCTTTTCCATATGGAGAGTTTTGCCAGTAGTTGGCACGCTTGGCAAGCGGGTTGACAACCGCAGTTATGCTTTTGAGATATTTTAAGAGGAACGCTACTGCCCATGCCTCGACCAATAAGTTCCCTTGGTCGCCTCCTATGATACCCACAGGAAAGGAATGGGTGGCCTATTCTATGCTGGGACCACACGGAACATCAACAAGAATTGCAAGGCGGTTGGATATGAATTTTATATGGTCTTTGTCTTCTCTACTACCCTATATTGCATTTTATTTCAAATGCAATAGAGAGAGGCCTTAGTTCAGCAGTGGACAATTAACGACTGATGTGTTATAATTCTTACAAAAACATGCCTTTTTTTTATTTCGTATTATCTTCCTAGGAGGACTCATTACAAGGGAATAAAGTTCGAAAAAAAAAACGAAACTGTTTCGCTAGTGTGGCAATATTCTTTTTTTATACAACTTAAAATGGCTAACAAGCTGTGACGGTCCACTTGATGGAAAGTGGTATATCGCCTATAGACATGAGCAATACCATGGACATAACAGAGTATACTGTTCCGCCCATGATACCTCCCATGCGTTGGCATTCCTGAGGACTCAGGTGTTATTCCTGTGTACCCAGTGAATTCACGCCATATCCCACCCTTCAAACCGAAACACAGCCATGCAAACACAGCTGCTTCACTGTTGAAACACGAATGGGACAGAGGTACCCAAGCAATCGACTTTTGTACAAAGTCTCCCTCTATCCTTCTATTATGGGTAGAAATCCAGCAGTTTATTATTACTATTGATGATAATATTGTTGTGTGGAGGCTATTTCAAGACAATTAAATATGTAAATATAAACAGCATGTCTTTTTTTTCGTACGCAGCTCCTCGACATTGTGTACCGCGAAGAGACTCTATTGAACGTGATGCGCTCAGTGACACGCAACGGGCGGTCGATCCTACTGACGGCCGTACTGGCGCTGGTGCTGGTCTACATGTTCTCAATTGTCGGCTACATGTTCTTCCGTGACCACTTCCTGGTCAGCGTGGACCGACTAGACGGTATGTCAATTGCGATAAAGCACCAATTACACGATCATTGTGATGTTTTCTCTACCATACGATAAAGAAGTCTAATTTACTGACAGCCATTCTAGTGCTAACGCTGGTATATATATTCTTAATAGGAACTGTTATTAAAAATATTTATTGAGTAAAGCCTACGTTAAACGATTACTAGAATGACAGACATGCATAGTGTTAGTAGATCATGCACGTGCTTTTAACGACCATGTAATTTTAGATTTTAGATGTACTATACATTTAAATAAATACACATAATGTTAACATAGATTTAAAAGAGTAACTGTTGAGTTTCTTGCGGGCTCTTCTTAACAGATAACAACCTTCCAAACCTTGCAATAGATTAAAAAAAAAATTACGATATAAAATGCTTGTAAACAAATCTATTTAAATAATTTGAATTTAATTTAATTTTTAACTCAACACCGGCTGGTGTGTAATGATTAGTCCGTGGTGTGTGTATATAGATGACGACGACCCCCGGTTCGAGTGGGACAAGTGCGGCAACGACCCCGCCGCCAAGTACTCTAAGGAGGGCAGCGGCGGGGCCAGCGCGTGCAGCCGGCCGCCGCGCCTCGTGGCCGTGGGCGGCGAGCTGCGCGAGCGCTCGTGCGATTCGCTCATCATGTGCATCGTAACGACGCTCAATCAGGGATTGCGCAACGGCGGAGGCATCGGCGACATACTACGCGCGCCCGCTAGCTTCGTACGTGTCCTACAACATGCGCACGCACACACGCACGCTCACGCACGCACGCACGCACACACATACACATGCTCGTTGTGGGTTCAATCACTGCACAATACAAACATTTGCATTAAGCAATTCTCAATTAGAATTCTAACACAATCTTTGCTTAATTTAATAAGTAAATTTATTGTTATTTGTTACTATATGTAAATATTGGTATTCAGGAGCCGCTATTCGTCGCACGTGTAGTCTATGACTTACTATTCTTCTTCGTGGTGATCATTATCGTATTGAATCTCATCTTCGGTGTGATCATTGACACATTCGCGGATCTGCGTAGCGAGAAACAGCAGAAAGAACTGATACTCAAGAATACTTGTTTTATATGTGGTCAGTATGATTAATATATATATATATAACAAAATATTTTAAACATCCAATATTAAATTACCAGCTGAATACACTGTATTACTTAGTATGTAGAGCTCAAAATTATTTGTAGTTATTACGACTTAGACAAATTTTGAATTCGCTTTAAAGGTTTGTCGTATTAGTCGAATATATCTGTATTAAAGTTATAAAAATGTTAAACGTTCATAACACATTACGAATTTCAATATATTTTGGCATATAGTAGATTATTGTTTCGTTATTGATTAGAATGTAGTATAATTTGTTTGTGGAACAGGTTTGAACAGATCGGCCTTCGACAACAAGACTGTCTCGTTCGAGGAACACATAAAGAGCGAACACAATATGTGGCATTACCTTTACTTTATGGTGCTGGTAAGGGTGAAAGACCCCACGGAGTTCACTGGACCCGAGAGTTACGTACATTCAATGATTAAGGTCAGTATCAAGTTTTTTTCTTCCATCAGTAATAAATAACGTTTTATCGGATATCAGTTATATGAAGATTTAATGCTAAAATATAATACATTAACTTAGGGAAGTATCGGAGGATTTTGTGAAACTTCCGTAAAATGCTTCAAATATCACCTCAATCAACTTCTAACTAAAACATTCTTCAAACTGAAAATGCTCTTTCAAACTCGAGCTCTCTGTGTGTAATAAGCGGAAATGCTAAATATTTCGGTTGGCGTATAATTTAGTTGAAGTGTGTCGGTCCGATTGATTTGAGTGTGGTCGGTGGGTGCGCAGAGCAACAACCTGGAGTGGTTCCCGCGGCTGCGCGCGCTGTCGCTGGTGGGCGGCGGCGAGGGCGACGGCGGCGAGCTGGAGCTGCGCGCGCTGCACGCGCAGCTCGAGCGCGCGCACGCCGCCGTGCTCGCGCTCACCGACCTGCTGGCCGACCTGCGCGACCAGGTACGCCGGGCGGCAGGCGGCAGCCGGGCTGTGGGGGGAGAGAGGAAGAAAAAAGCCGACAGCGAGCAGAGGATTAAAAAATAAGAATAACATTTTTTTTTTTTTACAACACAGGGGGCTAACGAGCATGCATCTCACCTGATGGTAAGTGACTACCACCGCCCATGATCACCCACAACACCAGCGGCATTGCAGGTGTGCTGCCAGCCTTTTAAAAAGGAATATGCTCTTTTCTTGAAGGTTATGTTGTCGTATCGGTTCGGAAATACTGCTGCTGAAAGTTGATTCCAAAGAGTGGTTGTCCGTGGGAGAAAGTGCCTTGAAAAACGCACGGTGGAGGACCGCCACTCGTCCAGATGGTTGGGATAAAATTTTCTTAAATACACTTATATCATCTTCATATATACACATTTATTCATATATACAAATTTGAGAAAGGATTTTTGTATATGGATTTGTTTTCTTTTTCTTACAACATAATTTTAATTAAAGCTAGTTACGCAGAAAACTGTCATTTCTGATAGACATACCAGGTATTCTTTTATCAAATTATAATTAAAACAACAAATATTCACAGATGACGGAGCAGAGGAAGCAAAAACAACGTATCGGGTTGTTGAACTCAACCTCAGCGTACCTCCAGAACCTGCAAATGAACCTTCCACCGTGAACAGCACCCGGACACGTAAGCACACCCTCCATTGTGACGCCCCAACACGCCCACTGGTGATGTATAGACAAGGTAACAATAACGTATACGTAACTGTATTACAACTAAAGGCGTGTCCACAATGATTAAATCTGACTAGGCATCTAAATGTAAAATATATCATGTATTTTCTTAGCCAATCATTGTAATTTGTTAGTTCACGCCCCTATATTTCGTAACGATTACATGATGTTGGATGTCTACTATGTTAAATTTTGTTACTGTGGATACGCCCTAATACGTTCCTTTTAAAGTGTCATAGATAATTAAAAATGTAGTTAGTGAATCCTATTTTAACAATTAGTATCTTGTCTCTTTTAAATTAAGAATTTAAATTGAAAGAGACAAAACATAGCAATAGCTAAATAAGTATGTTAACCGGTATTTATGTAATAAAAACCGGTTGGTCATTAATTAAAAAAAAAAATACATGTTAAAAATTATATAAATGTTAATTTAAATCAAAATTATTTTTCTTGTTATCGTTTGTCTATCTGTGACATTGGCGTGTAAAGATCCATCCGACATTTACATATCTCAAAAATCGCACAATCAAATTTATAACTTATTTACGTTGCCACAGAGTTCATAAATGGACTTCGATTTCCACTGGCACACGGCTATTGACATTTGTTTGTTGTCCAAACAAGAACATTCTAGAATTCTAGACATTTTAGAAAGGTATATCGTAATTAAAAATCAAACTGTATTGCCATTTACAGTTTTATAATGTACCTACTTCTTATTTAGCGCTAATATACAATTTTTAAAAAATAACGAATTTCAATCAATTTAGATCTACATGGTGTATATTCTCTTTTTTATACGTATTAATAAAAAAAAAACTCTGTTAATATCTTTATCTACAATATTAGCAGTTGTATATTAAAATATACCTTAATACTTATACAATATGGTACATATCTCCATGATATTTGTCGTTAGATATCACGTGGTTAGCCAAGGATTTGAAATTCAAACATAGATCTTTATATTAGCGCCCTCTAGGGTTTGACCTTGACAAATAAATATATAATGTAGGATTGTGACTACGAAATGTAATAGTATTAAGAAAAAATACTATTGTCCGATTTACGTTTAACTGTTATGCATAGTTGGTCAATAAACAAATTGATATTTCTATATTCGTTTTACATTAATAATGTTGAAACTATATAGAAGGAGCGACCCATTTCCTGGTGTCCGTACTCTGATTCTTACTTCTATGGTAACTCTAATAATTAACCTCCTATTTATAAAAACTAAAACGTCTTACAAACCTATTTTAACTATTACAGTGTTTTGTCCCTTTCATTCAAACTGAGAATTTAGTACAAAAGAAAGAGACACAAACAGTTTAATAATTTTTAAGAATGAATGGGGGTTAAAGTTTGTAAATTTGAACAAAATGAAATGTCGCTACTTCGATTGGGCGACTCTGAACAAAATGTTTATTATATTTTTATTTGTAACGGTTAATTATTAAGTGAGAAGTTTATGGGACTCGATAGTAAAATCTATCGATAGATAGATAGATTGATAGATAGATGATTTATTTGCATTACTTACAGCACACAATTTACAACATAGATACACAAAAAAAAAGCGAGAAAACATAAATGATAAAAAAAATGAATAATTAGCTTTATATATACAATTGTTCGTTTGTGCGTGTGCCATAGCAATATGGCCACAACTCAGTTTATTGCTTCGCCCTCAAAAGAGCAAAGCACCATTATTGTCCCATATAGAATTCCATTTAAGAACAATATTCCCAGTCTATTGTCCTCTATTAAATATTCCCTAGAAGTAAATGGTAGGAAATATTTGGAAACCGATCAAGAAGTTAGCCTGTTTCTTATCTCGTGTAAAGTTTCTATCGAAGATAAAATGTTAATGTTACCTCGACTATATGACAATCTTTTTTTTTTCCTAACAATTATTAAAAGTAAAAAACAAGTTCATTTTTTTCTTAATCATATTTAATTTATGCTTAGTCAATTGTAATCATTATTACATTATAATGACTTATTAACCAATTAAATCTAATTGACAACAACTATTTGACCTACCTAACAACTATCTAATATAAAATAAAAACATCAGCTGAATGTGGGGGCGTAGTCCATTTGTTCTGTAGTGTTTGGGTCGTTGGTTTTTTATTAAATTTTGTCATTATATATTTATCTTTCTTCATTAAATAATAATCAAAATAAGGGGAAATCGAATGAATTATTTTCATATATGTCTCTTGTTTCATTTCGTACAGGTAATAAAAGAATACAAAAATTATTTCATATACCGATTTGTAATAACAATGTATCGTATCACAATCCAATTATCCGCGTGTGCAGAAAATATAATAATGTATGCAAGGAGCTTGATATTTTCCAACAATCCTGGAAATGTTACATTAAGGCTGCCAATTTGTTACTTTAAATTTTTAGCTGTCATTCTTTTAATGTATATAATATCGAATGTTGTGCAGAGCAGTTGTTGGAGAGCAAATTTAATGCTGTTTTATGTAATATTTATTTTATAAATGTATTAATTTGTAATCTGTTGCCTTGCTAAATAAATAAATAAATATGAAATAAAAGTGCATAGAAATAACATTATCACTTCCAGAGAGACTTCAGGTTACGTAGTGAGTAAACTAACCTTTCACAATTTATTATTCTCTACAAATCTGTAGTCTATTTCATACTGTTAAGGTACATATTCAATTCTCTAATTCTATTTTTTTCTTCTGTCGTTTCTATTATATGTTACTTTTTAAATTATATTTTTAAATGACAACTAACTTCATATAAGTAGACATATCTACCACACAATAATTGTCTATGATAAATTTACTCAACTAAAAGAAGCAATTGCTGTGTCTTTTATACAATTATAAAATCAAATAATAAATAAATAATAATAAAAAAATAAGTAATAAAAAAGTTACAAATGGAGCATGAAAAAATATAAAAATTATAAAATTGTACATATATAATTTTGTTTTGTTATTAATATTAAAACAACAAGAAAAAATTAATTAAATCATAAATTTAAAAAAATTATAGGGTGGGATATATATAGTTTTATGGTAAACAAAGTATTTAATTTAAATTGTTTTTATAATATTGTTTATTTAAATGTTTCTGGTGCAGTAAAGAGTTAAATAAATAAATATTGGTCCCCTAAACTTCTCAACTAAATACAATCGTTCATAGCTCAGTTTCGTTCTCATGTTTCTAATTTGACACAAAGTAGGTACGAATTGTTTTATTGTAATTAAATCTTAAATAGATCTGAATTTTTATCTATTGTGAAATAGTTTAATTATGTTGTAATTTTTATAACGTTGTTGGGTTTCACGCGGTGACAGTCAGGTATAATGCTAGTGTATATGCAAATCTATTGACACGTTTTGTCTAAAGACGTGTACACAGTGACAAAATTGAAAATTACCAAAATATGTTTCTTAGCCAATCATTAACAGTAAATCTGTAAGTACGCACCCTTATAGTGTGGAATGTTAAAATACATCATTGGTTTTTGTTTTTGTCATTGTGGATACATCTTAATAGTATGTTATTGTTTTGATATTTAGTTTCAATATTTTATATCGCGCGTTTGTTCTAATACAATCGCTACTCGTGTAGAATATTTAGGTTAAGCTCGTGTAATTTTTAAACGACGATTGAAAAGGTTGTTATATGAATGACAAGGATGGTTGAACTCTATCTGTAATTGTTACTTATAAAATTTATTGTCCAAAAAAAACATAAGCTCTTCGGGTTTATAAAGGCCATTTTACACGATTCATTTTTTATACCCAACTGAATTTAAAATGCCTCACACACGAAGACTTAATGTGAATTCACTAGTGCATTTTCATTGGTCGGGTTATACGAAATGGATTAATTATGGGTCGTGCGAAGTTGACCTTGTAATCTTGATCAGGGACTCTTCCGAAACATGTGCATATATGTTTATATGCATATGCGTGCACATTAACTATATCCATTCATATACAGCAAGACGTCTGTGAATAGAAAATACCCATTCAAAGATCTGATATATTGTAATAATAAAAAATCTCAGTGGGGTGTATGCATGTACAATCAAACCTACACTTTTTTATTTAACTTCAAAATATGATGGAATTATTTATTAAAATATTTATTAAATATAATACAGCAATACAATTTATTTATTTGCTTTCAGCAAAAAGATCGCCTTACTGTACTTATATAGCTGTATCGTTACATTTATTGTCTTGCTGATTCCCTATATTGTATAATGCAAATAAACTATACAATGTGATTAATCAAACAGGATACTTCAATAGCTTATTAATAAAAAAAAATAAAAATCATGCATACACCCCTATTATCCAAATAATAATCTCACATACTGTATGTTAAATCATATATTTATGTTAAAAATCAATTAAATTAATGCATTTTTTTTTAAATGGCAAGAATCCCTTATTACTATTGCATCATTAGGTAATTCTGATGCACTTAAAAAAGGCGAATTTATAGTTAAATTTATTTTAAATTAAAATATGATTTTGTACAAAAGTCGATTGCTTGAGTACCTCTGTCCCATTCGTGTTTCAACCGTGAAGCAGTTGTGTTCGCATGGCTGTGTTTCGGTTTGCAGGGTGGGATATGGCGTGAATTTACTGGGTACAGAGGAATAACACCTGAGTCCTCAGGAATGGCAACGCATGGAGGGTATCATGGGCGAAACAGTATACTCTGTTATGTCCATGGTACTGCTCATGTCTATAGGCGATGGTTACCACTTTCCATCAGGTGGGCCGTCAGTTTGTTTGCCATTCTAAGTTGTATATAAAAAAAAGTATAGTCAAATGGAATACTTCATAGTACAATAGTGCCAGAATTACCGTATCCTAGTGTCATTCAATGAATCATACATATTATACCATCCTACCAATGCATCATATTGACAATTTTAGGATCGTATGCCAAATATTAGTAATTTTTTTTTTATTTGTTGTTACATGTTGTTGCACTGTTTGTGTACTTAACGTCTCTCTTCTATTGTCTCTGGTTTATTTCCTATACAATATCTTACTTTGTTAAATGACCAATTTTAAATACTTACATTCCGTTTGGAACTATATCGTATATTGTGTAATCAATTTTTACTTGTTATATTTTAGTTGTATTTTATATAACTGTTACAGTTTTGTTATCTGCTATTAATAAACACCGGCTGTGTCTACTTAATAATTTCGAAATTAATGCTTTTTTTTTTTCATTTTCATCGAATTTCACTTGCCTCTTATCCATCAAGACGATTTTTAGATAGCAAGTAACTAAAAATAGATTAACAGTAATGTTCCGTAGCTAGTGATGCGACAAGAGATGGCGTTAGTGATGTTTATAATTATTGGTTTTTATTATTGATATTTACATACAGAAATAGATTTTTTTTAATGACCGCATTGTTTTCATTGAAACAGCGCCATCTCTTGTCAATTGTAAGAACCTCCCAATTTGTAAAAAGATTATAAGGACGGTAGGTATGTAATTTCTAAATGAAAGTAGATAACCAGTTTATAGCTATAAATATTTCTTCAACGATATCGTAAAAACATAAGGCATTATGTTGCGTCGATGGAATAGAACAAGTTACTTCCTATCCAAATATTAATAGACAGTAGCGACATCTACCTTCTACACTTATGTAACTTGTGTAATATTTCTCTCTTTAGGTACTGACCAAATTCTAACGTTTGATATATGATATATGTTGTTCTTCTATTGAAAATATATTTTTTATTCAACTTTGCAAAGTTTTCTTATTCTAACATTTTAATAGCAATATAATAACATATTTATTGCACGTATACATTCCTAGAGTACTTTTATATTATTTATTGTCCATTACGGATCTATATTTTTGAATCTAGACATTGTAAAATGCCGATATATTTCCTCTCTTCGTAGTTGAATTGTAAAGTAGCGGCTATTACGAAAATGATGGTGTTTATTGTGATTGACTTGTTCGTTGTGATGATTACTATGCAATAATATGTTTTTGTTTAACTGAAAAATATAGATATGGCACAAAATGGTTCATTTGTTTTTTTTTTATGGAAATAACCCTTAATGATTTTTTACTTAACAATCACACAATCGCCTGGCCCTCAAGCTAGTATATACTGTGTTATAAGGGATCAGACACGAAAATATATTTGCTTGCCTTCATCGCTTAAGGTAAAACAGGTGCTAAACTTAATACTATGTGGCTTACTTAAATAATTTTAAAACTACCAACTACCACAGGGAGACTGTACAAAAGTCGTTTGCTTAAGCACCTATGTCACATTCGTGTTTCAACCGTGAAGCAGTTGTATTTGCATGGTGTTTCGATTTGAAGGGTGGGAAATGGCAGTGAACTTACAAGGTACAGAAGAATAACACCTAAGTCCTAAGTCCTCCTGCCTTCCCACATGGTGGGTATCACGGTCGAAACAGTACTCTATTATGTCCATAGTACTGCTTATGTCTATAGGCGACGGTTACCACTTTCCATCAGGTGGGCCGTCAGCTTGTTTGCCTTTCTAAGTTGTATAAAAATAATAATTAAAATGTTTAATTATAAACTCGTGACATTTCAACATAAAACACCCATGGAGCTAATTCAGAAAAATCGTTTCCTAAATTTACTCAACCAGGAATCGAAGCAGAGCCCTCATTTTCGCAGAGCACCGTGCCCACCACTGCGCCACTATGGTCGTCACGAAAATTATTTATCCAAATCAGAAATTATAATTATTTCAGCCGTTAACTGTCCTCTGCTGGAGATAAGCCTTCCCCATAAGGGGAGTTTTGTCAGTAGTTGCCACGCTTGGCAGGCGGATTAGCGACCGCAGTTAGGCTTTTAGAGAAGATTTAAGAGGGACGCTGCTGCCCATCCCTCGCCTTCCTTTAGTCACTGATTATAACCATGTGACAACCACGGCAAAGGAAGGGGTGGCCCACACTATGCCAGAGCCACTCGGCGAATCAGAAATAGTAACAATTAAATACAATAGTTGCTGTTTCGAATCAGGCGTTATAGGCAAAGCAACTGCTGTATAATCAAGGTATCAAAATGTTGTTAGTAATGGGGTCTAACAGTCCCATTGCTGGCAATATGCCCTGTCAAGTCAACCTCCACGTGGTTGAGCCAACAATGTTCATTACCTACTCCTATGTTTGTTCTATAAGCACTAATTGAAATAACATTGGTTGCATGTAGATTTTTATTGCAATTTTTTTATCTTTCACTAATACCTCGATGAGGGGGAAAGGGATTGTTAGTAATGGAAACTGAGAATCCCATTGCTAGCAATATACCCAACCAGGTCGACCTCCTCGCGGTTCCCCCTGGAAACTATCATGGTGAATTCCTGATGAATTCATCATGATGGGCTAACTGGCCTGTTTTCATTCTCATCTATCACCCTTCACTTGTGCTCCGCCAGCGTATCCCGTTATTTTTTTATTTTTTTTAATTTATTCATGACCATGGATACAAGTCCTTCAGTCGCAGACATAAATGATATTTACAAAAAAAAAATGTAGAACAAATTACTATGTAAACGCAATTAACAATATTGATAACATAAAAAATTCTTAAACTTTATCTACACGTATCCCGTTAGCGCAGATGGGGTTACCATACCATTTTCACCCATCAAAAAAAATACCTCTATGATTTTTTTTTTATTTTTATATTGTAAATATTCTCTTTTTCTAATAACCTTCAGCGACCTCTATTAAAGATAACAAAAGTTCTTTGTCTTCAAATACGTATACCTATATATTTATCAGTTTCTTGGAACACAACAATTGATGCATATTATTTAATAATGACTAATCTGTTTTTTTTTTTCTCTTATCTATAAATTCAAAGAAAACCTTTAATAAAAAAAAAAATTGCCTTTTCATAATTTGTGTCTATTCGTAAAGAAACATGTCACGAAAGAGGCTATCTAGACAAAAAGGGAAAAAAAACCCTTCATAAAACACTATCAGCTTGTTTGCCATTCTAAGTTGCATAAAAAAAAATATCTGAAATAATTATGTACTGTAGATAATTGTTACGTATCTCTATTTTCTAAGAGAATTATATCTTATATACAAGACGGGCGACTGTCACGCAGGTAGTAAAAATACAGAAATCTGGGACTAATGAAACATGGGGGACTTTTGTGCATTTTAATTAAATTTCAATAGTAAGCAACCAGAGGGAGACTGTACAAAAGTCGATTGCTTGGGTACCTCTGTCCCATTCGTGTTTCAACCGTGAAGCAGTTGTATTTGCATGGCTGTGTTTCGGTTTGAAGGATGGGATATGGCGTGAATTTACTGGGTACAGAGGAATAACACCCGAGTCCTCAGGAATGCAACGCATGGAGGGTATCATGGGCGAAACAGTATACTCTGTTATGTCCATGGTACTGCTCATGTCTATAGGCGACGGTTGCCACTTTCCATCAGGCGGGCCGTCAGCTTGTTTGCCATTCTAAGTTGTATAAAAAAAGCAAGTATAAATACATATTATAATAACTAAGAGTATGTACAAAAAACCTACTCTAATTGTGACTTCGTTTTTTTGTTTTGCAAGTTGTTTTGATCCAAAAACTAAACAACCAAACCGATTTTGATAACATTTCTGTGTGACCAATCTGTATATATATCCTTTAATACAAACTATTGTAATTATTCAAATCGGTTTACAACCGACAGAGTTATGAGGTAACAAACATAAATAAATACAACCGAGTTGGAAACCTACTTCTATTCGAAAATTATGAACTTTGGTACTTGATAGTCAGACGTGCCTTGTATATGGAGACTGAAATTTTTTTACCAATATTTCTTTAATAAAAACGTTCAGTGTAAATAAGTAGAAAAGGATGCTTAGTGAACATATTTTTTTATTACAACATGGTAACAAAACGCCTAATAATTTTGTATGAACACTCGACGTCTTTCATGATATCCTTAAGTATTTAAAAATAATTCTAACATATTTCTCTGCGATATATACTAATGAAAACCATTTAATTCCTTAAGAGTCAGCTAATTACAAAATTTTGGTAGTAATAACAAATTTGATAATATTTTTTTTTACATAACAATAATAGAAATATAAAATTAATAACAAAGGAAATACTGTATTAGGTACTAACAGATACTTAAAAAACCATAACAACAATTAATAACTAATTTCAAATATAACAAATGAGTAGGTAGTTTTGTTTTAGACTATATACAATATATTTACATGAAAATATACTAGAGAGTCAACTGATAATGCTGGTAAGTGCCGACCAGCAATGCAACCAGCAGGAGACCAGTGGCGACTCCCTGCAGGCCCGCGCTACCGTTGTACCGCGTCACCTATACAAACGTGATTTTAAATATTTTTTGTTATGGTAACACTACCTGAATAGGAGGAAAGGGATTGTTAGTAATGGAGACTGAGAATCCCATTGCTAGCAATATACCCAACCAGATCGACCTCCACGCGGTTCCCCCTGGAAAATATCATGGTTAATTCCTGATGAATTCATCATGATGGGCTAACTGGCCTGTTTTCATTCTTATCTATCACCCTTTACTGGTGCTCCGCCAGCGTATCCCGTTAGCGCAGGCGGGGTTACCATACCATTTTCACCCATCAAAAAAAAAACACTATCTGAATTATTACTTTACGCTGGTGGTGTACTAGGTAGTAATAATAGGTGATGATGAAGGCAAGTCAGCTTTTTTTTAATGGATGATAATGGAATCGTAACGCCTGCGCTAACGGTATACGCTGCCGGGGCACCAGTGAGGGATGATAGGTGAGAACGAAAAAAGCAAGTCAGTTAGCCCGTCTTGATGAACACTTGGAATTCAGCACGATGGTTTCCAAAGGGGACCACGGGGAGGTCGACCTGGTTGGGTATATTGCTAGCAACGGATTATTCAATAGTACCTACCTGACAGAACTTTTGGAGTTTTTGTTAGGAAATAAATCGAAAGAGAAACTATGTTTGAGGACTTTTTCAGTATCACTTCGATCCGTTGTAATATTACTATGGTTCCCCTGTTTTTTTTTTTTTTTAATATTTATATAATAGTATAGTAGACATCTTGTATTTTTTTAACTTGTAGAAAATGCTATTCCGTGATTGATATACCCTGTTGAACATAATGAGGAATAAAAAGTACGGAATACTCCAACTAAATCTCTGAGGCAAGACCGCTGGTAAACGCGGAGAAAGCGGCACTCCTGGCTGAAGTTTGGCTGTAACACCACTTCGCTCCAAGAGCGGCAGCGTCAAAAATAAAATCGCCCTTATATTGTCCAATTTTTGATAGGAATGGAGCTCAAAGAAGAATAAGTACTCACTGTTCAATAAAACTCCATTTTGGAACAGATCAAAGCTTTTTTATTTTTTATTAATAATGCTCATGAACCATAGACTCACCAACAGATAACTACATTTATGTAACACTCACGGTGGCGTTAATCCATGTCGTGAAGCTGGACACTCTTGCGCTCACACCGGGGAATCTGCCGTCTGCGCAACCATATCCCCATGAGGTAATCCCCACCAGAACACCGTTGTAAATAAGAGGCCCGCCACTGTCACCTTGGCAGGCATCTTTACCTGTGCCAATTTAAACAAACTTTAATAATGCGTTTTCAATGGATTACTCACTACCCTTTAATTGTTTTTATATAACAGCCCCATTACTAGCAATATACACTATCAGATCGACCGCCACGCGTTTCCCTCAAGAAACCATCGTGGTTAATTCTAGTTGAATTCGTCAGGATAAGCCAATGGACCTGCTTGTATCTACATCTGTCATCTGTCACTGGTAACCCGCCAGTGTACACTGATAAAGCAGACTGTGTGATCATTCCATTATCACCCATTAATATTTGTTTATACCACTGAGGTTGTTATAGTAAAGTATTACGACACACCTTCAACGGCGATCGGATCGGACCACCTAGCTTGAAGCAAGAAGGCGCTACCGAGAAAGACACCTGCGTCGAGTCAGCACTTCAATTTCCGCAGCAAAATTACCCAGTTCCTTTGTATTTGATTCGATATGACTTCACTTACAGATCACACATCGATCTGAAGGCACCTATTATTGTAACAATTAATTTTATGATAAAAATTAGTTATTTTATAAAACTGGTTTTTTTTTTGGGTCTTCCGCCAGCGACTTCAATAACTAGGTAGTAAACAAGCTGATTGTAAGCAGTTACCGTAGCCTATGAACGCCTGCAATACCAGAGGTATTACGCGCGCGCAGCCGAGTCTGAAGAAACCTCTTTACCTCCCTTTTGAAGAACCCCACGCTGTAGTCAATAGCTGGTATAAAATGCTATACAGCTTATTAAGCTCGCCATATGTATAAATTTTATTGTGCAATAAAAAAATAAATGAATCACCTCCGACGTGAAGCAGGCCGGCGCATATCATGTTGGATGTGATAACCAACGGGTAACCGGTAATATATTGCTGTTGATTGTATAGATCCGAGCATACAGCACGGTTTATTGTCAGGACTGTCACCTCTTGAAGGATACTGGGTAGTTGCTCCACGTGTGGCTGTAACATAATAATATATATATATATAATATATATATATATATATATATATATATTCCAGGTGTATTAATCACGATGGGCTGACTGATCTGCTCTTTCATCTTCATTTATCATCCCCTCACTGGTGCCCCACCTGTGTATACCGATAGCGCAGGCGGGGTTACCATTACATTATCACAAACTAAAAAAAAAAGATACAAGACACTTCTTATATATGTATTTTCTATTGCAAATGTGTGTGTGTGTGTGTTTTTTTTATACAACTTAGAATGGCAAACAAGCTGACGATCCACCTGATGGAAAGTGGTAAAGTCGCCTATAGACATGAGCAGTACCGTGGACATAAAAGAGTATACTGTTTCGCCCATGATACCCCCCATGCACTGCCATTCCTGAGGACTCAGGTGTTATTACTCTGTACTCAGTAAATTCATGCCATATCCCACCCTTCAAACCGAAACACAGCCATGTAAACACAGCTGCTTTACGGTTGAAACACGAATGGGACAGAGGTATCCAAGCAATCGACTTTTGTACAAAGTCTCCCTCTGGTATTTTTCTGGCAATAAATATTTTCTATTTTATTCTATTAAATTTAAATATTTTCGACGAAATATAGACATTTCAAATAGATCGATAAATTCCTCAGCATTCATGAGAACAGAGTTCTCTCCATTCAGACGGTGATGATGATGATGATGAAGTTTTATTGTAAAAATGTAAAAATAAAAACCTACATTAACCGTCCCCCAGCCAGCGTATGTGACACTAGAATTGTCCGGAATCTTGTATTCCGGTTCGGGAATGCCAATCGTAGAGATCTGATTGCTCCTCCTCAGGGTGGAGCTGAGCACCAACACGGCGACGTCGTTGTCATGTATCGATGGATTGTACCGCTCGTGGATGATGATCATGGACACGGATACTGCACGGCCGCCTACAATAATAACACCGGACTAATTTTAAAAAAGATTGTTTTAAAAAGGTCCACTACTGGATATAGGCCTCCCCCATAAGAAGGGACTTGCCGGTAGTTGCAGCGCTTGGCAAGCGGTTGGCGACCGCATTTAGGCTTGTTATTAATACGGACAACCAGTCCCATTGCTAGCAATGTAACCTATCAAGTCGACTTTCACGTGGTCCCTCCTGGAAGCCATCGTGCTGAATTCCAGGTGTATTTATCACGGTGGGCTAACTAATCTGCCTTCTCATTCTCATCTATCATCACTGACTGGTGCCCCGCCTGTGTATACCGATAGAGCGGGCGGGGTTACCATTTTTTTATCATCCATTAAACAATCACTAATCAAATATATATGATGTTAATAAGTTAGGTGAAGAGAGGTATTTTTTTTTATGGGTGAAAATGGTATGGTAACCCCGTCTGCGCTAACGGGACACGCTTGTGGAGCATCACTGAAGGGTGCTAGATGAGAATGAAAACAGGCCAGTTAGCCCATCATGATGAATTCATCAGGAATTAACCATGATAGTTTCCAGGAAGAACCGCGAGGCGGTCGACCTAGTTGGGTATATTGTTACCGAAGAGAGGTATTTAGATTGGTTAGATACCTGAGTTGAATAGATTGGTACCAGCTCGTACGGTGAAGTACCTCGGGCTGGTTACGCCAGTACTGGGAAAGGAAAGATAAACTTGGTTAATCAAAATAAACAAATAGTCTGACATACAATAGTTTAGTCATCCATACTCATATTTTTTAGACATGAAAATCGAATGTTATTTCCGTCTGTACTATCGATATACGTTGATCAAGCACTGGGAGGATGAAAGCAGGTCAGTTGGCCCATTGTGACAAATTCAACAAGAATTCACCACGATGGTCAGCTAGGGTGGTTTTAATTTATCACGCAATAAATAAAAGTTTTTAAAAAGCATACACATAGGTATTTATGGAGCCCACCGCTGGATACGAGCGCTAAATGCTGGATGACATTCCCCGTCTAGCTAAATATGAAAAAAGTTGTTTAGCTATGTGTGTAAAAGTATATAATAAAATACCGAATGAATTAAAATTGTTAAATGTGAATTTATTTCAAAAGAGATTGTATACTTGGCTGAATGTGAATAGTTTTTATGACATAAAAGACTTGTTAAACAAAAAACAAAATGTTAATTGCTAATCTTAAATGTATTTTTGCATGTTATCACGCTGTTAGCTAAGCACGAATGTTCTTTGACTAATGTAACATCTTTGACTTTACCGTGTTTAAGCAAATAAAGATTATTATTATTATTATTATAAAAATGATTGTTAAGGGGTCAGACCGAAAGAGGGTTGACTCCTTAATAAAATAATCTTAAAATCTTGAAACTCATCCTAACGGTATCATGTAAAAAAATATATACTCACCCCTGCCAAAAGCAATGTGCGGCAGAGAGCACGTGTCTCATGGTTATAAGCGAACCCCCGCATTGTAGAGCAGAATTATTGATCAGTATCTACAATCAAGAGGGGAAGGGAGCGTTAGTGAAAGGCTTGCTTGCAATATAATCTACAGGTCGACCTCCACGCGAGCCTCCTGAAAACCGTTATGGTAAATTCTAAAAGAATTCTTCACGATGAGCCGACAGACCTGCGGGTTTACCATGAAATGAAATTCCGAAATTTAGGACTCAATTTCTTGTTTTTGTTTATACCAAAATCGGACCAATAAATGGAGTTTAACATTTCGTCATACATCCTATCATAAAAGTCCAAAGGAACGATATTTTAACATTTTTAATATTTCCAAACGGCATGTATTATGTAATTTTAACATCAAATTTCTGTTTCGTTTGGCACCGAAATTTCGGAAAACATTTCATTGTAGGCGCTCTGATTTCATTTACACTAATCATTGCATACTGACAGCCCAGTGTATACCTATGGTGTTATGGGATTCCCATTCTTTATCAATTATTAAAAAAAACGTGCGTTCGTACGTGCGTGAATAATTGTACATTTATATTTTATAAGAATAATATATATTTCTTTTATTTATTTATTCTTTTTTTCATCATTTACCCTGGTATAAGTTAATTTACTTAAAGATAATTAAGCCATTCTAGCTTAAATTTTTTGCTCAATATAGGCAGAAATATTTGGTGTAATAAATTGATACTGCTGCCTTCCAAAATTACTTTAAATAAGGGATGAATGTGTTTACAAAGTTTCACTAAGTACAGTGGTTCCAGATTACCTGAACAATGTACGGAAACCGTTCTATGGTGGTGTCGGTGCCGCCTATGATGCGGGTGTTGGTTGGCCACTCGAGGTCGTCGCCCGCTGAAGGAGTCACCACACTGATCTTAAACACCTCATCCTCCGCTTGTGCTAAAGGAATTTTAAACGAACCATTAAATATCCCATGCTGAACTGGCAGCTAGGCGCAGAAGAATGAATGAATGGAAAATGGTGTTAAGTTATGAGCACTAACAGACCCATAACGTATTTATACCATAATTACAGCATAACATACTTGCTAGCAATACACCCTATCAGGTCGACCTCCACGCGGTACCCCCTGGAAACTATATTGAATTTTAGGTGTATTTATCACGATGGCGTAACAGACCTGCCTTTTCATCCTCACTTATCATGCCTCACTGGTGCCCCGCCAGCGTATACTGTTAGCGCAAACGGGGTTACTATTCAGTTGTCATCCATAAAAAAAACCGACCCATCGACATCATCGACCAAGCGACACGTCGCTTAATATAATAATAATAATAGATAATAAGTCTATTAGTAAATAATAAGTCTTTGGAGAACATTTTCAATTTATCTGACAGATTACTCCCTTATAATTGTCTTTGTACAAAATATCTTAGGTACCTACTGGATAATATTTTTAGATATCTATAAAGACAAAAACAATAAGGCGATTACGAAATAGGTACATATATTTATACCTTTTTTTCTTTCTTTATACAACTTAAAATGGCAAACAAGCTGACGGCTCACCTGATGGAAAGTGGTAACCGTCGCCTATAGACATGAGCAGTACCATGGACATAACAGAGTATACTGTTTCGCCCATGATACTACTCATGCGTTGCCATTCCTGAGGACTCAGGTGTTATTCGTCTGTACCCTGTAAATTCACGCCCTATCCTACCCGAAACACAGCCATGCAAACACAACTGCTTCACGGTAGAAACACATTATACCTACACTAATAATATAAAAGGAAAGTTTTGCTTGTTTGTTTGTAATGGATAAACCGAAAAATTAATTTTATTTGACGAAATTGGTCATATATCTGTACAAATTTATTGGCTTAATAAATTTTCTTTTTTAAACTTAATAATCACCAACATTAATCATATATCCTTATTTAATTAATACATTAAATTTGCACGCCTACAATTTTAATTGCCATAAAACAGATGCCAAAAAGTTCCGTCACGTTGCCTTTATGTTAAACGTCTGTTTAATGCAAATTATCTAAGCTCATTAGTAAAATTTTTACGTAATATGTAAGCTTTAAAAACATTTTCAATTGATTTCACTTGGTTCGTTTTGGAATCCTACAATGAGGAGGAGGGCGTTGACATTCGTGACAGAGTTTTATACTTCTGCTGGTATCATCGTTTTTCAGTAATATTGTAATCAATGTTTTTGTTCTAAGTAAAGAATTATTATTATTATATTATTATTTTGGATTTTTGTTTATAAATATAATAAATGTATAAGTAATGTAATATATTTTTCTTTGGCTAATTACCAAAAAAATTTATTACATTATTAATTCCTGAAGACTAAGGTGTAATTCCTCTGTACAAATCGAAACACAGCCATGCAAACACAACTGCTTCACGGTAAAAACACGAATAGGGCAGATGTACCCAAGCAATTGACTTTTGTATAAAGTCTCCCTCTAGTAGACTTTGCCATTTTGCACGTCATTAAAACAATTTGGCTAAATATGTGATTCTACAAAATTAGTTAAGATTTATTTCAACCATGTTGATTCAAATAAATTATTTGTCTATTCTAATAGGTGAAATTAGGTAATTTACCCGCTGTTCGTGTTTCTCCCAGTCTCCTCTGCACTGCACATGTATGTATCTAATCATAAGCCGACCGATTAGCCATATTTAACCAGACAATAAAATACGTAACCAAAACATCTTTCTTGGCATAGTGTACTTTGTTAGAACTTACTAAATAAATATTTTATAAATACTTATTCCAGTGTAGAAGTCATATCAAGGAACTTTTACGCGGTATGTGTTTGCTAAATTTTGGCCATAAATACTTAATAAGTTGTTTAGACTTGAGGAAATCAGTGCTGTCTCAGTTACTGACATTGACTTACTAGTTAAACTATAACAGAAAATGGCTAATTAAAAATTTTATAAAAATTCTATATAAAAATACAAAATTCTTCATTTAGCCAACAAGTGACTATATTCATTGTTTTACCAACAAAATATAGTACAAAAGGTGGACTTGGGAATTTTGTGAGAAAGTGTAAAATGTATGGGATTGATATAAAATTTCAAAAATTTACTCACAACCTATTCTCTCTAAAACATCCAGAATAAAATGTCTAAATGCGTAAACATTGACCATTGTGACATATCTAATCTTACCTACATTAATTCCCACTTCGTATTTAAACATTTAAATACGAAGTGGGAATACTTGTAGTATTCCCACTTCGTATTTAAATGTTTGTAATTTCACTGCACTATATAGGTACGTATTTAATCCAAAAATATATATAAGTAGGTAAAGTTCCTGGTTGTAAATACATTTTTCGAAAAATTAACTTACAGCAGAGGACAGTTCCAAACAGTATTAATATATGCCACATCATTTTTAGTACTGACTGATATCCGCTATCTACATATAGGTATAATACTTATCGTTTCGCCAATTCTCGATTATCAACGTATCAAATTGATAAGCCCGAGAATTAGACAGGGATAGGGAAAGTGGGGTAGAACGATGCGGAGAAAATCCAAATTAATATATACATTTCGTGATCTAAAAAAAAGGAAATCACTATTTTTAGGAACTTGTAAATTTTATTTTTATACAACTTAGAATGGCAAACAAGCTGACGGCCCACCTGATGGAAAGTGGTAACCGTCGCCTATAGACATGAGCAGTACCATGGACATAACAGAGTATACTGTTTCGCCCATGATACCCCAATGCGTTGCCATTCCTGAGGACTCAGGTGTTATTCCTCTGTACCCAATAAATTCACGCCATATCCCACCCTTCAAACCGAAACACAGCCATGCAAACACAACTGCTTCACGCTTGAAACACGAATGGGACAGAGATACCCAAGCAATCGACTTTTGTACAAAGTCTGGTTTTAAATGTAGCCCAGATAAAATATTAGTAAGAATCAGTGGGTAAACAACAAATTAATAACATATTTATCTGCATTACCTCTCAAATATTAAAATGTACTCAGTTGTATCAATGCGCCCCGCCTCCTCTTAATAATTATAATCAAATTATAATTTCTATAATTTTAATACGTTTATCATATTGGGTGTGTTTTTTTTCTTTTTGTTTTATTAACTATTTTTATTGGAAACCGTGACTAATTCCTGGTATTCACCAGCTACGATAGCCTAAGTGGCCTGACTCCAACCGCGCATACCATTCCACCCTAGCTGGCGTCTTGCCTGTGTTACTGATAGTATAGATCAGGGTTAATCAGAGGGAGACTTTGTACAAAAGTCGACTGCTTACTTGATTGAGGGTACCTCTGTCCTATTCGTGTTTCAACCGGGAAGCAGTTGTGTTTGCATGGCTGTGTTTCGGTTTGAAGGGTGGGATATGGCGTGAATTTACTGGGTACAGAGGAATAACACCTGAGTCCTCAGGAATGGCAACGCATGGGGGGTATCATGGGCAAAACAGTATACTCTGTTATGTCCATGGTACTGCTCATGTCTATAGGCGACGGTTATCACTTTCCATCAGGTGGGCCGTTAGCTTGTTTGCCATTCTAATTTGTATAAAAAAAATACCATTTATATTTTTTTAACATAGGGGGCAAAGGAGCATGCGGCTCACTTGATGATAAGTACCTACCGTTGCCCATGAGCACCCGTAACACCAGAGGAATTGCAGGTGTGCCAGCCTTTTAGAAAGAAATATGCTCTTTTCTCGAAGGGTACCTTATTTAATTTTCGTTCATTAAAAAAGTTGTTTAAAACCATCTTCAGAAAAAAGCAAGTTCTCAATTCGGTTTTTTGTATGATGACAAGTGAGGTCAGGTCAGTTGGCCTACTGTAACGTGTTCACCAGAAATGAATCATGACGGTTTCCATAGGGGTTAGGGAGTATCCAGTCCTATAATGATTGAGTTATTTAGTGGTTTTTACTCCAAATGACCAAGGTGACAAAGTCTGCCATGAAATTAAATTCCGAATTTTTGGGCTCAATTTCGTGTTTTTGTTCGTACCGAAACCAGTCCTATATTTAAATAGTCTTAAAATTTCATTCGTCATAAATCCTACCATAATAGTCTAAAAGAACGATCTTGTAACATTTTTAATATTTTTAAAAGGTATGTATTATGTAATTATAACATGAAATTTGTGTTTCGTTCGGCCCCGAAATTTTGGAATATATTTCATGGTAGATAGATAGATAGATAGATAATTTATTCGCGTTACTTACAGCACACAAATCACAACATACATATACAAAAAAAAAGCGAGATAACATAAATGATAAAAAAAAATACACAAAACTAAATACAATTTTCGTTTGTGAGTGTGCCATAACAATACAAAATGGCCACAACTCAGTTTATTGCTTCGCCCTCAAAAGAGCAAAGCACTGATATTGTGTTGCGGCCAAAGGGAATAGGGTAACAATAAAACAATACTACCAGATTATCCGTACAATAAAAAGATAGATATACAGTAAACAGACAGATATGACAGTCTATCTAGCAGACAAATGGAACATAGAGGTAACTTGCAGGAATGTCTAACTTTTACCTCTCAATTAAGAATTTTTGGAAATTAATTTTGAAACTTGTAGGTTCAAACGAAATTGAGCCCAATGGTAGGCCCTCTGGATACATTGATTGCTGGGATCTATTAATTATTTATCCCAAATACTACATACCAAATTTCTTGACGATTATCTTGAGGCGTTAAGATGCCGAAAAAACTAACTAATTATAAACAAACCCATTTTCACATTTGTTTTATTATTTAAATTCATATTGTTAAATTTGCATTCATATCACTTATCACTTGACCGAGTATAGTCATCTAGCCATTATAATTGGACAAACCAAATGACAGATTATATTTTTATGGATGTATTCTCAATCTAGAACTTGTATATACAATGTAATATTATACATTTTAACAGTAAATTATTGATCTGCGGATGCACTGCGCATAGAACAAAGGTTATTGTATTATAAAAGTAGTCCGAGTGGACTTGACTGCACCTTGACAGTAATCAAACAAGAACTTGATGTGGGTATTTCGAAAAAAAGTTGATATACACATTGGTTGACCTAGTAATCAGATACACGAATATTACAATATTTATACATCGAAACCATTGATATAATAATTTGTGCCAAAACTCAAGATACACTTTTTCATTTTCATTTATTTTATTTTATAAAAATATACATTGTGTCGAAAACATATTTATTAATTAAAAAAAAAATCCACAATACAATAATTATTAATATCATTTATAAATTTACTAGCGACCCGCCCCGGCTTCGCACGAGTGCAATACTGATACTAAATAGCGCCGCCCGGTCCCCCATTACATTACGACACTACATTAGAAACCTCTAAAATTGTCAGTGTTCCTCTACAATATTATGCATGTATTATACATATAAACCTTCCTCTTGAATCACTCTATCTATTTAAAAAAACCGCTTCAAAATCTGTTACGTAGTTTTAAAGATTTAAGCATATATAGGGACGAACAGACAGCGACAGCGACTTTGTTTTATACTATGTAGTGATATTATATAATTGGGATCTTTAGGTAAATCAATTAGTTAATAAGAAGTAACATTATATGTCATATATACACGATCCCATATAAAATTTACACAACTGTCCTGAATTGAAATTGAAAAGTAGATATTATAATAAATCGGGGCGAGTGCAAACGAACTATAAAGAACAATAAGATATTGCATGCAGTCTAGACATTTTGTTTAAAAAGAATTGAAAGAATATCAATCTTTCAATCAATTCAACCTTTCACTCAAGGTTTGCTAGAAGAGAACTTTTACATAGTTAAGCGCGCCTGTTGTACATCTCTATTTAGCTTTAACTATGTAATTTTTGTGTATAAATAAAGTATAAATAAATAAATATATTGGTACTGTTTTTGTGCATACATATAAATATTTCGGCATATTTGATTACAAACAACACTGGATGAATAAAAAATGAGTGCGTTTCGTTATGTGCGCTTTACTTTCAGTTCCGTTTTTAGTTTTAATTTGCACGTGTATCTATGTGGTTCTTTATATCAATGGATGAATAATAAAAAAGTTATAAAATTGAGGGTAGGTTATGCGTATAACTCATTTAACAGTCCTAAAACGCGCTATTAAAGTTTTTTGATAAAATAAGTATATATAATTAGGATTGAATTAAACTGTTGGGGTCCGCAGTCTCGAGGGAAGCCAGTCTCCGTGCTAAGCTGGTCAAAATTGGCACGGGCGCCATCAGTGAGATCTAGTTAGAATCACCTGGTAAATGGGACAACCTACGAGACAAAGCACCATTAAAAACCCTCTGGGTTAACTCGACCCCACTTTTTACTTTTTTTGTTCTAAAACACTAGTTTTTTCATCCACTTGATATTATTTAATATATAAAATGAGTGTTTACACATAAAAAAAGAGGCAGAATTTATAAGACAAAATAAAAATAGAAGTTATAAAGGAATCACGAAAAAGTTGAGCCGTTTTTCTTGAAGCATTTCTATGGAGAGAGTCTATCTATATAATCTAAGAATATAGTATATCTTATATATGTGTAAGTATATTTGTTTTTGTATGTATTTAATTGTATATATTATGTGAATTTTAATGTTTATGTATATAAATTAATACTAGTATCGCATTCGAGTATACTAACACGTCCCAAAGGTCGACTGGGAGAGAATGCTTCTAAGATAAGGCCTGCCTTATACAAATACATGTACTAAAGAATAAATAAATGAAACAGAACCAATGACGTATCATGATAAAGCATATATTAGATCACCAGAAGTTAGACCTTAAAGAAAACTGAGTTTATGCGTGATGCAAATACAAACAGACTGACAGACAATATTATTCTGTTTTGTATGACCTCTTATGAAGATTTAAATACAAGCATATAGACTTGAGCAGTACCATGGACATAACAGAGTATAGTGTTTCGCCCATGATATCCCCCATGCGTTGACATTCCTGAGGACTCAGATGTTATTCCTCTGTACCCTGTAAATTTACGCCATATCCCACCCTTCAAACCGAAACACAGCCATGTAAACACAACTGCTTTACGGTTGAAATACGAATGAAACAGAGGTATCCAAGCAAACGACTTTTGTTCCCTCTGGTAAATGGTTAAAAACTCGCCTACAAAAAAAACTCTTACACTTCATTTTGGGCAGTTTTTAGTCACCTGACGTCATGTTTTGTTTTAATTAACTTCCACGAGACAGGCTTTGCCTAGTGTGGGGTCATAGTTATATTGTACTACAGGCTAATTTTGTTTAAGAAAATAAAGTTATTATTATTATTATAAAATTAAATTATAAAAAAAATTAAAACAAAGTATCTACCTACATTATCTACTACACGAAAACTTAAATATGAAGGTATACCTTATATCTCCATGGCATAACAAACAGTCCGCATTACTAACAATCCCTTTACCCCTGTCTATGTAGGGTAGGCAACGTTGAATGACAACGTCAACGAGTGTGAGTTTAGTTTAGTTTGAAAACAACAAAAAAACAATGTTTATTTTTTTATTTACCAACACAGAGTTTTTAATTTATCAATAGAGTTTTCATAAATTAGGTAGGTAATACCTACACTTTACCATTTTTACTAGAGGGAGACTTTATACAAAAGTCGATTGTTTGGGTACCTCTGTCCCATTTGTGTTTCTACGGTGAAGCAGTTGTGTTTGCATGGCTGTGTTTCGGTTTGAAGGGTGGGATATGGTGTGAATTTACAAGGTACAGAGACATAACACTTGAATTCTCAGGGATGGCAAAGCATGGAAGTATCATGGGCGAAACCTTATATTCTGTTATGTGCATGGTACTGCTCATGTCTATAGGCGACGGTTACCACTTTACATCAGGTGGGCCGTCAGCTTGTTTGCCATTCTAAGTTGTATAAAAAAAACTAAGTCGGGTGGTCCAATTAGAACTAAACCCACTAAGTAAATTAATATCAGTATATCACACATTTAAAAACGACACAGTTTATAGGTACTCCAATATATTGCTGCCTTAGTAAAACCAAGAAAATGTAGTTAAAATTAAGAAAAACATAGTCGTCAACCGTTTTAAATCCAATAAAAATTGTTTATTTCGGTTCAAAACTGTTTTTTTCTTAGTTTTAAATTGATCGATTTAATTGGTTTTAAACCGGCCTTATATCTGTGGCTAGTAAAGTAAGCCAAGCTCCGCCCAGAAGCACAGAAGCTTCCTGGGATCTTCACAGGCCTCGTGGAGCGACCTCACCGTTCCGTGGATTTTAATACATCCTTTTCTATCATTGTTTTAAGGTTTTCACTATCAACATAAGAACAAGGAATTACATAGAAATTAATAAAATAAAAACTGTAAATCATATGGTTGCCTTCGCCTGTACATAAAGATGCACTATCAGTTGATATTTTTCTCCATTCATAGCAGGCTAGTGTATAAAAAATGTTTGATATGTCAACTATTTGTCAATGACAAATTTTACATTACTAGATTATATATTCGACACAGCTTATCTTGAAAGTATGTAAGTAGATTGTATCTGAATTTGGTAGGGTTATACGGCCGTATAACATTTCTTTACGCTAACCTGCTATGTATTGACAAAAATAGCAAATAAATGGTGTATTTTTCGTCTTCTTTTTACTAATTATATTTTCATAAGAAGAAAGGAGGCAACCATATGATTTACAGTTTTTATCATTCCCTCTAGGTAATTCCGTGTTATGAGCTATCTACGTTTTGACAGTCGCCTAATCGTTAATTCAACATTGGTACAGCCAATATTGTCTGCAATCAGTAGCCTATGTCCATCTTTGGTTTTGTATGTTAGTGGATCTTAGAAGAATATGTGTTACCTGCGAAAACGGAAGGGTTTTCGAAGAAGTGGATACGGGCCTACTACATACTTTTCGTTGCAGAACCTCTTCTAGCTAGCTCGTCTGCGGCATCGTTACCATAAGATCTACTTTGCCCCTTTATCCACTAGAGGATGACTCTATTAGAAGATATCCAATGCCCGGTGGCATTCGATTATTGTCTTTTTTTATATTATTAAGGTGGTAAACAAACATACGGTCCACCTGATGGTAAGCGGTTACCGTAACCTATGAACGCCTGCAATACCAGGGGTATTAAGCGCGCGTTGCCGACCCTGAAGAAACCTCTTTACACCCCTTTTGAAGAACCCCATGCTGTAGTATCTTGTTGTTTCTTGGTGCTTTTAGTACCGCTGCGCTATCAGATAAGAATCTAATGCCAATGTCATTTATTCCTAGCTTATGTACAGCTGCAGCAGCCTCAGTTATTCCTACATATTCGCACTGGCATATTAGGCTGTTTACGCCAAGCGGTAAGTGTATGTTACAGGGTACAGAGGAATAACACCTGAGTCCTCAGCAATGGCAACGCATAGGGGGTTATCATGGGCGAAACAGTATACTCTGTTATGTCCATGGTACTGCTCATGTCTATAGGCGACGGTTACCACTTTCCATCAGGTGGGCCGTCAGCTTGTTTGCCATTTTAAGTTGTATAAAAAAAAATCTAAGGAAAAGACTTCGGGTCCTGAACCGTTCATATTTAATTGCCTGGTTTAAAATAGAAGTATGAGGACTGTTGTGACCTTTACCCCATTGACCGAGGTGAATTAATTGGATAGCGGATGTATTTTGAATAAAGGTTATTTCTATTCAATGGAATACTAAACAATTTTTATTTCAACTTAATAATTTATTGTAAAACCAACTACTTTTTAGTTTCATCAATCGACACAGCATCCTATGCTGCTATTATAAGAAAGGTTCACAGTGAGAAAACAATGGGCAACCTTATCGCTAAGAGCGATCTCTTGCAGGCAACCTTTGGATGGAGATGAGTAGTTATAAACAGTTTGATTGGAGGCACGATAAAAATACTGTTATTTTTAAATAAATATAGAGTTAAAATGTATCTATATTTTTCAAAATTTCATTCATGTTAGGAGATATTGTCAGTTATATAATCATCAATATAAACAATAAGGAAATGAAACGACGTAGTCTAGATATCACATATGAATATTTTATTTACGGGTAATGATATAGTATATGTTACAGCGTACAATAAATATAAGGTACAAGGTGAATCGCTACACATGTCATAACTGCGCCGGCGCCGGCTGCAGCGACAGCAACACCACCTGCCGGCACACGGCTGAAACAAATCAAAACATAATTGAAATTTAAACAAAGTACAGTTTTTTTACAATTGTACTAATAACTAGATATGGCAATCTGAGATCAACCTGTGTTTCGATCTGAAGGATGGGATATAGCAGTGGATTTACAGGATACAGAGGAATAACACCTGAGTCGTCAGGAATGGCAACGCATGGGGGGTATCATGGGCGAAACTGTATACTTTATTGTGTCCATGGTATTACATGTCTATAGGCCACGGTTTTTTTATGGGTGATAATGGAATGGTATCCCCACCTGCGCTAACGGGATACGCTAGCGGAGCACAAGTGAAGGATGATAGATGAGAATGAATACAGGCCAGTTAGCCCATCGTGATGAATTCATCTGGAATTAACCATGATAGTTTCCAGGGGGAACCGCGAGGAGGTCGACCTGGTTGGGTATATTGCTAGCAATAGGATTCTCAGTCTTCATTACTAACAATCCCTTTCCCCCATATAGGCCACGGTTACCACTGCCTATCACACGAATCGTTACCTTGTCACTCGTGTTGCATAAAAACATTCCAAAATTTGGTAGACAGTGACATTTTTGAGAGGATACAATTATTTCGAAAGAACTGCAAAAGAAAGCAGTTTTTACTGTCTTATATTTACCACCGTATTATAATTTTTTTATCATTTATTTATATGTTACTGGTATGACGCGAAAGTGATGACATATAATGTAACTGTAATTTAGTGTTCAGATTATAGACAAATAATATAATAATAAAAAAAAAAAAACAAGTATATGTACCACTGTCATCAACAATGATGACTAATTTTTATCAAGAAAAGCAAACAAAGACTGTAGGTATTTTACTAACAATGACAGACAAGATTTATAGGCAACTATAAATCTACAGATTTAAATTGAATGTGAAAAAATTGAATTTCAAAACAGACCTCATAGATGTATTTTTATCAATTTTGGTGTATTTGTTATTTGACATGTTTCAAAGAAATGATAATGGGATTCTTATATATTATATATTGATATTTGCACCCGACGATGTCTGTACATAGGAGATATTTTATCATAGGAGAGTAAATTGATATGAGTCTCAAAAAGGACAACAGAAGCTAACTAACAGTTTTCATTTTTTAATTTCTGTCTGCTGTCTGTATGTATGTTTGTTTTGGCATCAAGGAAAACTATTTCACCAAGCTCGATGCAATCTTTATATGTAGTTGCATTCTTGAAAATCTAACTCAAAATGATACTTGATTTTAGAACGGCAATCTAGAAATAATAGTTTTCCTCCTATCAAAATCAGTGTAAACGAAGTCGCAGGAAGAAGCTAGCAGTGTATGAAAAAGTTAACGAGAGTTAAACACTTATTACTTAGCCTATTTTCAAGCGTCAAAGAATTCGTGCCGAGAGATTCCACCTAGCTTTTACTTTTATAGGTTAAAATGGAACATTGGCCCTGTCTGTACTATCGGTATACACAGGCAGGGCACAAGTGACGTATGGCAAGTAAGAATGAATGTAAGTCAGTTGGCCCATCGTGACGAATTCAAAAATTATTAACCAATAATGGTTTCCAAGAGTTACTGCATGAAGGTCGATCTGATAGGGTACATTGCTAGCAATGGGGCAGTTAGACCCCCATTACTAACAATTCCTTTCCCCCTAATGTAGTGTAGTATATGTACAGGTGTAAGGTGCAGTACGCGAGAGTGCTGACCTCTGTCGGTGAGCGTCTCGTCGACGACGACGTGCGCGGCAAGTCCTCCGCGGACCAGCGGGTACAGTCCGCCGTCCCGCCACGTCCGCTCCGGCTCCTCCACGTGCCGCCACCGAGACAGTTCCTCCGACGCAGATACACTCTCAGTCGCCTAAAATATAAAGTCAGGCATAGGTTCTTTGAGCAATGTGACAAGCCCATTGCTACTTCAGTTTATCTTTATACTTACATCAAATTATATTATTATTTATAAATACGTTTGGATAAAAATACCAGTTTTGTAAATACAGAATACAGACAACTAATATAAAACGGGTCAACTTTTTGTCAGCTAATTTTTCAATTAGCTGACTCGTTTATTTATTAATGTTCTATATACATTGGCGTGAATTTACTAGGTACAGAGGAATAACACCTGAGTCCTCAGGAATGGCAATGCACGGGGGGTATCATGGGCGGAACAGTATACTCTGTTATGTCCATGGTACTGCTCATGTCTATAGGCGACGGTTACCACTTTCTATCAGGTGGACCGTCAGCTTGTTTGCCATTCTAAGTTGTATAAAAAAATATATAGTTATGCACACAATGTATCTTGATGTACCTATATTTAATTATTTAATAAATAAATAAAGTTTTTGCGCATTAAAAAGATGCTGAAATTATAAGACAAAATAAATACAGAAGTTATAAAGGAATCACCCATAACTATTTATCACGCAAAATTGTATGAAAAAGATGACCCGCTTTTCTCAAAACACTATATAAATATAATTATTATGATTATTAACAACGATGTCCACTGACCTCTGTCTGACTTCTATCGGCCGCCTCCGTTGAGTACTTGCCCTCAACGAAAGCGCTGAAGGTCTGGTCTTCCTCGAGATTGAGGGTGCCGTCTATCACAGTACAAGTCATATCCCGTGCCGGGTCCACGATCAGGTAGCTCCGTTCGTGGTCTTCAGCTGGCCTATCGGGACTAGGTTTCGTTTGTTCACTCTAAAACAAATATAGAGGTAAGGTAATGAGCTATTTAAATCATCAAGCGGCTTGAGTCAAGCACACATTTATAGCCAACTAGCTTTTATTCGTAACTTCGATCTTGTGACCAAGATATATTCACTGACCGGGAGATAAATAAACCTACAGCTGTCTCCAGAGACACCATCTATCTCTATACAAAAATTCATCGTAATGGATTCAGCGGTTTAGATAGGAAAACGTAACAAACTTACTTTCGCATTTATAATATTAGTTAAAGATAATTTAAAAAAAAAATATAGTTTACAATAATAAACTCCATCAACGGTCAAGCAGTTTCTGGTAAGCCACATATCCATTGCCACTTCAATTTATTTTTATGACAAAAAGTCAAGATAGCTCCATCTTTGTTTTATAAAAAGCAATAGATGTGTGCTTATCTCAAGTCTCTTGACCGTCAACGAATACTGATATAAATTCTAAGATTTTTCTTCTTTTTGCGTTTTATTTAACAAATATTGTGTGTTATTAATATAGCGTCAATCTACAATTGCCGTAAGTGCGAGCACATTTATAGACCTAATTACTCAGAGTTTGGTTAGGAACGGAAAATTTAGAAGTAACTACGGCAAACGACCTCTACATATGTCGGCGTAACATTTCGCCACCGAGCGTCGTGTTGGTCTAACATGTCGCCACCGAGCGTCGTGTCGGCATAGCAAGTCGCCACCGAGAGTGATGTCGGTGTAACATGTAGCCATAGAGCGTCATGTCGACGTACAGAGTCGGCGTAGCGTCTCACCTGCGTAGCAGGCGGCGGCGGCGAGCGGCTTGGGTCGATGATGGTGGCGATCGTGTCGGCGAGCGCGTCCGTCAGCAGGTAGGTGGTGGCGCGCGCCGAGTCCGTTATGATGTACGTGTCGGCCGCCGAGTCCGAGCACGACGAGTTGTTGTCGCCGCACGACAGCTCCTCCTCGCCGCCCTCGCCCTCCGCCACTTCGCCCGTTCCCACCGATTCGCTCGTCTCCGTCCGCGATACCATATCCAGTTTATCTTTCACTGTAAATTTTTTTTTTATTTTTAGTAAATATTTAAAACGTTTAAAAGGATAACATAAAACCGTATAAATAAAACTATTCGCAAATACAGATAAATAACGAAAAAAATATATCAGCGAATCCATTAATTTTAATGGCATATTTTTTTCTAGTAGAGCACTTTTGAAATAATCTTATCAGAGGGAGAGTGAGTACAAAGGTCATTTGCTTACATGCTATTCATGCTTCTACCGTGAAGTACGAATAACATTCAAGCAGACGTGTTTGTTATTCTAAAAATTGACAGATAACTGCGATGCTGATACACTTCGCCTAGTTATGAACGTTCTTAAAAAAGATCTAACGTTAACACAACACTAGTGATTCATATTTTTCGTGTCCAATTATCCTAAATATTATATCATATATTTGTATGTCACGACCTACGAAAAGGCCAAGAAGTAAAGAATCTTGCGGACCCCCCCCCCCCTTCACTATAAAGTTATAGTAATATTTGAATTAATAGTATATTTATAGGTTTAATAAGTAACGTTTGATAATGTTTACCGTGCGCGTGGTGCTGGTGCTGGTGCTGGTGCTGGTGCTGGTGCTGGTGGTGCTGGTGCTGGTGGTGGTGGTGGTGGTGCAGCAGGCGGCACAGCGCGTACCCGCGGCAGGGCTGCGCGCGCGCCACGCGGTACCGCGCGCCGCCGCCCGCCGCGCCCGCCGCGCCCGCGCCGCGCCCGCCGCCGCACGCGCCCACACCGCCTGCGCCCGCGCCCACATTCTTCGCGTCTGCGGTCCAACAACGGACCAATTGAGATACAAACTTCATTTCATTGTTAATATTTCAGCCGTTAACTGTCCACTGCTGGACATAAACCTTCCCCATAAGGGGAGTTTTACCAGTAGTTACCACGCTTGACAGACGGGTTGGCAACCGTAGTTAAGCTTCCAGAGATATTTTAAGAGAGACGCTGCTGCCCATCCCTCGCCTTCTATTAATCGCTTCTTACAACACCCACGGGAAAGGAAGGGGTGGCCCGCTCTATGTCGGAATCTACCGAATCTAATATGCCTTGTGAGGGAGACTTATGTTCAATAGTGGACAGTTAACGGCTGAAATAAACATATCATCTGATAGTACACGAGTTATAAACAATACTGACCTTCGTACACGTTGGCCGAGTTGTCGCTGATGTTGCCCGCTAAAATGTCGTGCTCGTCCGCGCTGTGCTCGCTGAACACGTCCTATACGCAACAATAGTTCAATTATATTGTCATCTCCATAAAACAGCAGCTTTTAATGGTAGCTTCCGATATCAAGCCACAAAATGTTGGAACAATATACCACCTCCCATAAGACTGATCGCCACTAAGTCCAGCTTCAAAATTAATTTAAAAAAAAATCTTAATTGAGAGGCAAAAGTTAGATATTCCATTTGTCTGCTAGATAGGCTGTCATATCTGTCTGTTTACTGTATGGATAATCTGGTAGTATTGTTTTATTGTTACCCTATTCCCTTTGGCCGCAACAGAATAATAGTACTTTGCTCTTTTGAGGGCGAAGCAATAAACTGAGTTGTGACCATTTTGTATTGCTATGGTACACGCACAAATGAAAAATTGTACTTTGCTTTATGTAATTTTTTTTTATCATTTATGTTATCTCGCTTTTTATGTATATTTATATATGTTATAATTTGTGTGCTGTAAGTAATGCAAATAAATCATCTGGCATCGGGGTTATCATGGGCGAAACAGTATACTCTGTTATGTCCATAGTACTGCTCATGTCTATAGGCGACGGTTACCACTTTCCATCAGGTGTGCCGTCAGCTTATTTGCCATTCTAAGTTGTATAAAAAAATTATCTATCTATCTATATTTTCACTGTCTTTTCATAAGTATATATAGGATAGTATCGAAGTATTTCTTTTTGTATAACTTAGAATGGCAAACAAGTTGGGCTACTTAATAGAAAGTGATAACCGTCGCCTATAGACATGAACAGTAACATGAACATAACTGAGTATGCAATTGTTATTGTTATTCCATTGTTTCTGCCTACCCTAATGGGAGACAGGCGTGACAGATATGTATGTATGTATGTATGAGTATGCAATGTCGCCCATGATACCCTTCATGCGTAGTCATTACTGAGAACTAAGGTGTTAGATATACTTTAAATTGACAATTAACCTATGCTGTAAGATACATTAGGGCAGAGATACATTTTAATATCCGTTTCATAAAAATAAAACGTTTGATAAACCTACTTCAGCTTGAAATATTGAAGTGTTTTATGTTTTTCTTATACATTCAATTCTCAATATGAAACAAAGTGACAAAATGTTCTAACAGTTCAAGTAGATTTGTAGAGGATTTTAATTTTTATTAAATAATATAAATAAATCTTTTAGTATTAAAAAACTAATCTCATTCGACTTAAAGCATACGAATTCCTAATCGTATCTACTTTGTCTAGACTTTAAGCGCTGGAAGGCACGTTTAATTGGCGTCACATAAAAAAAAATGTCCATACCTTGGGCTGATCATGTTTGTAGTGGAGGCTGATCTTGCTCAGCTCGTGGTCCAGGTCGGCTAGCTGCGCCACGTGTTGGCCCACAGATCGTTTGCCCTCACTCACATCCATAACATCGCAACCCTCCGCCTGTACAATTACATAGAAAAAATTATACCACTAAAATAATAATAACACTAATGTCCGGCTCGAAGGATCGAAACTATTTGAAAAATAAGAGAAGATTAAATGCTTTATATTTTTAAATCTCTATAATAAAAAAAAAAAATACAAAGTCACAAGAAAAAGCGTGAGTTTCACGAGAGAGAGAAAATATGCTAAATTTGCACCATACATTTGTACATATAGAGATTTACTATGAATATTATTTACAGATTACAGTTGAACACTTTTGCTATTGTTCCATCATATTAAATAGTTCCTCTAGTGTGGCGAGTACGAAATAAGCTAACCTTCTGTCTAGTATAAGAAATGAAAAAAATATTTTTCTAACCTTGTGCAGCGCATGCAGCGCTTGAAGCGCATTCAGCGGTCGCTGAGTGGGCGACAGCGCTGGGCTGTACTCGAGCGGGGACTGCGGCGACACAGGACCCTGATGGACACAATAATACCACCTGTAAATACATTCCTACCGTTCGCCCCTGGCCTACACTCACCCTGGATAACAAAGTACATTGGTTTCTTTGCTAAATTACTTTAAAATAGGTCCAGAAATTTTATTGGGAAAACGTAACAAACAGATAAAATATTAATAATGATAATTTAAGATTTATTATATTTTTAGCTATTACTTCTATTTCTAACCGAAAAAATACACTCCATTGTTTGGAGCCTTATATTAATTCTGTCTAAAAAATGTAATCTCAAATTTATAAATTAATTTCTTTTAAAAAATTAATCTCAAATTGTAAACATCATTGTCATTTCCGGACTCACTTCTCTTTCATGCATATGCATGAAAGAGAAGTGAGTCCGGTGTCATCTTTCACACAGTCCACCATCCACCTTTTCTTCGGTTCCCTTCTTCCTTTATATTCATCTACTTTCATACTTAACATTGACTTTAAAACATGGCTTTCATTTCTGCGCATGACTTCACAACTTATTATGACAATCCTCTCACATCCATATCAACATTCGCATCTCTGCCACGTGTATTCGTTATTCAAGCATCATTATATACTTCTTCTTTTCATTTAAGAGTTTCCTCTTGTCGGTGCAACTAATTCATGCATCTTCCTCCAGCCAGTTCTATCCCAGGCCATATCCTTGACCTCCCTATACTACATAACACCTAGTGTTTTCTTTATCCGTCCCATGTAGTTGTTCCTCGGTCGTCCCCTTCCTCTTTTGCCCTCTATTTTCCCTCTACTATGCTCTTAAAAAAATCATCATGTCGTATAAGGTGGCCCAGCATTTTGTCTCTTCTATTCTCTATTATTTTAATTAATGTTCTTTTCTCGTTCACTCTTTTCAGGATATTTTCATCATGTACTATATTCAGATAAATAAATTTTTATTTATTGCAATTATAACATTCATGCTTTTTCACTAAATGACATTTATATTAGTAAAAAGAAAATAAGGGACTTATTTATATATACTCACACTGTTGGAAATGGAGGCGAGCTTGTGCTGCAACGTGATCATGTACTCGTTGTACGACTGTGCCTTATTCGGCGTGCTCGGCTGCGACGAGCCCGTTGAGTTCACGCTCGTCATACCTGCATCATACACCGTGTATGTGTGTACATACATGTATATAGCAATATCTTTATACTGTAGCTACAATATCTATACATATATTGGCCCAATAACAGATATATTAGATATTGGTTATCCAATATATAATAACAAAAAGAAAAATCCACATGTAATGAATAAAAATATTGGACTAGTATGGGTCGTCAGTTACGAGAAAATATAAAGCACTTGAATGGACTTAACTCGAAATAACTTGAAATGGATCTAACTTAGCTTGAAAATATCTAAACACTGACTTTTTTTATGCAACTTAGAATGGCAAACAAGCTGACCGCCCACCTGATGGAAAGTGGTAACCGTCGCCTATAGACATGAGCAGTACCATGGACATAACAGAGTATACTGTTTCGCCCATGATACCCCCATGCGTTACCATTCCTGAGAACTCGGGTGTTATTCCTCTGTACCCTGTAAATTCACTGCCATATCCCACCCTTTAAACCGAAACACAGCCATGCAAACACAACTGCTTCACGGTAGAAACACGAGTAGGACAGAGGTACCCAAGCAAACGACTTTTGTACAAAGTCTCCCTCTGATGTGGAAACATTTAATCAAATCAAAAATAAATTACTAATCCTCACGCACTTACCCGCCATCTCCATGTCGACAGCCCTGCGCGCTAACGCGTGATGCACAGCTCTATGCGCGACGAGCTGCCCGAGGTTCTGCCCCATTAGGCCGAGGTTCTGACCGCTCAGCGTCAAGTTCTGACCACTCAGTGCCAGGTTCTGGCTGTTTATGAGATTCTGACCACTTAATCCTAAGTTTTGGCCTGCTAGACCTGAAATAAATAATACACCATAATATTTATCACATTTTTAAGAGTATTCTGTGATCTCCACGCTGCATGTCTAAAGACGACGATTACTCATTTAAATCATGTGAACCGTCAAATTAAATTTACTGGGTACAGAGGAATAACCCCTGAGTGGCAGGTTAACTCAGGAATGACAACACATGGGGGGTATCATGGGCGAAACAGTATACTCTGTTATGTCCATGGTACTGCTGATGTCTATAGGCGACAGTTACAACTTTCCAACAGGTGGACCGTCAGCTTGTTTGCCATTCTAAGTTGTATAGAAAACTATGAGATTTTATAAACTAAAAAATTATATCTAATACAAAATTTACATCAGAAATAGTCTTTATCATTATCATTCTATACCAATAATATTACAAAGACAGAATTAAAAGATTCTGATTGACTCATCATCGCTTAGCTGAAACATCAAATATTAATAGGCATGGGTGATATCGGTACCGTTCTGGTATCTATATATTTGGTTTGTCTAGACACTGATAGTGGAAAAGGGTCATCACCCATTTCGATATCGCCCATACCAGTCGGATATCTGTATTAATATCGATAGGGTTCTTCATTTCGATATTATATGTTTGATAATCGATATCTAATGTATCTGGTATTGGGCCAATATATAGATATTGTAACTATATTATACAGATATTACTATATATTGCCTTATCACTAAGTTTAAAATACATTGCTAGCTAATCCTACTGTCTAATAATATTTTGCACATAAATTTGAAAGTTTGAAAAATATGTTACCTAAATTTTGCCCCAAATTCTGGCTCATCAAGTTCTGATTGAGCGCAAGGTTTTGCGTGGCGAGGTTGATGTTCTGTTGTTGCAAGCCCAGATTGGTGCCGAGACTGGACTGCAACGGCGCCGAGAGACCCAGCCCGAGTCCGAACCCTGGCATCTGCTGGTTGGCCAACTGGTTCACCGACGTTTGCAAAGCTTGTTGCTGAGCTGTAGAAGTAATGTCGAAAATCAGATATAGTTCTGTATTATTATCAATTAATTAATTTGAGAACGTTGCGCCCATCTATTGGACCACTAACTCCATGAGTGTATATATGCAGTACACATACCCTATCATCACATCAAGATTCCGTTCATCACAAAATACCATATATGTAATTATTTGAATAAACTTCGGCGAAATTAGTGCTATAATATTGTGTATCAAAAGTCCGGCTCGAAGGACCAAAATATGCGCAGTGTAAATATAAACTTATACAACAATGCAATTTGTTGCAATTATGGCTACCTTAACTTTCAGCAATAAGATCACCTTATCGTATTTATATAAATACAAACCAACAATGATATTTTGTTTCTATCCTCTATATTTTACAGTTGGTGTTCAAAATCGAAATGCACACATATTTCCTTATAGGTTTTGTAGGTGTATTATATTAATAGAATATAACCAAGCAGGTGATGAAGCCAGTAGTTGCATAAAACAAGAAATATAGCAACACACATAAAATGAAAGCGTTAGAACAAGCTTATTTACAAATTTCGACTCCAAGACAAACTTTTGAATGGATGATAACATTCAGGAACGAATTCAAGAATATGAATGGTTATAATAACTCTCGTGGTTTCCTTCATAGAATTTGGGCCTAGCTTTACCTATAGAAACACGAGTCGAGCTCTCTATATATATTACCTCAGAGCTCCGTCATTGATAAACCCATTTGGAAAATTATTTAATTACGACACGACTGAAGACGGTGTTATTGTATAACAACATAGTTCTTAAATTATTAGACACGTGTGTTTTTGGGAAAAACTTTCAGTTTCACTTAAAGAACATTTCCTTAAAATGATACTAATAATTTTGATAACACCATGTAATTTGAAAATATTGTAAAATTATTCGATGTATATTTATTTATTATTGAACGACGACCTTACAGGAGACCTTACAGAATTGATAATTTACCTATAAAATCGTTAGCGGTGGCGAGCATCGGCTGATAGTACTTCTGCTGAGGGTACTGCGGCGGCAGGCGGCCAGTCACTCCGGCCACTCCGGCCACGCCAGCCATCCCGGCCACTGTCGTATGTTAGTTACATCACACGTATACTCACAAAAGCGAATGAACACTCAACATTGTTGCAGTAAGACTAACTTAACTGTGAAGAGCGGGGGGTAAGGGATTGTTAGTAATGGAGACTGAGAATCACCTTGCTGGCAATATACTCAACCAGGTCAACCTCCTCGCGGTTCCCCCTGGAAACTATCATGGTTAATTCCTGATGTATTCAACATTATAGGCTAACTGGCCTGTTTTCATTCTCATCTATCACCCTTCACTAATGCTCCGCCAGCGTATTCCGTTAGCGCAGGCGGGGTTACCATTCCATTTTCACCCATCAAAAAAAACTGTAAAGAGCGACGCTACTGGATATCTGAGTAGCGATATTAAAAAAAAAGACCGAACGTGGAGTAAAAAAAATTACAAAATACATTTATCAGAACGAGCACTATGCATGAAAGTAGCAAATAGTTACCGCTGTCCCATTCGTGTTGTTTGAGGCTGTGCTGGCATAGCCATGCGCAGAGATATGGCAATAGAATGGAAAGGCATAAATTGATACATAATTCAAAATGAAGTAACTGTTAACACTATCTAAGATTAAAAATATTAACGACGTTTAGGCGTCTTTTAGTCTAAAACACATCTAAACACAGAATATTTTTTAACAATAATTTAAACGGGATATTTCACGGAATATAGTTAGAATACTATATATATTATAATTATCAACCTATGTTACTTTGATTGTAGCTTTATTAATGTAGCTTCTATAGTTAAGTATTTTTTGTTAATATATCCACTACAAACAAAAAATCTTTTCTCTACATAGTGTTATTATTATTTTTTTCTCTTTTATTGAGTTAAAATTAAAAAAAAATATTGTAAAATTCCTTTAAATCATCTTAAATTTTAATAAAATATGTATTTATTTAAAATGTATGTAACATTTTTTATATGGACAGTTTACAATCGATATGATAATTGATTTTAAACCAATTTAGAATAACTTAAACTAATATTTCAACATGGCGCCCTTAATTCCCATTTTTAACACTTCACAGATAAATCCGTCGCACTGTACGTTACAATAGTGGCTCAAATAATATGTTCAGATATTTTTGTTGGCGAATGTACACACAGCAACAGCAAGCAGATTATTGACGGTGCAGCAGAAGTAACGGAGAGTATGCGAGTTATTTTTATATAATTGCTGTAGCACAAGCTGCTGGAGGGCGGAGGGGGTGAGGGGGGCATATAGTGGATGTGAGTAATATACAGCAATATCTGTATATTTTAGATACAATATCTATATACCGGTTTTGAAAGGCTATTATCCAAAAAATAATATAGAATAACAGACTAAAAGTCTATTACATATTCAAAAATATATCCGACCGATATAAGCGATATCGAAATGGGTAATGAACTTTCTTCCGAGGAACCCAATATATAGATATTGGATCGGTATCCATATTACCCATGCCTAGCATATAAGATATACATTCGTTATAAACAAATTAGTAGCAACACTTGTCAGTAACAATTTGTAATTGCACAGAATAAGTATCATAACAATATATATATGTATATATATTTATATAATACTGCAGTATGTGTGTATGTCACTGAACTCCTCAACTGGAAAACTTTGTGTTTGAGTAGGTCCCTGAATGGTATAGATTCACAAACAAGTGGAGTCAGTAAACGACGCTGTGATAAGATATATAAATCACAAATATTTCACATTGTCGCTTTTTTTTTACGGAGGACTTGTCTTAGAATTAGGCACAAAAACATACTATTTCAATATATATTTACCAGAGGGAGATTTTGTACAAAAGTCGATTGTTTGGGTACCTCTGTCCCATTCGTGTTTCAACCGTGAAGCAGTTGTGTTTGCATGGCTGTGTTTCAGTTTGAAGGGTGGGATATGGCGTGAATTTACTGGGTACAGAGAAATAACACCTGAGTCCTCAGGAATGGCAACGCATGGGGGGTATCATGGGCGAAACAGTATACTCTGTTATATCCATGGTACTGCTCATGTCTATAGGCGACAGTTACCACTTTCCATCAGGTGGACCGTCAGCTTGTTGGCCATTCTAAGTTGTATAAAAAAAACCTTCCAATTGTAAATGCTCTAATCTCATGGTATAATTCAAGCTGGTTGCTAAATGTTTTGTCCTATAGTATTAGAACTAATGGAAGCTGAATAAAATTATACATAGAACTAACCTGGCTGTGAGTTGCTGAGTATTGTGTTGTGGAGGCTGAGGTCGGGCTGTGGGAACTGCGGCTGATTCAGTAATCCTAAGAGATTGGGACCCGACATGTTCTGCTGTTGGCTGGAATGGAAAAATAGATGCTGTTGTCATGACCATAAGGATCTAGTTATTTTCCACACCAAATCACCATCCGGTTGTTGGAGGTTTTATTTCTACTCAATACAAACATTTGTATTAATTTTTTTTGTTTTTTTTTTAATAATAATAATTCTTTATTTAGAGATTTAATATTGGTTACAATATTATTTAAAAGAAAACGATGATATCCGCAGAAGTATAAAACTGTGTCGCGAAAATCAACGCCCAACTCCTCATTGCAGGATTCCAAAATAGACTAATTAAAACGTATAGTAGTTGTTACATCAACGAAGACAATTGTTTGTATCTAGCAACTAACCAACTACAATACTAATAGCAACTACAAAATAACCAACTACAATAATATGAATTAATTTTTGTTGTATACCAGCTGTTGTCTGTCCATTGTTGAACATAGAATATAGACTGCCTTAAGGAACGTTCCTGAGTCACCTGTATCTACTAACTCCCTGCAATGTATTTGAGGTCATCCTACATTACGTTTGCCTGTACGAGGTAGCCATTCAAGATCCTGTATTTCCCATCGATCGTTTTTTGAGCTGTGACCAAAATGGGCTGGTCATAGCCTGCTTATCCTTTGGGCCATGTCAGTCACTTTTAATTCTTTTGAAGATATCCTCGCTCTGATAGACCTCTCCATACCTCGCCGAGTAGCTCGAAGCAGAAAGAAGATACGGGCGACAGAGTAAGCCTATTCTGATGTATATTGTATCATTATGCATTCTTTTAGGAATTGTTTCACCAAAAGAAACTGAACATTTTTCCCAAAGAAATATAATACAAAAGTCAAATAAAAAATTATGAGTCTTCCTTACTCTGACAGTTGGGAAAGATTTCTTAATCCATTTTTTTCTTTTTGGAAAAAAAAATTACTAATAGAAAACAAACTATAAGGACGAGGTTTCATTCTAAATGAAAAAAAATATTAATACAATATTACAAATACATGAATTTATTACTTACTTTATGATATTTTGCTTGAGTAACATCCTCTGTATATTTTCAGCGTTAGGCAGCGAATCGGACACCGGCGGGGTAGGCGTCAACGTGGGGTGAAGAGGGGCGGCCAGCCCCAACCCCAGTCCCAATTCGGCCCCCATCCCCATCGGGGTCCCGACCTGACTCAACCCCAGCAGTGGCGTATCCGTCGCGATCTGCAGCGGGGTAGTTAGGTTCAAGTTGGGTTGTAGCGTTGCGTTTAATACCGGATTCATTATGCTCTGAACTGGTATTTGGGGGGCTGTCTGCACGGTGGAGGGGATGGGGCCAGAGTAGGGCTGGTCCCTGGTCACTGTTTCCGGTTCAGGTTTTACATCTACGGGTCTGTGGTCTATCACTAGTGGGTGCGGAACTTGAGTGGGTGCGGAATACTGATGGGTAGGAACATAGTTCTCCTGCGGAATGACTGGACCCTCTTTCTCGGGGAGGCCGTTGACCTGATCCTTGACCTCGGACTTCTCCTGTGGCTCAAGTTTCTCCTCAGGGACCTCCTCTCCCCGGTCGACGACGGGGCTGACTAGAAATCTTGATATCTTGCGAGACGGCTTCTGCAGCTTTCTCTCTCCGTTCTGTGATTCTGTGCTGCCAGAACGCTCCGGCGCCATCGATCCGCCGTCCGATTGATTGGAACCTGGAATTGATTCAATTATTTAGCAAAACGAGACAATGCAGAGGGAACTTAGATACCTCTATTACTTGCCGTTTTGTTTGAAGACTGAGATATGACAATAAAATTACAAAATAGGTACAAAGCCATAAAACTTTAGTTCTATGAAACGGCAACTCATGAAGGTGACTTTCGTACAAAGACTCAGTTTGATAAATTACTCTGACATGATTATTTGGCCCATTGTGACAAATTTACTGAGAATTAACCACAATGATTTCTAGTAAGTGACAGAATATTGGTTGTAGACTGTATACAAGACAAGCAGCGTCACCTATAGATGATGCGGTGCTGATCTTCCTGGAGGCGGCGTCGACATGCGGCGGCCTCGCGGGCAGCGGCTCCGCGTGCTCGGGTTCGCGCTCGCGCTCGGGCTCGGGCTCATCGGCGAGCTCTGCTGCGATGTTGTCGTGGCTGGCGGTGGGCGTCGTGCACTCTGAGTTGTCCTGGTTCGAGTCCGTTAAATTCTCCTCGCGCTCTGTTGTCTCCGAGTCGTAGTCAGTCTAGAATATTATTATTAAAAAAAAACAATTGAAATTGCAATAGCAACTTTCTGTGACTATTTTAACTCATGGAGCGATCGGCTCTAGGCTAGCTCATTACATCCACTGTGTCAACTATTTTTGAAATGACCAAATTTCGATTAGAGCTTATGGCTAAATGGGTTTATTACCTACATAAATTAATGACCTACATAAATTTCATGAAAATGACGTTGCAAATTTGAGTTATGCAACAGACACTGTTGCATTAGCGCGCGGTACCACATTTTTGTTCGGTACAACGTATGATGCATAAATTAAGCCTAATTGCGGTTGCCAACACGCCTGCTAAGCGCGGCAATTACTAGGAAAATCTCCTAACGGGGAGTCTTATGTTCAGCAGTGAACTATTAAGAGATATGACAATGATGATTGAAAAATGTATGTTTTTAAAATTAACAATCTGCTTTTATACTTTGATAAATTCGTAAAATGATGAATAAATTCGAAAGCTGTACCGTACAATAAGTGACGTTACCTTATCAATGTTTAGCCTGAGCGCAGAGTGGTGTGCCGGGTTGAGCACGGGCGTGACTCCGGGGTTGGTGATCAGCTGGTTCACTATGTCCTTGATCAGTTCCATGAAGGTCGCGCTTTGCCATTCGGGCAGCAGGTTGTTTGATACCTAATTTTAATAAATATTAATAAAATATAAACAATGTTTATTATAATAAACCAATAATAAACCAATTGTTTGATATTTTGTATTGGTCTCAAGTACTGTTTTTTTTTTTTTTTACTTAAGCGGTTACAACCTGTCAATGATAAGCTTTTATATATAAATATATAGTGTACAATAATGAAATAATTAAAATATTACTTTCCTAAATTTTTTTTATACAACTTAGAATTGCAAACAAGCTGACGGCCCGCCCACCTCATGGAAAGTGATAACCGTCGCCTATAGACATGAGCAGTACCATGCACATAACAGAGTATACTGTTTCGCCCATGATACCCCCCATGCGTTGCCATTCCTGAGGACTCAGATGTTATTCCTCTGTACCCTGTAAATTCACGCCATATCCCACCCTTTAAACCGAAACACAGCTATGCAAACACAACTGCTTCACGATTGAAACACGAATGGGATAGAGGTACCCAAGCAATCGACTTTTGTACAAACTCTCCCTCTAATTGTTATAGCATATTATGGTTGACAGGCGGTTTCAACAAAAAAAATTTAATCACATACACTTGTAAATACCATGCCATCTAGTGGTAACAACCGAAATATTATTGAAGTATTAGATGACAGTGTGACTAAAGTAAATATAAAAATATAATTCACAAGCCTACCAAAGGACAAAATTCTATTTTTAAAATTTAAAATATAATTAAAAAAAAAAGTAAAATAAATGAATTCATTATAATACTTTAGTTAAAGGCATTTGTCAAAAGTATGTAAAATAACGTTAAAAGGCCAGAGGTGTTTCTTGAATGTATCTAAACAAAGGTTGAAAGCTACTAACCAGATTGCTGGCAATCTCCTCTGGGTTGACATCGGTGACGTCAAACTTGAACGTGACCGTTTTGGACTTGGACTCGAGCTGGCACTCCACCACGTTGGCTGTCTCGTTCACCTCGAGCACGGTCAGTTTGGGCAGCTTGTCCTTCTCGCGGGACCGCTTCTTGGAGCCTCGGGACTTTTTGTCGCCAGATATCGGTGATGGTATCGCTGTACCCGCTGCGAATGTTGAAAAGTAATATACAAATTAGTGTAATTACAAATAATACAAGTAGATTTTATTAAATCAAATAGAAACAGCGATATCAATAGTGACAAAATTAATAATCTTGATTTAAAAACCAAACTAGTGAATCAAATCTGATAACATTTATTTAATAAGATTGGTCCTATAGAATTAAAAAAAAAGCACCAAATTGACATAAACGAACTGAACGAGATATAAAAAAATATAACTGAATCAATAACCTTCTTTTTTAAAGTCGGTTGAATTCTATTTGTAATTTAAATAAAAACAAGATGTCACTTTTTATCCTCATTCGTCCACCAGTTACAACCACAACATTACAATGTGCAATTTTTTTGATGGAATAAAGAATGGCAAAAACAAGCTGACGGCCCACCTGATGGAAAGTGGTAACCGTCGCCTATAGACATGAGCAGTACCATGGACATAACAGAGTATACTATTTCGTCCATGGTACCCCCCATGCGTTGCCATTCCTGAGGACTCGGGTGTTATTTGTCTGTACCCTGTAAATTCACTGCCATATCCCATCCTTCAAATCGAAACACAGCCATGCAAACACAACTGCTTCACGGTAGAAACACGAATGAGACAGAGGTGTCCTAGCATACAACTTTTATACAAAGTCTCCCTCCTGTAAAGATAATAACAATTAGATTTAAGATAATAACAACTCACGTTCCGGTTGCGTCTCAGCCTGCTTCTCTTCCACCGAGCTCAACTCTGGGTGTCTGATGGTATCACTGTGTGTCGCGCCAGAAGGGAACTCGCTCATGGGCGTCAAGAACTGCTCTTTCTGCCCACCATTACTCTGGAAACCCTCCGTGTGCTCCGATGGTAGATTAAGCTGTTGCGGGACTAATTCTTGGACCGGTGGAACAGATGGAATGGACGGTAGAATAAACGTAGGCTGCGTGACAGATTGAGGGGCGGAAGACACGGGTTGAGCAGCAGCTAAAACGGGTTGAGAAGTAGAAGAAACTGGTTGAGGACCCGAGGAAATTGGTTGAGGAACTGATGATACAGGTTGAGGAATCGTCTTCGGGATAGATTGAATTGGCTGAGGGACAGATTGTGGAACTTGTGGACCAGACACCATAGACTGAGGCAAAGATGGAGGTACAGATACAGGAAGTGATTGAATAGGCTGTGGTATAGATTGAACGGGTTGAGGAATGGAAGGAATGGATTGTGGAACAGACGACATCGACTGTGGGACAGAAGAGACCGTGTTTGGTACTGATTGCGTAGTCGTGATTTGTTGAGCAGGCGGTTCTTGAGGAACTGATTTGGGAATGTTCTGTGTCACAGACGATGATAAATTTTGATCAACTTGATACTGCATGTTCTGCAGCATCGACTGCATAGGCTGGCTCTGACCTTGCTGGTACATCTGAAGTGGGTTAGCAGTATAATTCTGCACTGGCGTGCCTTCATGACTAGATATCTGCACCTCGCTCTGTTGCACCACATTAAAATTCTGAGCCATTTGCATATTGTGCGGTAGAGATTGTCCCTGCATTGGATGCATTCGATGCTGGTAGCTGTGGTCTTCAGATGGTATAGATTGCTGCTTCTGCATTTGACTCTGCATATCGGCGTATTGATTCTGATACTGCATTTGCTCCATTGACATTTGAGGCTGCAAGGGAGCTTTCTGCTGATAGTGGTCCGGAATCAATGTCTGTTGCTGCTCATGAATATCTGTCGTACTGATTTGACTCTGTTCCGATCCCTGTCTTGTATACATTGGCCTCTGAGCTCGGAGTATCTCCTCTACTTTCTGTTGTTGCTGCCCCATTAACTGCTGTTTCTGCGCCAGCAATGCGAGATTCTGTCTTTCGATAAAATTTTGCTGAGTCTGCAGCTGCAACTCCTGCTGAGCTAGATACTGCTGTTGCTGTAGATTTCTCAAATGCTGTGGTGACAATGTCTGCCCCGGCATCTGTAATTGTTGATGCTGTAGTAATTGTTGTTGAAGCACCAGTTGTTGCTGCGCCAACACCTGCTTCTGCATATTTAGCTGATGTTGGGCCTGAGATATTTGCTGCTGAGCCTGCGCGACTTGTTCTTGTTGGGCTAGTATCGCAGGATCCACACCAGTAAGAATCGGCTGCATGTATTGCTGATTCTGTTGGATATTCATGTTTTGTTGTTGAATTTGTGCACCAATCAAATTTTGCATTTGCTGAATATCCTGTTCTTGTTGGATTTGTTGTTCTACATTTTCTGATTGTTGATTTACTACTTGCTGAATTTGTTGCGGCTGGACTTGCTGATTTTCTGACTCCGATTCTTTTCTTGACTGCAACGTGTCTGGTCTCTGAATTATCTGCGATAGAATATTTTGAAGATTCTGTAGTGACGGATCCAGTATTTGGCCGGTGACGAGATTCTGCGGTGTGCTTATTATGTTCTCCTGAGTCAACTGCTCCTCTAGCTGCTTCTGTTGTATTGCGACCGCCTGTTGGGCTATTATGTTCTGCTGTTGCTGGATGATTTGTTGCTGCAATACCTGGTTCTGGTTGCTCAGCTCTGCGGTCAGTTGTTGGTTCAGTAATGTCGGCTGTATTTGGCCCTGTGATGTATTTGTTTCTAGTAGTTTTTGCTGCGCTTGTTGCTCCATTAACTGACCTTGAACTGTCGCTTGCTCCAGTATTTGTTGGTTCAAGAGATTCTGTTCCATCATTACCTGCGAAAATATAATTAAGATTTACGTATAAATGTGTGCCAATTTATTTTTCAGTCAAAAAATTCCTAATGCAATAGCATTAGGAATTTTTTGACTGAAAAATAAATTAATTTAATTAATTAATAAATTTGACTGAATAATAAATTCAGAAATATCTGAATTTGGGCATATTTAACATAGATGTTTCTTGTATAAAGATATAAACTTTAATTAAAAAATGAAATGTAGTCGCAGTATTGTAATGGTATAGCCAAACAAATGACAACATTAACTTTTGTTGTTAATGACGTCATTACTCTTAGAGAATGTTAGCCATGGCAATTAAATTCGGATCCTATCATTAAAGACAGCCACCTTAATCAATAAGAGCTGCCAATATTTTTTTATTTTTCCTTGGATTTTGAAATGCATGTCACCTGTTGTTTGATGTTCTGCTCTAACAGTGCTTGTTGCTGCTGGAATAACTGCTGATCGCTTGGCGAGATCCTGGCCTGTATGAGGTTGTGCTGGAGCAGCTTTATCGCCTTCTCCTCGTTGTTCAGATTGTTCAACTGCTGGAACTGGTGTTGGAGGAGTTGTTGCTGTGCTTGTAGCAACTGGGATTGCTGCTCCAATCTAAAAGTGCAATTTGAGGGGCTTATAAGGCTATCATTAACTTTTTTATTTAAATAAGATCAGAATAAGAATAATTATTAAGTAAACTTATTTTAAAGATGTTTGAAGACATTTTTATCAATCATTTATAAAACAAAATTTATATATAGCTAACAGTTCTAACTGTAAAATAGTAAAAAAGACGTACAATATAAATAAATATGGTAATGATTTATCCCTAAGTCAACGTCATTTGTAGACTATTGGCGATTTGTTAAACACAGATTTAAAATTAATATTAATACAATTGAAAACGAGATACTTATTGTAGAAATAATAAAAAAAATATGAATATATTCCATGACTGCAATCCCGAAAAGCGTAATGTAAAAAAAAAATATATGCTCAATCATTTTGAACAGACTAATTCCTATAAACGTCATTCGTTCAGGAATATAACAGGTGAGTTAGCTATTCAGCCATAATCCATATTCGACCCACCATGCTCTCGTAGCATATCGACAACGATTTAATCCAATGATAAGTAAGTCGATAGAGGGAGAAGTATGAAATATCCATAAATCTTAATGTTATAAATGATGAATTTAAAACTATGCACTTACTGCACCCCGCCAAGGGCCGGCTGTGTGCCAACGCCGTTAAGCAGTCCCGCCTTCACCTGCTCTGCTGGACCACCTTGCTGCTGATTCTGTATCATCTTGACCTTTAAATTAGACAAGAACTAAAGATTACTAAAGTTCTCCACACCAAAGCATAGAGAACCGAGTGCAATGTCTCTATTCTTACATGGGTAATTGGATATATCTCTTGCTTCATACACTTTCATAAGTCATCTCATACATACGCCTCTCATTCATGTCTTGTGACTTTACTTCTTCCACAGACAGACCATGGATTGATACAATCAGACTATTATGGGGCAGTTTTTAATGTTGCCAATATTAATTGGTTCTTAAAAAAAGAAAATAAATTGAGATTTAGATCAGTGTAGTAATAATAAAAAAATAATGAAATACTGCATTCGTGATTCAGTGTTCATCCCAAATGTTGAGTGGTAGAGAATGTTATTAACATTAAGTCGAGGGGAAAGGGATTATTAGTAATGGGGGCTAACAGCTCCATTGCTAGCAATGTACCCTATCAGGTCGACTTCCACGCGGTTCCCCCTGGAAAGCATCGTGGTTAATTCTCGTGAAATTCTTCACAATGGGCTAACTGACCTGCATTCATCATCACTTATCACCTCCCATTGGTGCCCCGCCAGAGTATACCGATAGCGCAGGAGGGGTTACTATTTTATTATCATCCAATAAAAAAAAATAACTAGCATTAAGTCTGCCTTTTGTACCATATTTTATTTTGGTCAATAAAATTATTTCAATAAATGTTAGAATTGACGTGGAACTGACCTGCCGTAGCTGTTGTTCGAGCAGTAGCTGCTTCTGTATGTTCTGCTCGTTGATCAGTTCCTGGTTGAACAGCATCTGAGCTTTCTTCTCACTCCTCTCCCTAAAAATTAATAATTCATTTATTTATAACTAGTTTTTGCCCGCTACTTCGTAAGCGGGGACTTTTTTTTAATTATGTATTAATATATTAATTGCCGTGTGTCCCGGCATAGCCAGCCACTTCTTCCTTTTCCGTGGGTGTCGTAAGAGGCGACTAAGAGAGAGCGAATAACGGGCAGCAATGTCCCTATTAAAACATCTCCAAAGTCTAACTGCAGTTGCCAATCCGCCTGACCAGCATGGCAACTACTGGAAAAACCTCCCTGATGAATAATGGTGATGATTTTTTATTAAAACTATTAATCATATTAAATATCAAAAATGAAAAAGAAATAGTATAAAAAAAAATTACCTAAGATAAGAGCAACCCATCATTTTAAAAAATTAACCGTGTTCCTTGCATTAGAGACTACTGTATTACTTTTAGGATTCCTTACTTCATTCAGAACATATATATTAAGAGGTAATAATTATTGAAAAACATCACTAAGCAAAATCAGTACACGTGACCTTAATTTTATATGCTACTATTAATTCAACGTATGAACCAAATGGATGGATGAGAGTACGTAACGACGCGTAGTCATGGTAACCGCACAGTTAGGACTGTCCACAGTAATCGATTGCAACTCTTATCGATGTACCCGATACCTCATAACGTCAAGATAATTGGCATACAATAAAATGGTAAGAAAGCAAAAAATTTTACATAAAATATTTTTAATTTTAGATTCTTTATTTGCATTAAACATGGTTACATTAGATGGTCAATAGTGTACACATCGAGCTATAACTGTTAACTATAATTTCACCAAAATACTGGTATGCATTTTTTATTTTTATTTATTTAGGGACTTTTGTCCTTTCAGGCACGCCAGTCCCATCGTACCTTAATCAAGTGCGGGTCATCATTGGATATATTGTAACACTCAAAAGTCACGATAAGTTAACTGATCTAATTTCATCTCACCTAATCATCCCTCTCTTGTCAGCGTATATCGATAGCACAAGTTAACATTCTATTATCACATACCACAAAAAAAATATATATATATATATATATATATATATATATATATATATATATATATATATATATATATATCGTGCGTGTACGTCCGTGACACAAGTTTCTAATTTTGTATGATAATAGTCTATATTACTCGTAAGTAACCTTCGGATACAAACGTTTCTAATAAATCATCTGTCATTTAGCTTACTTTACAATATAGTAACTCACTTAATATGTGCAAATTATAAACGTTAAAAGAGGTCTGATCGACTGGTCGAACACTGCTTCGAAATTATATATTATTTATTTATTCATTAAAATAATTATAATGTTATAATCACTCCGTTATACAGATTTGTAGAACTATAAATTCAGATCCTTCAAATAACACAAGAAAAGTAGATTGAAAATGGAAAAAATTTGCTGCAAACTTGAAATTTCCTTTTTCTTACTTTTGTCGTGAGTAAATGTTTTATAATATAGACGGTTGATATTTTTAATACTACTATTGGTTATTGGGTATACTAGTGGTTGCCCAGTGGTCGAAATTCGACCATAAGATATATTGTAATAAATAAATTTATTATGGTTATGTTTGACATCCAATAAGACTATAAAAATACAAACAATATTAATCTATTCTCAATTTGACCACAGATTTTAACAATAATCAAGAGTATATATGCGTGTGTGTGTCAAGTAGATGGTAGTGTGTATAATGATTTTTTTTTTATTGATTTAATGTATTTTTATGCATAATTTAAAACAAAAATTATCACTCCGCAATCCTTCTCTATATAAACTATAAGTGTGCCAAATTTCATACTCCTCCGTCCGCGCAATTTTCGTAAAAGGAGTATAAAGTTTTTCCTTCACGTATTTAATATATTTTTAATAATATAAGGTAATTAGTGATTTAGGATTTTTAAATAAGTCTCGTTATTTTAAAATAGTTAAAACCAACGAATTTAATAAAAGAACGAACATGTCTACATATTTTTTATGCAACTTAGAATGGCAAACAAGCTGACGGGAAAATGGTAAATGGAAACCGTCGCCTATAGACATGAACAGCATAGGGACATAACAGAATACACTATGACGCCCATGGTAGCCTCATGCGTTACCGTAATCGTGTAATGAATGAGAAGATGAATGAGAGATGTATGAATAAGGAATAAAGCTAAAGTGATATATCAAAATACAAGCCTATGATTTCTGCCTACCCCAAAGAGAGAAGGCATGAATATATGATAATAGCATACCGTCCTATGGCGAACAGGGCTCTAAAAACACGTCAAACTGTATCATTTGATAATTTCAATAAAAAAAAAACCAACACAACACAAATAAAGCATTGACCACATAAATTTAACCGACTGCGCGTCAATAGTTGTTCACCGCTGTGTCTACATCATGTATTGGAGGAGAAAATGTTAGCATTACGTACAAATATTGCGTTAATATGGCGTCACAGCGATTATACGTGTTCATTGAAGCGTCGAAATTTACATTATAATCATAACGCATACGATATGCAAGAGGTAGCCACGGTATTTATGTACTATTTATTTAGTTTTTTTTTTTTTACAACACGGGGCAAACGAGCATGCGGCTCACCTGGTGGTAAGCGACTACCGCCGCCCATGATCAAATTACAAAGTACATTGCTCTTATATGGATTTATACTAAACAAATATATGTATTGGGGGGAAGGGATTGTTAGTAATGCGGGCTACCAGTCCCATTGCTAGCAATATACCCACCCTGTCAGGTCGACCTCCACGCGGTTTTCCCTGGAAACCATCGTGCTGAGTTCCAACTCAAATCATCTTTATTCAATAAAAAAAAAAGCATGTCTATTTGAGACTTGTTTACAAGCACTTTTAAATCGTAACTTTTTAAAAATATACTGCAGGATTCGGAAAATCGTTGCCTATCTGTCTACTGTATTTTTTTTTATACAACTTAGAATGGCAAACAAACTAACGGCCCACCTGATGGAAAGTGGTAACCGTCGCCTATAGGTATGAGCAGTACCATGGACATAAGTGTTTCGCCCATGATACCCCCCATGCGTTGCCATTCCTGAGGACTCAGGTGTTATTCCTCTGTACCCTGTAAATGCACGCCATATCCCATCCTTCAACCCGAAACACAGCCATGCAAACACAACTGCTTCACGGTAGAAACACGAATGGGACAGAGGTACCCAAGCAATCGACTTTTGTACAAAGTCTCCGTATATACAAAATAATAAAATGTAAGGGCCAGATGGTTCAAAATGCAAGGGTATTTCTGACTTAGCTTACATAATTCATAAACGAATCCGAAAACATAATCGCGTGACAACACAATACACCGCGTGGCGAGCCGATATTTGGGACGGTAATATTTTTATCATAACCGTTTAGTAACCCACCACAACTGGAATATTTCGTTCAAAAATACGAATTCAATGTATAAATTAGAAATTGAAATTTATCGATACAGAGTTTAAATAACGATTACTATTCAAACAAAAACATCACTACACAGTATGGAACAAAGTCACTTCCCGTCTGTCTGTCCCCATGTATGCGTAGATCTTTAAAACTACGCAACGGATTTTGATGCGATTTTTTTTATACACAGAGTGATTCAAGAAGAGGATTTATATGTATAATACATGCATAATATAGTAGAGAAACACTGATACTTAAATTTTATTAGATATTTAAAAACCTCTAGGTTTTTAAAGGAGTAGTTTTTAAGGAGCTCCCTGCCGAGATATTCCCAAGAGACTACAGCATGGGGTTCTTCAAAAGGGGGGTAAAGAGGTTTCTTCAGGGTCGGCAACGCGCGCGTAATACCTCTGGTATTGCAGGTGTTCATAGGCTACGGTAACCGCTTACCATCAGGTGGGCCGTATGCTTGTTTGCCACCTCAGTGGTATAAAAAAAAAAAGATAATTAAATAATGGGCCAGCAGTGCTAGTAAAATATACACAAAGTGCTTGACTAAATAATGAACGAGACAGAGACACTTTTGTAGAATTTTTTAGTCTCCCTCTGGTAAATAAGAGTTCAGATAATTGTACACTATAAGAAAGCTAAAGTGACAAAGAACTGACCGCATAACTAGAAGAACCGACAACCAATGGAGAAAGGTTTTTGAGTGGCGACCCCATATAAGCAAACGCAGTATAAGACGACCCCCCACTAAACAGAGTTATGACCTCAAATATTTTGCAGGGAGTTAGTAGATGCATGTGGCTCAGGACCGCTCCTTATGGTAGTCTATGGGAGAAGCCTATGTTCAGCAGTGAACGGATAATGGCTGATATAATAATACAATTTATAGACATAAGCAAGACCATGAATATCATCTATATATATAAAAGAGGATACTGATTGACTGACTGACACACAGCATCACTGACTGACGCACAGCCGAATACTGAACTAGAATCTTGAAATTTTACAGACAGATTCTTTATGAAGCATAGATAAACACAAAAAAATATTTTGGAAATTCAACCTCTAAGGGGCTTCCAAAAACCACCGTACGAAGCCACGGGCAACAACTAGTATACTATATTATAATAGATTATAGTTTGTTTATTAATAGATTATAATCACAGAATCTAAAAAAACAAAATCAATCTGCAGATTGCACATTATGGTATAAAATATTTAATAAGCACGTGTACGCACGTCACTATAATTAGAAAAGAGGTTTCACGGTCGTTGCAATGGCTCGATACCGGTATTTATCGGCGAATTAGCTTCACTCCTTAGATTATATAGATAGAGCATCGAGCCCCAAAAACGGGTCAAATTTTTGTCAGCTAAGGGTTTTGAAATCTTGAATAAATTTCCGAAATCTTGAATAAAATCAGCTATGATTTAAAAAAAAATGTTTTTGATTTTCTTGTGCGATCAGCGGTTGCTGAGATATTGATGGTTAAAGACAAAAAGATCCTTTTCCATTCAAAGTTCGATATCTCAACGAGAAGTGGTTGTATCGAACTTTGCTATCCGCTCCATATAGTGGTTAAGTTGGAAATTTTTTTTCCAAATTCGTAGACCAAAAAAAGACCAGAAAAAATTTCGAAAAAAAAAATTTTTTCGTTATTCATTAGGATTGAGCGGAACACGTTGCTTGAAAATTTTTTTCATCGTAAGATCTCAAAACTAGAAACTTTGAGCTTTAAAATCCTTTTTTTTTAATTCCACTTGGTTTTACAAACATTTGGAATTTTTTTTTATCCCTTAATTTTTTCCTCTAGTGTATAAATTTTATGACGATTGAAAACTTATGATTATTTTATTGATTAGCGGGGCAAAATCTAATTTTAAATTCAATTTGCAACCTCCCTGGTGCTGCTAGCGTCCGTAGGCTACAGTGACCATTTAGAATCAGATGAGCTATATCTTTATTTACCACTTTTGTGGTATAAAAATAAATTATTTTGAATATAATGCAGCTATGATACACATCGGTGTGTCTTCACGATTGAATTTCTGTTTTGTGGAGCAAAATATACTAATGCAATATTAAAGCATGAAGTTTAGTAATGACACGCTTCATGTTCAAAGTTGAGGTATAATTAAGGTACAGGCAACCCTGACAAACTCCGAATTGGATAAAACGTTAAATATCACAGCTGTTGAATTTTTCGTGCTGAGTAATACTCTAAAATATACAATTACTGAGTTTTACATCACGAAACTATATGCTGTTACTGAGTTTCGCGTCATGGATAATACCTTAAAATATAAGCCGCTGAGTTTTGTATCATCATGGAACCATAATATGTTATTGCTGAGTTTTGCGTCATGGATAATAAATACAAAGTCATTGAGTTTTCTGTCATGGGCGTAACCACGCATTTGGATAGTTGAATTTCCACTTTCGTTACAATTTAGAAACGAAACTTTTTTTTTATCGACAGAAGACACTCACCGATTGAGACTGATGAGCTGCGACTTGAGCAGCTTGAAGACGATCCGCGCGTCCTCCTCCATGATGAGGCCGGCCTTCGCCATGTCGTTGGCTACCTCCTCGCAATCGTCACTCTCCATGTCGAACTCGAATTGGATCGCTTCATTCTCCTTGTGCGTGTACGATCTGAACAATATCATTTATTTATTTACTAGCTGACTGGATAGACGACGATGTGTAGAAAGCCATTGAAATTAAAAAAAAAAAAAATTTAGAAACATCTTTTTATTACTAACGATAACAATAATTACAGCTGTAAGAAACAATAAAAAAATGAGTACATTTCGATAATAGGAGCTGCTTGAGCTATCGCTGTCTGTACACATCTTTAGGAAGATGCACATATAACAGCCTTGATTTTCAGGCGACCCCTTAACTCAATATAACTTTAACATTCAAATATCGAAGCATACATCCACGTTTATAATATTTAAAAAAGTGCAGTATTGTATATAAAAAAACTTACTGTAAAAAATACTTGTTAAAAAATATTTGACACATTCTTATAAAAAAAAAATTACTACAGACCTCTTCTTGGGATCGATAATCTTGAGTCGGAATTGTATCTTGGTGATGTCGGAGGAGGTGACCAGGTCGCGGCCTACGATCTCCAGTCGCAGCCCGATGTCCTCGCCGAAGAATTCGTGGTTCAGAAGGTCTTTCACTTTAGGCCTAGGAGTAAAAACGGGAAAAAATATGATAATATAACCAACTCACTGCATTTTAATTATATTTTGTTACTACTAGTTAATCTATGGTTGACTGGTACATAACGCCATATGGTGTTAAGTCCGCCATTTCCACTATCTAGGTGTCCTTTATACAACTTAGAATGACAAACAAGCTGACGGCCCACCTGATGTAAAGTGGTAACCGTCGCCTATAGACATGAGCAGTACCATGGACATAACAGAGTATACTGTTTCGCCCATGATACTCCCCATGCGTTGCTATTCCTGAGGACTTAGGTGTTATTCCTCTGTACCCTGTAAACTTACGCCATATCCCATCCTTCAAACCGAAACACAGCCGTGCAAACACAACTGCTTCACGGTTGAAACACGAATGGGACAGAGGTACCCAAGCAAACGACTTTTGTACAAAGTCTCCTTCTGGCAAAATATCTGTATTAAAGTTGAATAAATAAATTAATACATTACCAGTATTTAACAAAATAATTGTACGATCTAATTTAATTGAGGGAAGGGGAAGGATTGTTGATAACAGGGATGTAAGACTCCAATACCATCATTATATTCTGATAGAGTATCCTTTACACGGTTCCCTCTGAAAACTATCTTGACTAATTCCTGACTAATTCATCATGATGGACTTCATCATCCTCGCCTATCACCATTCACTGCTAATCGCACCAATTTATACCAACAACACAGGCAGGGTTCCCATTCCATTTTATTAATCCCAAAAAAAAAATTCAAAAGAAATAGTGGACTGTAACTAAATTGAAGGTGTATAGAATCAAGTTTAAAGTCATGTTACCAGAAACACAATGCTATATCAGTGTATAATGATTGGTAACAGATTTTAAAGTTTTTTTTTAAATTTTTACACAGTACAAGTAAATTTTTACACAGTACTTTTACACACAGATTTTAAAATGTATTTTAAATTAAAAAAAAATCGAATAATTAATAATGATTACCTGTCAGCTTTATTTGGCCTAATGCATGACTCAATGATGTCCCGTACTTCAGGTATTGTGACTTTCTCCAAGCTTTGAGGTTTCACTCCCTGTTCAGAAATTAAATTACACTTTATGGCTTACAAAAAATTTAATAATTTTTAATTTGGTAATAATTTGGTAATAAACAACAAATAAAAAAAAAACACTATACTCCTCACCTATCTACCTTATCCCACACCACTTAGGGATGACGTCAAGTTATTCTCTTTCATCTCTAGTAATTCGAGTATTTACTCGCTTCCAGCTGTACCACTACACAATCATTACATCTTTCACATTTCGCGGCGTTATATCGGCAGATGATCAGCGACCAATTCGGCGATGAATGATACAAAATGTAACAAAACCTAACCTAACTTAACAAGCACTAAACTACAAAAGTTAATAGGAAGCAAATAGGGTGGCAAGCACGAACCGGGTAATGAACATCTAGGGGTACAAGGACTTCTAAATGTTTATTTCTCCGTGCCTTATAACAGGGTATCCTAGCTTGAAGATCGTGCAACTAGCGTGATGATATAGTATGGCACTTATTCATCATCATTACAGCCACTATCCGTCCACTGCTGGACATAAGCCTTCCCCATAAACTGCCATAAAGAATGGTCCTGAGCCACCTGCATCCACCGACTCCTTCCAACGGATTTCAGGTCGTCACTTCACCTAATGAGGGGGGGGGGGGTCATCCTACACTGCGTTTGCTCGTACGCGGTCGCCACTCAAGAACTTTTCTTCCCCATCGGTTGTCGGTTCTTCGAACTATGTGACCAGCCCTTTGTCACTTCAATTTGCTTATTCTTCGAACTATATCGGTTATTTTGGTTTTTTTGTAGATATCCTCGTTTCGGATTCTATCACGCAAAAAGTCCCCGAGCATAGCCCTCTCCATTGCCAATGGTACTTGCTACTTACTTATAAATGATAATGCCATAATGTCAGGCACGAGTAATGTGGTAGGTAGGTAGGTGTACGTACCGAGACGACCTTCTTGTATATCTGCGCGGGCCCGGAGCATTCGCTGTAAGGGTACTCGCTAGTTGCCATCTCCAGCATGCACATGCCAAAGGCGTAGACGTCGACGCCTTCGTCGTAGTGCTCCTCGTACATTTCGGGGGCCATGAATTCGGGCGTGCCTGCATCACAACACACAACATATGTGTCTACCATGATTTATTTTCCGAAATTTCAGGGACGAACGAAACAGAAATTTGATGTTAAAATTACATAACACATGTCGTTTAAAAATGTTAAAATAACGTTCCTCTGTACTAGGATAGGATAGGATTGGGTAAGGATAGGATAGGATAGGATTAGGATAAGATTAGGATAGGATTAGGATTAGGAAAAGATAGGATTAGGATAGGATAGATTAGGATAGGATTTATGATGAAGGAAATGTTAAACTCCATTTACTGGGTCGATTTTACAATACAATACAATAAAAACACGAAATTCGGAATTTCATTTCATGGTAGACCACCAGGTGTCGTTGGAGACCACGTCCCATGGACACAGTAGCACATATCAGATCTGCACACCCACTCATCTCACTATACACACGCTCACACATGCATGCACTCACTTACACGCACTCGCGCACTTTTCACTTAACCCATAATAGTACATACAAGTAGCTTACACAATTTTACTAATTCATTTATATATTTGTATACTCTTATCTTAAATCAATTAAAATAGATGTCCTTGAGTTTGGAAGCCTGGTGATCTATAAGACGGGTTATCCTAGTACCGATACCAGTCTCTTAGAAAGATTGTTTTAAATTGTAACCTATGAACCTGTAAGTTTTATTATGTTGTTATTTTGTGAGAAAAATAAATATATAAACACACATGCAATGAAGAAACATCTGTAGATGACCAGAGGACCTACCATAAAATATTTTCCGAAATTTCGGGGAAGAACGAAATAGGAATTTTGTTAAAATTATATAATACATACCGTTTAAAATTATTAAAAATATTAAAATATCGTTTCTTTAGACTATTAGAATAGGATTTATGATGAACGAAACATTAAGCTCCATTTATCTATTTCTTTCTTTCTTTCTTTCAATAATAATTTGACGCAAGTAGGGTATTATTGCATTTTGATTAATATAAATAATTAAATAAATGTGTATAGAGCGAGTGACAGACCTATAACAGACTTGGCGAAGCTCCTATTCTTAAGTGTGGCGAGGCCAAGATCGCCGATCTTGACGCTGCCCGTGGTCCCTGTGATGAAGATGTTGTCGCACTTCAGGTCTCTGCAACACCATACCATAGCAAATACATTGTCAAAGTATTTGAATAAACCCGTACTAGAAACACATTAGCTGGCAACACTAACGAAGCAAGAGTATCGAAGCTCCTATTATTAAGCATGGATGAAAAATGAATTTGAAAATAAACAATTTTATTACAGTCTAAATTTGTTTAATACCTTATTTCCATATTATTTTACTCGCAACTTATAACAAATAGATTTTTTTTAATTCCTATTAATTTTTTTTTTACCCCCCTATGCGTTGCCATTCCTGAGGACTCAGGTGTTATTCCTCTGTACCCAGTAAATTCACGCCATATCCCACCCTTCAAACCGAAACACAGCCATGCAAACACAACTGCTTCACGGTTGAAACATTGATTTGAATCAAGTACTTGTAAATAGTATACACCACGTATAAAATATGATAATATCATATTTTTAGTCACTGTAGACATAGCAATTGCTACAAAGTCAATCGGACAATAGGATATTGTTATTATTTTACACTTTATGCAATAAAGTGTAAAATAATAACATAATAAATAAAATAAGATTAGTAGAGGATATATAACACATATAACAGGAGAAAATAAAGGTGAAGAGAAAACGCAGGAAAATACTGCTTACAGACAGAGATAGTAAGACTTAACAAAAATTCTAAAGCTTATTTAAGCGTTAAAAATATAAGTACCTGTGTATAATAGGTGGGGTCCTAGAATGCAGAAAGTTGAGTCCCTTGAGAATTTGCCGGCACCATGACTTCAGCACCTTGGGGTTGATACGTTTGAATCGGCGGAGGTAGCTGCAGACAGAATATCTCGTTATTGTTTTGATGTTTTTTTTTTTTTTAAATAGCTAACCTTGGCTGGCTGAATATGGCCAAGACAAACATTATTATTGTAATCCAAGGTATTATTCAGTAGTGTACCAATTTACATTGAAAACAGCGGGTCTACCATGAAATGAAATTCCGAAATTTCGGACTCAATTTCGTGTTTTTGTTTATACCAAAATTGGATCAATAAATGGAGTTTAACATTTCGTTCGTCATACATGCTATCATAAAAGTCCAAAAGAACAATAACATTTTTAATATTTCCAAACGGCATGTATTATGTAATTTTTACATCAAATTTGTATTTCGTTTGGCTCCGAAATTTCGGAAAACATTTCATGGTAGGCCCTCAGTTGTTATAAATGTGAATGAATAACAAACATCCACTTTTACAACCTTTTATATTAATATTAGTGAGAATACCTATAACAACTTAAAGCAAAAATACGTGATGGGCATAAGTACATACGCTTTTAGGGTCCCGGACAGCATGAGCTCTGTGATGAGGACGATGTTCTTCTTCTTGGCGACGGTGCCCTCCCAATAGTTGTAGAACCTTACAATGTTCGGATGCTGGAGTTTCTTCAGCATGTCCGCTTCCTCTCGGAACCGGAGACGTTCTGTCTTGTTCAATTTCTTCTCCTGTAATATGAGATTGGTGGGTTAATACACTTATTGCTTGATACGCTTTCTAATATTATAAACTAGCAACACCTTTTAACTTCGCATGAGTAGTTAGATCATTTATCAGATACACATGAGATATTGCTTTTTTTTTTTTAATAAAATTCAACATATAGTCATCATATTAGCCTTTAATTGTCCACTGTTGAACATAAGCTTCCCCCTTGGGGCATTTTGCTAGTAGTTGCCACGTTTGGCAGATGAGTTGGCAACAGTAGTTAGGCTTTAGAGATGTTTTAAAAGTAACTCTGCTGCCCATCTGTCGGCCATTGAGTTCCCTTAGTCGCTTCTTACGACACCCACAAGAAAGGAAGGAGTGGCCTATTCTACGCCGGGACCACACGGAACATCAACATATATTACTTATTGATAATTGTTGTGTATGTAGTCGTAGCTATACGTATACGTGTGTGGCTACGCCCACTCGTTCTCCTAAAGGAACGCGTCTGCAACTTCCTTCATGATGAAGTTCGGCATCAATTGATCGGCGGTTAACTTCACGCGGGTCACCGGGTCGAAGTTGTAGACGCGTTCCTTCAGAACGACGACGTAGCCACACACGTATACGTATAGCTACGACTACATACACAACAATAATGTAGCTCTCTATAGATGACAGGATTTTTCAAATTGTTTATGTATTTTTTTACCTTATCCATTACAAAGAAAAATCAAATTCTGTAAATACTTTGACGGTCCAACGATTCTAATTAAGAAATTTTGACATGTAGATTTGGATAGAATATCACAATTTTTATGCCTATCAATAAAAACATTATTCTGGTCACATAGATTAAAACCTAATTTTGTAGATATTAAATGGTTATGGAGTGAATGAGTGAGTGAGACGTACCAGCAGCTCGCACCAAGCGACAGCGACGCCGGTCTGCGTGTCGAGCCCGTGGTACACTGTCTTGAACGAACCGCGTCCCACCTCCTTGTCGTACTTGAAGAACCTGCACAATAAGTACTAGGCATATGTACCCCCTTATTTATAAACAATAAAACCTAGAAACTAACTATTATTACTATTTAACAGAGGGAAACTTTGTACAAAAGTCGATTGCTTGGGTACCTCTGTCCCGTTCGCGTTTCAACCGTGAAGCTGTTGTATTTGCATAGTTGTGTTTCGGTTTGAAGGGTGGGATATGGTGTGAATTTACTGGGTACAAAGGAATAACACCTGAGTCCTCAGGAATGGCAACGGATGGAGGGTATCATGGGCGTAACAGTATACTCTGTTATGTCCATGGTACTGCTCATATCTATAGGCGACGATTACCACTTTCCATCAGGTAGGCCGTAAGCTTGTTTGCCATTCTAAGTTGTATAAAACAAAATATTAGTGATTTCAATCTTTTTCTTTTATTCTTTTACTAATCTGCTCATTGGCAATTTATTCCTTATTGAACAATAATCCAATATGCTGTTTGGATATCAGGTTTGAAGTTTCTTTTTATATGATGAGGCCAATGGATTGGCCAGCTCTCAGTCTCTGTCTGTAAATCTTTCTACCAGTCCTTGGATACTGTGTCTTTTTAATAGAGAGAAACTAATATTTTTTCCAAACCTTATAATTGAGCGGCGGATTTCACACTATTATTTAAATTAAGAAAATAGTACGAAAGAATAATTAAAACTGTGTCCACAAAAAAACCGTGTTCAATTGTAACAAAACCGTTTTTGATTTAAAAACTAAGCTACTGAACCGATTTTGATAAAATTTCTATGCGACCAATCTGTATGTATATCCTTTCGAATTAAAAAAAAAAAATTCTAATTAGTTTACAACTAACAAAATTATCAACAGTTACCTTTACAAGGTGTAAAGGTAACTGTTGTATATCAATAATTATATGTCAGTATTTTTCTAGAACTACCCTCATTGTTATTACTTTTTTATGGAATAAGCTATTATTATGTAGGGTACTAACACATAGTCTGTCATCAGTTGTAATACTTGATTCACAATAAAAAGTCATGATTATTTGGTGTTATTCCTTATTTGATATATAATAGTAACAAACATTCTTCACGACTCTGGAATGCGTTTCCTGATGCCATTAAAGAGACTACCGACTAAACCATCTTTAAAAAAAAAACGTTCACGCTCACTTCTTTACTTTATCTGGGCAGTAAGTGCTTTATATTATTCTCAATTTCGTGTATAATATAGTATATATCATATATGTGTAAGTATATTTGTTATTTATATATATTTATTCGTCGAATATATGTAATTTTTGTATGTATGTATATCAATAATTACTAGTACCGCGTTCGAGTATTTTGACACTTGCCTATGGTTGACTGGGAAAGAATGCTTTTAGCATTAAGTCCGCCATGTACACATATATGTACTAATGAATAAATAAATAAAACTAAAAAAAAAAAACAAAAAGAAATACAACCGTATTCAGAACCTCCTTCTTTCTGAAGTCGGTTTAAAAAACAAAATGAATAAAGTTACATAAAATATTAGCAGTTCTGTAGACATACCTGCCACATGGCGATACCCCAATGGGCTCCTCCTCATCTTCTTTGTCTTCCTTCTTTTCCTTCTCCAACTCCAATTTATCCAGCTTGTATATAGGGCTATATACCAGACCTGCAAACGAAAAACAACCTAATGTATAACAAAATAAGGTCTGTGAAAAGCAGTCACTAAAATACTACAACATGTCCATTTACGTCATATACACGTTCGAATGTAAAATGCATATTAGTCAACATAGAAATATGTCGATTAATTATAAATTTTAAAGACGTTAATATAACATTAATATTAATTATCCAATTAAACGACTTATTAACAAACTCATTGGAAATAAAAACGGAATTAAAATAATTAAAATTAAACTTATGTAACTTATTACCAGTAGAAAACTGTACAAAAATCGTTTGCTTGGGCACCTCTGTCCCATTCGTGTTTCAACCGTAAAGCAATTAATTGTTTGCATGGCTGTGTTTCGATGTGAAGGGTGGGATATGGCAGTAAATTTACAGGGTACAGAGAAATAACACCTGAGTCCTCAGAAATGGCAACGCATACATGGGCTAAACAATACACTCTGTTATGTCCATGGTACTGCTCATGTCTATAGGCGACGGTTACCACTTTCCATCAGGTGGGCCGTCAGCTTGTTTGTCATTCTAAGTTGCATAAAAAAAAATACTAAAGTAAGAAACAATAAATTATGATAGAAACTTACATTACAACAAAACCTTGACAACATTAACAGTATTTTAACGTATTATTTTTAACAACTTCCAATGTTTTTTTTTTATTGAGCTTTTCACACCTCTCCACAACCTGTTACACTCGTAAACAATAAATGAATAAATAAAAAAAAATATAGGTACGTCGAATATCGGTAATCGTTACTCACTTTACCTGTTGCACTAGTGACGTACTTATGAGAATTCTATGACATATAAATAGCAATATTGCGACAAAACAATATTTGAGTCATTATCGAGGCATTAAATGAAATTCAGGTTAATTCCGAATGACGTATGACATCATTTGTATCGAGTGCAAATGTAAACAAAGGATAATATCTTGACGCGATGATCAAGACATTGTGAGATAACCTGAATGATATCGATTATGTTAACATTGAAAAGTGATTTGGCACTATTTTTCAAAGATACTTCGTCTCCTTCCTTTTTCCTCGCTCAGGTTATGGAACGAGTTCTCCATTTGAGGTTTGTTTAAGAGACGGACGGAAGAGCACGGGCTTCTTCAAAAAAGAAATAAAGAGACTTCTTCAGGGTCATCGACGTGCATGCAATGCCTTTGATATTGCTGGTCATATTTTACAATAACCACTTATTATCAAATAAGTCAATGCCATCACAAGAGTATAAAAACAAAATTTTTATGCTTCGCCGCGATACTGCCTAGTCGTTAAGTACTTTGAGTCTAATAGAACTTGGAACAAAAGTCGTTCGCATAGGTACTTGTTTTAGTCATGTTTCGACAGTGAAACTTCACCGTAGTCCATAAAAATCGGAATGCATGTAATATCAGTAACGCTCCAATATTTATATATTGGGTTCCTCTGAATATTGATGGTGGAAAAAGAGGTCTTTACTCATTTGTATATTGCGACTATACCAATCTGATATTTATCCGGTATCTATCTATTTCTATAGAGTGTATTTATTTAGTTGTTTTATTTCTATATTATATATTGGAGAACCAGTATTTAATATGTCCTTTATTGGGACAATATCATAATGTATTATGTTATGCCCATAATACTGTTGATGTATATATATATACGTCTAAGTGATATCTAGGTATTTACTGAATATGTGCATACCATTCTGCTGTTCCTCCTGCTGCACCTCACCGGTGGGGTCGGTGGTGGGGTGTGGAAGACGTTGCTGTGTGGCAGTCTCTATCTCGATATTCTCCTCCTGCAAGTGAATTATGCCAGATTTTGTTGATATTTTGCTAATATAAATATCATCACTAAGGCTACATACATATCCTATCCAATTAAAAAAAAAGTTGGTCTTGCCTGCTAGTAGTACCGGTTATTTTCCCCCTTATTTTTAACCCTTTTAGTGTCATTAAAAATAAAAATACCAAAGAAATCTTTGTCGTGTTGATGTCATTTACCCTTGTCTCTAAAAAAACTGTATCTCAACCAAAAATTATCCAATTTTAATATTTTTTTTACAGCGAGCTAAACAGCGACTGATTTCACGAGCGCTATGACGCTCGTGGCACTTTTAGTTGCAATGCGCACGAGCGCGATGGCGCTCGTCGGCACTCAAAGGGTTAATTTCCAAACAATTACAACCAAAAAAAGTGAAAACTAGGTCTTAGCCTGTCGAGTTTGAGAATCAAAACTGAGAGAAAACGCTACAGAACATTTTTCGCAATGATAACCTACTCAAGCACAAATGACCCTTTGAAAAATACATTTTTCATCTTGAAGTGATAAAGAACTATCGCTACCAAAATCTTTCTATAATTCCTGTCACTAGCAGGAATTCCTAGCGAACTCTAGAAATGAGCCATCACAGGTAGGTTGTAGTGACACAGGTTTAAGAGGCTAAATGTGGAAAAGGGAGGTTGTATAGCTTACCAGGTCCTGCTCCGATATGAAGGCGTCGTCCTCGAGCCGCGCGACGAGCTTGTTGCCACTGTCGTCGAGCTCGGGGTCGCACAGCGCACCCGTGCCGGAGCTGCGGCGCCGGTAGCCGCCCACGCCTACGCCCACCCCCACGCCTACACCCACAACTGGCTGGCTTGCCTGCAACGGTATTACAAAATGATTTAGGGGGGAAGGGAGAGTCAGTAATAAGGATTAGCGACTCAATTGCTAGAGAAATAACGTAGCATTTGAAACCTATACACAGTTAAAAAAAATTGTGTTTCTTATTTTAAATTGCTTCCCATATAATATTTAGGAATTGCATTGCGTAGAAAAATTTGTTGAGCCATTGGTGCTCGCTTTTAACAAATGTTCTGTAATCAGTATTTTTATGGTTTGATGGTTTTTAAGTTAAACAAACGCCGAAGAGACGGCTGCTCACGTAATCCTGGAATGTGAGGCTGTGGCCCATCAACGTTTAGAAATCCTCGGAACGGTGAGGTCGCTCCGTGAGGCCTGTGAAGATCCCAGGAAGTTTCTACGCTTCTGGGCGGAGCTAGGTTGGCTGTACTAGCCACGATTCATACGCACAACGGCCCAAATGAGAGGCTAAGCACGGAAAATAGAGTCCCATTCTCATTTCACATTTCGAGTTAAACAAAATAAGATTCAAAGTTTTTCCTATCAATAATGCAGACAGAGTTAGCAATATATTTTCATAAGTTTGAAACAATACTTTACTTGCTGAATTGGACTGAACTGCTGTAGAACCTGACCTGCCTTTTCATTCTCACCTATCATCTGTCACTGGTGCCCCGCCAGTATATACCGTTAGCGCGGGCGGAGTTGCCATTCCATTATATTACATTAAAAAAAAACCTGATAAATATATCCTATCACATTTTCATTAAATTTGATTGAGCTGTTTCAGAGATCAGCGGGAACGAACATGGTGATACGAATTTTTATATAAATATTAAGATTTCAAATACAATATGTATTATTATACCTTTATAATACGGGGTCGGCGTAATATGTTAATAATTAAGATGAGAGTAGGAAGGTGATGATCAAAATTTCAAATTGGGTCAAATAAGGTATATAGCACTTACGACGCTGGTGGTGAGCGAGTTGAGCATCTCGAAGGTGTTGCTCTGCTGCGTGTGTATGATGGCCAGCGCGTTGTATGGCCGCGGGCCCAGCACCGGGGTCTTCATCACGCCCACCTCGCTCCCCACCACTACCTGCCGATGAGATAGGAGTAACATTAACATCAAATCCAATTAGAACTCTGAGCGGTGACAATCCAGATGAGCAATGTATCGATGTGACCTGAAGATCCCATGGTCAAGTCTCAGGAATGGCAATGCATGGGGGGTATCATGGGCGAAACAGTATACTCTGTTATGTGCATGGTACTGCTCATGTCTATAGGCATGGTTACCACTTTCCATCAGGTGGGCCGTCAGCTTGTTTGCCATTCTAAGTTGTATAAAAAAAAGATATACCGAAAACATACTTTGAATGTCTTCTCTTTGCCGTGGACGGTCTTCTCCTTGGGTGCTAGCACGTTCGAGTCGAGGTGGTGGGCGGGTTGAGAGATCTGGTGGCCATGGCCGTGGAGGCCTGATGTCATCTGAAATTGGAACAATATTGTAATTACCACTGGGAAATATGTTGTCTCCTATTTGTTATATTGCTCTACCACCCGCCACGAATTCTCACGGTTTTTTTTTTTTTTGTAAAATTCATTGTTACAAGTTAATAATGTAATTTTGTACAGGTGAAAGAAGTTATTATATAGGATAAGATTTTTTTTTTTAATTTCTCCATTATAAACAAAAATCAAAGGTTTTCTTTTATAATATTAGTTTAGAAGTTTAGATAGAACATACTGTTTTTCTTTTCTCTGCCGTAGAGTTACATTATAGTACACTGGGTAGTGTACGTTTTGTGGAACGCTCCAGAAAATTCGTTACTACTCGTAAATACCATTTTTTTTTATTCGTAGGGAAATGCATTATGCAGACCCAAACACCCCGGGGGAGGCGTATGGGTACTGCCGGACTCCTACCGGCTAAAACCACCACGGCATCCCTCGCCGCGCCATAATGTTAGGAACCCGGGTTCCCTTTCGTAGTCCACCGAGTCGTAAATACCATAAATTTCAAATATTATTCTGACTGAATTGTGGATGCACGTTTATATGAGCCGAGTGGTCCCGGCATAGAACAGGCCACCCCTTCCTTTCCCGTGGGTGTCGTAAGATAAGGGATGGCGAGCGATGGGCAGCAGCGTCCCTCTTAAAACATCTCCAAAGCCTGTGGTTGCCAATCCGCCTGGCAAGCGTAGCAACTATTGGCAACTCAAAGGGGGAGTTGTGTCCAGAGTTTATGTCCAGCAGTGGACAGTTAAAGGCTGATATAATGATCATGATGATTTACATGATTGGGACCTCAAGTGTTACCATACCAAGTTACATAAAAAGTATAAACACAAGTTGCAATTACCAATTATCGAAATCGTAGGTTCAAGAAAAGTAATGTAATGTTCTTTTTTGAGTAAGTAAAGCCAACTTTATAGTAGCTATTCAAGTTAAATATTTACTCTTTGTCGGCGGCAGAAGGCCGAGAACTTTTGAACACTAAAGTACACTTGAGAAAAGGTTAAAATTTTATCAACTTGTTAGAAGACAAGGCGCAAGGCAAACCACAGCGAGCGCTTTGCCCATTGTCTTTTTTTATGATTATATTGAGCGATTACGTTTTTAATTCTGAACCGATTTTCACGATTCTCTTTTTGCAATCAATAGAGTTTGCTCCCATATTGATTTCATATTCATTTTGTAGTTATTGATGCTGCCGTTTTAGATTATGGAGCAAAAAACTTAAATGCGAAATTCTGCGTAAATATTCAATGTTAGGTATCCATGAAACATATAGTTTATATATTTACTAGAGGGAGACTTTGTACAAAAGTCGATTACTTGGGTACCTCTCTCCCATTCGTGTTTCAATCGTGAAGCAGTTGTGTTTGCATGGCTGTGTTTCGGTTTGAAGGGTGGGATATGGCGTGAATTTACTGGGTACAGAGGAATAACATCCGAGTCCTCAGGAATGGCAACGCATGGGGGGTATCATGGGCGAAACAGTGTACTCTGTTATGTACATGGTACTGCTCATGTCTATAGGCGACGGTTACTACTTTCCATCAGGCGGGCCGTCAGCTTGTTTGCCATTCTAAGTTGTATAAAAAAAAATACTATTTATGAGATACGTAATTTGACAGTTAACTTGTAACCATAAAGACAAGAACAACAGTTTACGATGCATTTCGAATGGGCGGTGGAAACATAAAAAAAGACTATTAAAAAATGCTCATAATTAACTTTGTTTGAATAAAATATATTGTTGAGATTTGGTTTAAGAGCACAGATGTTGAACGCAACTTTTTTGTTATTGGTATATGATTGCGACAATAACTACAGTGACAATGTGATTTTACCCGGAAAAAACCCCAGCGTGGGAAAAAATAGGGAAAATAATCCGGGGAAAATTACCGAATGGGATAATATTCGGGTTTTTTCATATTAGGATATGTAACCATTGGAACCTGTTATACATACATAAAGATGATGACAATGACGATGATAACGAGTCGTTATCTACGCCCAGGCAATTGTCAAGTCCGTTGGGTAGCCCAATAAATGAAGAACGACCTTCAACATCTCGTGGAAATACACAAGAAATACAATTTTGCAATATTAATAATATATTTAATGACCATGACAATAGCGACAGTTACTAAAAATTTTCAATTGTAAAAAGCTTTAAAAAAGTGTTGTAACTTTTGTAAAGTGTAAAAACGATAGATACTTACTAACAATTATTTGTTAGTAAGTAGGATCTCTCTTTTTTTTTTTTGGTCAAATATTATTAAAAGCTTCAATAGAGATTCTTTCTGCAATTAAATAACATTTCATCACAATGCGCAAAAAAATCTTATGATAAAACAAGACGTCTTTTTGTTGGTATAATAAACTGCTGGTTTTATTCTATTTCCTGAATTAAGCTACACATTTTGACGTTTCGAACAACAGGCGTTAGCTAGTGCCCTATATACGCTGGTGCAAAGTATGTGCGCATCGCAAAGTACCTATTTTTCGCTGCATTTGTTTTAAAAATAAAAAAATATATAAATTTTTTTAAGATCGTGATAATTACGTTAAATAATGAAAATACCCGTCTATTGGGTTTTTTCCCATATAAATACCCGGTTTTTTCCCAAATAGGAAAAAATCTGGGTATATTCCCGTTGGGTATTTTCCCACTGCCCATCTCTAAGTGACATAGACTCTCGTTTCTCTGTACTTTTTTTTTAATTATAATTCCTAAATAAATATTGAATTTATTTCTCATATATTTCGCCTTATTATAATACATATTAATATACTAATACTCTAATTCTGATGTACTTTTTTTTATAGAGTATCACTATTTATTATTGGACAAGGAAAGGTCGTTTTTTCCTCCTAGATACGTCCATGAGGAACGGTCGACTTGGTAAAGGTCGAGAACCTCGTTTTAAAATCGAATGAATAACTAACATTATTAAAAACCCCTAGTTGAGTAAACAAATTTGAATATGGCGTGCACAACTCGACTATCGGACTAATCGTAACGTGTCTGGAAATATAATCAAAAGAAACGTCTCTGGAATATTAAAATATGGTATTTTATATTATTTTCTTTATTAGACATATTTTTTAGAACCAGCGAAATTGGCTTCGTCGTTTCATTAGTTTAATTAATTAAACACATAAATAACATCGTTTAGTTCAAAGGAACCTCTTGTTCGTTATTTCTTTCGATATTAATTTTCATTATGTTTATTTTGGGCTCTTGCAGTTTACCTCATAAGAAGGAAAGTTCTAATTGAACAGTTTTTTTTTTATACAACATAGAATGGCAAACAAGCTGACGGTCCACCTGATGGAAAGTGGTAACCGTCGCCTATAGACATGAGCAGTACCATGGACATAACAGAGTATACTGTTTAGTCCATGATACCTAATATGATATTTAAAGCGATAAGTTTGTTAATTCTGAACTTACTTTTACAAATTAAGTATATTATAAAAGTTTTATAGAAAACAAGAAAATGCTTCAATACTTTATCAAACATTTGATGTTTTTATGATAAAAAAATTTATGCATCTTTTTACCCAATGGTTTAATATCTACACACAGAAAATTAAATTCCAGATTCCTCCTACACTATTATATTTTTTGCTTCATTGACACTTTTATAACTGTCTTTTACTTTTCTCTGCACTGTCTTAGGTGTCCGATCTATCTGCTCAAGAAGTCTATCTAGAGAACAAGAAACTGCATTCTACAAATTCTTTCAAAGTAACTTATTGCAATTTGAAAGAAAAACACACCTATTTGCAATCACAAAAAAAATATATACTAAAGTAAAACATATACACTTACATCATAATAACAAGGAATAAAACAATACAACTGCACTCTTCAAGGATCCGTTTGTCTAAATATAGCATTTATTATATCCATAATAAGTTTATTAATTAAAAGTTATAATACGACGTAAATGAATAGCAAATTCCAATGAATTTAATTGAGTCGAAAATTTTATTTTCTCTGTTCATAACAACCGAATAGGTTTAATATTGTTTTGTTTAACACTAATAACAAATTGAAATGTTCACATTTTATAGCATTTTAGCGATGCTGTTTCATTATTTATTGTATTTTATTTTATGTAAATGTTATTATTTTATAACAATTGCGGTGCCGATATTTCATTATTTATTGTATTGAATTTATACCAAATGTTCACACTTTATAAGTATTCAAGTGCCGCACTTTATAACAATTTTAGCGCTGCCATTACTTTATTCAATGTATTTTATTTAGAATAAATGTACACATTTTATAACAATTCTGGTGCAGATATTTTTTGTATTATTATTTATCGTATTTTATTTATACCAAATGTTCACACTTTATAAGTATTCAAGTGCCGCACTTTATAACAATTTTAGCGCTGCCATTACTTTATTCAAGGTATTTTATTTAAAATAAATGTACACATTTTATAACAATTCTGGTGCAGATATTTTTTGTATTATTATTTATTATTTTATTTATACCAAATGTTATTTTATATTCAAGCACTTTATAACAATTTTAGCGCTGCCATTACTTTATTCAAGGTATTTTATTTAAAATAAATGTACACATTTTATAACAATTCTGGTGCAGATATTTTTTGTATTATTATTTATCGTATTTTATTTATACCAAATGTTCACACTTTATAAGTATTCAAGTGCCGCACTTTATAACAATTTTAGCGCCGCACTTTGTTGTATTTTATTTAAAATAAATGTACACATTTTTTAACAATTCTGGTGCGAATATTTCATTATTTATTGTATTGTACTTATACCAAATTTCCATACTTTACAAAAATTCCAATGCTGCACTTTATAACAATTTTAGCGCCGCCATTCATTTCAATATTTATTGCATTTGAATTAAAATAAATGTACACATTTTTTAAGAATTCTTCTGTTGCGAATATTTCATTATTTATTGTTTTGTATTTATACCAAATATCCACACTTTACAAAAATTCCAATGCTGCACTTTATAACAATTTTAGCGCCGCCATTTTTTATTTCGAATATTTCATTATTTATTGTTTTGTATTTATACCAAATATCCACACTTTACAAAAATTCTGCACTTTATAACAAGCCATTCATTTCAATATTTATTGCATTTGAATTAAAATAAATGTACACATTTTATAAAATTCTGGTGCCGATATTTCATTATTCATTGTATTTAAAAAAAAAAAAACTATTCACGCGCATGATAATATAATAGCGTAAAAAATATTTTACGACATGACAGCGGGAGACGTCCATCTCGATACACCGTTTACGGTCTGACAGGAAAGGTCGAAGTTATGTATAAAATTCACATTAATTAACGATGAACGAGATTAGATAACGCGATGCTGGGTAATCGGTCAACTGGTGTCATAAGAAATTGAACATCTTCTTATATTTTTTTAATAGAGTAAACAATAATTAAACTGCGCAAAACAAGTATATATATATATATCTCTTTTTTACTAAACTATTTCCTGTGGCTTTGCCCGTATGAATCGGTATGTAGGGTATTCTATGTGTTACATTAGGATATAAACCACCCGTATACCAAATGTCATCCATTAAAATCCATTGAGCTGTTACGTCGTGATTGAGTAAAAAATAAACAAACAATTTTAAAAACTCTCATTTATAATATTAACAGAAATGACCACATTCACAAAAAACAACGTACAAAAAGTGAACCTAATCCTATTACTTCATATATAACATTATATATGTAAACAATTGTACTGAAAGATAGATGCTTGTTACTCTTTCACGCAAAAACAACTGAACGGATTTGAATGAAATTTGGTATATATACATTGATTATATCCTGACCTAGCACATTTACCAGAGGGAGACTTTGTACAAAAGTCGATTGTTTGGGTACCTCTGTCCCATTCGTGTTTCAACCGTGAAGCAGTTGTGTTTGCATGGCTGTGTTTCGGTTTGAAGGGTGAGATATGGCATGAATTTACTGGGTACAGAGGAGTAACACCTGAGTCCTCAGGAATGGCAACGCATGGGGGGTATCATGGGCGAAACAGTATACTCTTGTTATGTGCATGGTACTGCTCATGTCTATAAGCGACGGTTACCACTTTCCATCAGGTGGGCCGCCAGCTTGTTTGCCATTCTAAATTGTATAAAAAAAAGCACATAGAATACTTTATATACTAATTCACGCGGGCGAAGCCGCGAAAAATCGCTAGTAATTTATAATCTCGTAATACCCAGCAAGGTGACGTCTGCGACTCAAATAAGACGTCACTTTTAAATAATTTTAGGGTCGGTGACTGACAGTCGACGTCGATATGACGAGTAACCGCTACCTGAATACTGTACTAATAATCTAAATAAAAAATGACGTACAAGGTTACACACTGATCTGGGGGCCCACCATGAAATGAAATTCCGAAGTTTCGGACTCAATTTCGTGTTTTTGTTCACACTTAAATCGGACCAGTAAATGGAGCTTAACATTTCGTTCGTCACAAATCCTACCATCAAAGTCCCAAGGAATAATATTTTCTTATTTTTTATGTTTTTAAACGGTAAGTATTATGTAATTTTAACATTAAATTTGTGTTTCGTTCGGCTCCGAAATTTCGAAAAACATTTCATAGTAGACCCGCTGTTCTTCATCAAATAAGTCCATCAAAATCAAATCAGCCATTTCCCAGTAATAACCAAATAGACAAGAATGGTTATAATTCCATTTATAATAATGAATATTCGAGATAAAAATGTGAAATTAAAGCGAAAAATCATCGAATAAACGAAAGTTTTCAGTAACAATCCTCAGTGATCCCAAAATAAACTGTGTTTCGTAATCTGTCTGAAAAAAACGTTTGTTATAGCATACGATGACGTCACCGTTAGAGTATGTGGCGATTTGTGCAAATGCAATTATTCAATGCTAAAACGAGTGCAGTACGTCATTAATTAGTTACAAAGATAGAAAATACGACATCCCAAGATAACGTTTCAGTCTCACTATAAAGAATGGAATTTTGCTATGTTTGAAGCCGCTACTGTTTCATATAATCATCATATTTATTTATTTAAACTTTAATGCACAGTAAAATTCTATGTACATTTGGCGGACTTAACACCGGACGGTGTTCTCTACCAGTCCATTGCCAACCATTGGACAAACCGAGAGATACGTAGGCGGTGCATTTTTGAATAGAGGGAAAATAAATCATATCAACTGTAAACTGTCCACTGCTGAACCTTTCCACCATAAAAGGGATTTTGCCAGTAGTTGCCACGCTTGACAGGTGGATTGGTAAACGCAGATAGGTTTTTGGTAACGTCATAAAAGGGACGCTGCTGCCCATCCCTCGAGTATTCCCCATAGTTCCCTTAGTTCATCATCTTACGACTATTATTTAGTGGGACAAAAATTTTTAAATTAACATTAACGTGATAATATATATATTCTTTATTGCACTTGTAAATTACATTGTTAATGCATTTATAAATATTGTGAGCAAGGGTGGACTTATCTCTGACAGAGATCTCTTCCAGTCAACCCAATGCAGTTAGAAAACATGTTGCTAGCGGGCAGCTGAAGTGCTACAACTATTAATATTTAGTGTACATAAACAAATATACAGTTAAATAAAATATTAAGATACATAATAAAATATTACATAAATACATATACTATAAATAAATATAATATCTACCTACTTATACAATGGATGTTAAAATAAATGAATATACTACCTAGAATAGAAATTTAGTTAAATGATTTTAAGGTTTGACAGTTCAATTAAAAATTAGTTTTATTCATCTCCACAAATTACAATGTATAATAATATTACATTTTACTTTATACAAAATAAAAGTATCATTATAATTATATAATTATAAAAATAAATAAAGTAAGATTATGACTCAAACGAAAGAAAATGTAATTTCAAACTTTTCTTGAAAGAGGTAATTGAAGGGCTCTCTTGTATGTGGGAAGGGAGTTTGTTCCATAATTGGGCAGCTCGATACGAGAAAGAGTTGCCCATAAAATGTGTTCTACACAAAGGTGTTCTACACATATAATGTGATAGTTTAAAAAAATAATTTTTTGGTCAATATTGTGAGCATTAAATTTTTTTTTAATGGGACCATCCTTCTGGCCAACTCTATAAAAGCAACACTACCTTTGATGCCATGCGCACACCCAGATATTATCCATTAATATTATTTTATTGCCAACATGAGCATTTCTACAGTAATTAGGTGCTCCAAAATCCAACTACGCTTTTTTTTATGCAACTTAGAATAACAAACAAGCTGACGGACCACCTGATTGAAAGAGGTAACCGATGCCTACAGACATGAGCAGTACCATGCACATAACAGAGTATACTGTTTCGCTCATGATACCCCCATGTGTTGCTATTCCTGAGGACTCAGGTGTTATTTCTCTGTACCCTGTAAATTCACTGCCATATCCCACCCTTCAAACCGAAACACAGTTATGCAAACACAACTGCTTCACGGAGGTACCCAAGCAAACGACTGACGTATATATATATATATATATATATATATATATATATATATATATATATATATATATATATATATATATATATATATATATAATGTTATTTTACAAAACATAGATTTCATCGGGTTTCATTACGTGTAGACGTTAGGTATATAATACGTAGGTATTCCATACCTAAATATTCGTTACCTGATTTCTCATAACACGAGACACCCCATGACGAAAATTACAAATGATATACAAGTGTGCTTATAAGGGTTACAATACAATAGAATCCGAGGTGACGTCAAATCACGTCGGCTCAGTTCTGACCTACTGATCATACAAGGTGTAATGACATGATGTCATTACACCTTGTATGATCTTCTGACAATTACTGATGAATAGACGAGACGTGAGCTTTTGATTTACTACCTTTTTATGGGGGTGATAATGATGTGATAACCCCGTCAGCGCCCTTATTGCAATCTATGAGGGAGTCCTATGCTCAGCAGTGGACAGAAAACACCTAATATGGATACTCGTGTAAAATACAATCTAACATTCATTCAAATCTGCACAGGGACAATTTCACATTTATATATATATATTTTAATGTGTTATAATGGAATGGTAATAATGCGCTATCGGTATATGCTGGCGAGGCACCAGTGACGAATGATAGGTGACGATGATAAAGCAGGTCAGTCAGCCAATCGTGACGAACTCCACCAGAATTAATCACGATAGTTTCCAGGGGGAACCGCGTAGAGGTCGACCTGATAGGGTGTATTGCTAGTTATATGTAAATCAGACCCCATTACTAACAATCCCTTTCCCCCCAAAAACATTTATATTATTAGTGGAATTAAGATTTTTCGACCGCACTGGTCAGAATCTTAGGAGAAAAATAAAAGTATAGGTGACAAGGAAAATTAATGTCTAGCTTTTATGACGGCCATTTCTCGAAGGTAACATTAGCCTAAGTGTTAAGCATTAAGGACAGAATAATAGTGAATCACATGAGGAAAATGTTCGCCAAATTGTTTATTACATGAATCTAAATATATTTCTTCGTGAACAATTGAATTTCATCCCTAATATAACGTAAGAGAGGGGGGGGGGGGGTATTATTAGTAATGCACTGGTGCACTACTAATAATACCCAATATTATTAAAAATATAAAATAATAATATAAAATATAAGCAATGCACAACGGGACTGGTAGTCTACCAGTCCCGTTGCTAGCAATATGCATATACCCAGTCAAGTCGACCTCCCGTGGTCACCCTCCTCCTGGAAACTATCGTGCTGAATTCGAGGTGTATTCATCACGATGGGCTGATTGAGTCGCCTTTTCATCCTCACCTATCATCCCTCACTGGTATCCCGTTAGTGTATACCGATAGCCAACCGGAGACAAGGTTACCATTCCATTATCACCCATTTAAAAAACATGTTTTCCTTCATTCATCTTTATTTAACGTCATTTCTACATTTAGTTCCATTCTGGCCATAGCTTACACACAGTCCATATCCATGTCTTTTTAGATCTTTCTCTGCATTTATAGCCATCCACATATAACCTTAAACACTTAATACCTTTCTTGAAATATGCTCCTCATCCATGCGCATCATGTGTCCATACCATACTTCAATTGTAACACAACTAGTTATTTTGATCTAAAAACTAAATAAACTAAAGTGCTGAATCGATTTTGATAAAACCTCTATGAGGCCAATCTATAAATATATATTTTCAGGTCAGGAAGTTACGAGGTAACAAACACACGAAAAAATACAACCATATGAATTGAGTACGTCCTTGTTTTTTAAGTAGATTTAAATATTAAGAACTGAGAAAGAGGAAAACACTTCTAAAACTGTTTGAAAATTAATTTGAATTTTCAACACTAATGTAATCACACAAGGAAATAAGTGTCAAATTTGTTAATTTCCGTATTATGATAAGGATGCCATTCATTCAAAACAAGAGTTTAAGATATCAGACTAATTTCCATTTAATATGTTGCAGAGATTCGGTGACGTATTTTTAATCTTATACTTAATCAAACATTACCGATAACGGAATAAAAATGTGTCTACAAATTATACTAATCGTACCTAAATGTATGATCACGTGTACTCATTTATTTTCCCATACGTGTAATCTGTATGGTAGTACAATTTTTATTTAAATGGGTGATAATGGAATGGTAACCCTACCCGCGCTATGAGTATACACTGGCGGGGCACCAGTGAAAGATGATAGGTGAGGATGAAGCAGGTCAGTTAGTCCATCGTGACGAATGCAACAAGAATTGTTTACAATAGTTTCCAGGGGGAACCACGTGGAGATCGACCTAATAGGGCCCATTGCTAGCAATGGGACTGTCAAACTCCATTGCTAACAATCCCTTTCCCCCCGGTAGTATAATTAGGTAACATTTTGTAACACTCTCTTTATATTTTTAATACTATTTAAAAGAGTAAAAAGGCAGGAAATTCTATTTATCATGTTGGCCTTTCGCACCATGTTTTTTTTGAAAATATGGTCAATAAAGTTTAAATGGCCACATGTGTCCTTTTTATTTCGATCTGCGAACATATCCAGGTTACGCGGATGAAGTCGCGTGTAAAAGCTAGTCAATTCATAAAATTATTATATATTCTTTATTGCACTCGAACAAAAGTTACAACGATTAATTTAACAACTTGTTAGCAAAGGTGGGCTTATCTCTAAAAGAGATCTCTTCCAGTCATCCCAGTGCAGTTACAGGGAAAATAGTTTAAAAATTCGCAACGTCTGTGAAGAAAGAGACGTTAGTTCGATACGAAATTTCGAGTCCGAGAGATCGAATCGGTGAACAAAGATAGACAGATAGGCAAATTATCAAATAAATTGATCTGACCATACCTATCGCGGAAGATGTGGGAGACAAGGTCGTGTGCGGCCACTGGATTGAAACTGGACACTTATGACAATACTATATGTATGTATGTATATTATTTAATCAATACATATAATAAAATCGTAACTGATCACTGTCTTTACATGGAAGATATATAAGAAAAACTATTATAGGGGGGCTTTATGAACGCAATAGAATACCAAAACAATGATTTTTGGAAATTTTGTCTGTCTGTACGTTTGTGCACGATAATCTCAGAAACGGCTTAATCGATTTGAATGCGGTTTGCTCCACTTAACATTTAATGTTTGTTTTATTTCAATCGGTTCATAATTAAAAAAGTTATATCAATCTAAAGAATCAAATATACTATAAAATAACCGATCAGTTGAATTGGCTGAAACTTTATGAAAGTATTGTGTATGCAATTATCATTACAATATAAGATCGGGTCCATGAAGGGTCCAATGGGAGTGATATACAGGAACTACATAGAAGCGAACAACGCCGCGGGAAACGGCTAGTTAACAATACGTTCTTAGAAGTCACTATTACGCACTGTACATGACTTATTAATATGTTTGCGATTGTTCGCAAATCAACCTTTTTTTTTTAAATAAAAAAAAAAGATATATTTAAATTTTACACATCGTTTATTACGATTTTTAATGTTTTTTTTTCTGTTCACTTCTACAACACACGCCGCACTTTTACCTTCTCCATTACGTCTTTTATTCGCTTATTCTTCCATCAAACGAAGTATGTATTTAACACTATGTAAATTTATCAACACAGTATTTGTTGCTATAATTCAATTTTAAAGTAAATTTGTACAATTCGTCTAAAATTTGGAAGGTTTAAGTCTGGTTTTTTCCTCAGTGATAAGCTACTAAACGGCAATAGGAGAAAAGGGAAAATTGAAATAAAATTATTTACAGAGTCACTAGATGGTAACAACATGTCAATATTTTGACTCTTATAGGAAGAAACCAATGTCCATCAGTGAGAAACTAATGTGGTTATCGTTTAACAGAGGTTCCTAAACTTAAGACAAAAAATACCTACAACATTTATTTATTTACACTTTATTGCACCATTTATAAAATAAGATGTTGATTGTTATTTAATACTTAATTTACATCAAAGTACAGATAACGTACACTTTCACAAATGGGAGGAAAAGGGATTGTTAGTAATAGAAACTAAGAATCACATTACAAGCAGTATACCCAACTAGGTCGACCACCACGCGGTTCTCTATGGAAATTATCATGGCTAATTCCTGATAAATTCTTCACGATAGGTTAACTGGCTTGTTTTCATTGCCACCTATCACCCTTCATTGGTGCCCCACCAGGGCCTTTACCACTCCACTTTCACCATAAAAAAAAATTTCACGACTTGAAAAGCCTCCCCTGAATCCAAACTGATTCCATGACAGTAGATTTAGAGATTCTAAAATAACAAAAAACCCACCAAATACCATTTATAGAACCCCATATCAAATGATAACAAATCAAAAACACCGTAATTTAAATAAGAACAACATCTTCAATGACAAATACTTTTAAAGCGAAACTCTTTACCCTTTATTTTTTTATTGAAAAAAAAAAAAAGAAAAAATCGTTGTACCGTTTCACTCACCTACTTACATAACAGCAAAGAGTACTTCTTATCACATATTTTGCACTATTTCAAAATAACATTTGCATTTAACTATGGTATTATTTAACAGCCAAAAAATATTTCACAAAAACCTTGTGACTTTTTACGGAATTGCCTCTCCTGGTTACTGGACTACAGCAGTACTTATAATGTACACATCGAAAACTGGGCTTGGCCCTACTGCATTGGTTGTTTTAGATAGTCTATGCCAATAATTACAAATGTGTATGTACAGTGTTAATTGTTCATGTAATGTGTATGTATTTACGTAATGAGTGGCTATTAACAAATTATTTATTTATTTATTTCTTATTACATTCCATAATGTGATTAGTAGATAACATTTCAACTTCATTTATGGACACAGCGAGTACGAGAGAGGAGAAATAGTTTAAGAGTTTGTTACAATATTATACAGTCATTGAAATTGTATCACGATAGGTACGTATTTTCTGTATTATTATTATTCGTTATTTATGTATTCATGTGTATATACCAGAGGGAGAGTTTGTACAAAAGTCGATTGCTTGGGTACCTCTGTTCCATTCGTATTTCAACCGTGAAGCAGTTGTTTGCATGATTGTGTTTCGAATTGAAGAGCGATATGGCGTGAATTTACTGGGTACAGAGGAATAACACTCGAGTCCTCAGGAATGGTAACGCATGGGGGTATCATGGGCGAAACACTTATGTCCATGGTACTGCTCATACCTATAGGCGACGGTTACCACTTTCCATCAAGTGAGCCGTCAGCTTGTTTGCCATTCTAAGTTGTATAAAAAAAAAGAAAATTCATTTTGTAATTCTAATTAATATTATATAGTTATTTAATATATTCTGTAGTTTATAATTATTCATATTGTAGAAGTAATTAATAAATAGTTTAATAATAAAATTTCAGGAATTTTTAGCTATGCTTTAATTATTTTAACTATCGTTTAGAAATATTAATGGATCTTCTTAAACAATTACTTAATGGACATTAAATATTACAATAACGAACGCTCAGGCCGTAGAATGAGCTTTCTGCTCAGATTTTCCCTAGAGACTACAGTTTGGAGTTCTTCAAAAAGGGTACATTAAGGTTTCTTTAGCTGTAACTGTAATAGCTGCAGTGACCGTTTACCATCACACAAGCTGTGCGCTTGTTTGCCATCTTCGCGTTATAGAAAAAAAAAGATAAATTTAAAGAAATAAATTTAAAACTGTTATTAAGTAACACTTATTGAAAGAAGCCTATTACACACAAAACGATTAATTGAATGACAAATGTGCATAGTGTTAGTCGATCATGCGCAAGCTAAACGACCATATTATGTTAGACATAATACATTTAAATAAACACAACTATTATTAACTGAGATTTAAAAGAGTTGTGTTTCTCACGAGCTCTTCTAGGCAGATAACAACATTCCGAACCAAGCAGTAGAATCATGGAAGATGACAACTTAAAAGAGCATGTAAATCAGCATATTTGAATAATGATTCTAAATTAGAATTTTCCAAATTTCCAGTAAACTGACGATGGAAGAGCCAGTCACGAGCGAAGCCACGGGAAATAGGTAAACAATAATTATATGCAGGTCGTGATATTAAATAATCTTAACCACGACTATTTTTAACCGTGTTTATTTACCATAGAATAAATTTGCATGCAAGCGTGTATTGACTTGCGATTGAAGCAGCAAACGTTGGTACGTGGGTATTTGATGTATAAACAAATCGAATCAATAATGACTGCAACGTTATCAGGGAATTGGCCAGATTGATTACAGATAATATCAACAAATATATATAGATTGGATAAAACATGTTTTACAAAAAAAAAAAAAGAATTAACGTAAGAAAAGAAATTATATCAAAATTGGATCAGGAATTTAGTTTTTAAATTAAAATAACTACTTTTGTCACAATTGAAGTCGACTTTTTGTGAGATAATCTTATGTATGTATGTATACACAACTAGCAGCCCGTCTCGGCTTCGTACGGGTATTTTTACAACATTTTAAAAAGTGGTTATTGTGACATAACGATAATAGTTGTACATATAGTATCGCGAAGTTTTTTGTAGTAATTGATATTTTCTTCAATATTGTAGAACATACTTTTGTTCTATCACCAATAGTTTCCGCAGCGCACGCGACGAATAATATTTTATAGCATTTTTTTACACCTTGAGTTACGTTATAAGTTTAAGTAAGAATCCTAATCTTTTCTAGCAATAAATATAGCCTATGTTACTCAGGGTGAATGTAGCTTTCTAGTGGTGAATGAATTTTTGTAATCGGCAAAGTAGTTTTTTTGTTTATTCCTTACAAACATACATACACACAAAAATAAAATTTTTTCCTCTTTATAATATTAGTGTAGATATATATACAATTTTCTCACACAATTACGAATACGAGATGCACCATCAATCATTTTCGTGACACAAACAGATAACGCGTATTAAGAAAAGATGACAGCGCAGTGCTAATTTTAACTGCAGATCATGTTTTGTTTTTATATAATCACTGGTACTACCAGAGGCGTTTGCTTGGGTACCTCTGTTCCATTCGTTTCTACCGTGAAGCAGTTGTGTTTGCATGTCTGCGTTTCGGTTTAAAGGATGGGATATGGCAGTGAATTTACAGGGTACAGAGGATTAATACCAGAGTCCTCAGGAATGGCAGCGCATGGGGGGTATCATGGGTGAAATAGTATACTCTGTTATGTGCGTGGTACTGTTCATGTCTATAAGCGACGATTACCACTTTCCATCAGGTGGGCCGTTAGCTTATTTGCCATTCTAAGTTGGATAAAAAAACTAGCAATCCCGCTTCGCATGGGTAGAAAGAATTTTCAAAAATATTATCTACCCTATACTACTCGCTGATAATGTAGTTTTGTACAGGTGAAAGAATTTTTAAAATCCGTCGAATAGTTTTTGAGTTTATACATTACAAATAAACTATCGAATCCTTCCTCTATATTAGCGTAAATTGTGTTTGCTGAGACGTGCGGTTAATGTGTACTTAACACACAATTAGATGGCATAATGCTTGCTCAGCAAACTTGCTCAGACACAGAGAACTACGTGTTCAAACGCGTGTATTGATTTACATTGTAAAAATATACCACGGGTTGTGTACTTGTTATTTATTTTTTTATTTAAATAACTTTATTATTAAATTAAATTTAAATCCCCTGAATAATCTATATACAAAACTCAAATTTCGGACTTTCAACAACTATTATGGATCTATTCTTTCTGGATATATTATGGAGTAATGTCTCGATCAACACGGCCCCCGTTGGCAGTTCATATCCATAGAACAGTCGCTTTAACCGTTGTTTTCGCCACCAGGCGACTAAATGCTGGAATAACATACTTGCATCCAAATTAATATTTCAAAAGTTATTAAAAACAACATTTAATAAATAAGCAAAAACTTGGATTGGTAGCCTGGTAGCGACTGCTTTCAACATAATAACTATTGTGGTGAATTATTTATATTGTATGTTTAATTAATGTTTAATTATATAAGTAGCGAGCAAAAAGCTAATCTATATCTAATAAAACTACACATATAATAAAACTGTAGAGCTTGAATGTCTGTACATAGAAAAAAAAAATGCTAAAAATCGAGTCACGGTAATGTTGGAAGTGAAATAGAACACATCCAGATTATTTTAAAATTTTTTGTTTATCTACCTGTTTGTACGGATGAATCTCCGAAACTGTTGTACCCATTTAAATAAAATTTTGCATGATTGTACCTTACGTCCCCAGTCAACATTTTAAATACTTTTAATCACGGAAAAGTAAAGAGTTCCCGTGGGATAGTTAAAAAAACTATAGTAACTTATGCAGCTTAATACACAATTATATAAGTCATTTTGACCTAAGGCAAAGAGTGAAAACGAGACGTCATTTGTTAATTCTGGTCCAGTATTCCCGGACATAATAAATAGGTAGGTACATACATCGATACATACTATAAATACTACGCGAACAAAGTCGCGAGCATCAGTTGTAAATATGACTTATTGGTTTGCGCAATAAGTAATTTTTTGCTCCATAATGATAAACGGCAGCTTTAATCGTCACAAAATTAAAATAGAAACATCACGGGAATAAACACACAAACAACAATATATCGTGTAAATAGTTGCAAAAGAACTCATGTAAACTGAGTGTCCTTTTCGAAATCTAGAAAAACAACGCGTTAGCCAAGAAAAAAATCATTTTTGAGGCGTTTTATTTATATTAATACTTTATTGTACATAAAAAAATTAAATTCTTATAAATTATATTAAATAGAGAATTACAACAGACTTGCTTAACTCTGTAAGAGTTCTCTTTCAGCAAACCTTGAATTTAATTATATTTTATTTACATTAGTCACTCCATCTACATCAGGAGTTCCCAAACTTCTTTTGTCTACTGCTCACTTTGAGAATAAATAATATTTTAGCGACCCCATTTTTTCACCTACCTAAAAACCACTATTACTTCAAATTACAAAATCACCCCCCAAGCCTCTACACAACTTCCCCATTTTCTTCTGGGTCTCTTACCGCCCCCCCTTAGGCCTGCAGCGCCCACAAGGGGGCGTTATCGCCCACTTTGGGAAAGGCTGATCTACATGCATACGATCAATATAATTATTTTGGGGGGAAAGGGATTGTTAGTAATAGAGACTGAGAATCCCAATGCCAGCAATATACCCAACCAGGTCGACCTTCTCGCGGTTCTCCCTGGAAACTATCATGGTTAATTCCTGATGAATTCATCATGATGGGCTAATTGGCCTGTTTTCATTCTCATCTATCACCCTTCACTGGTGCTCCGCCAGCGTATCCCGTTAGCGCAGGCGGGGTTACCATATCATTTTCACCCATCAAAAAAAAAATTAAATTAGTTAAAATGTTTTTTTTTTTTTTTATTGTATAGAAAGAAGACTCATTTGTCAGTAAATTTAAGTTTGTGTAAGATGTGTTAATGAAAAATTTATTAACTTATTAGCTAGTGTATGTGGTTTATGTTAAAAGTGCTAATTACATAAAATGGGTAAGTACTTCGATTATATGTTTGGCGGTGCAGTTACATCTTCTATATTCACAATTGACACAATGTATTTTTTTTATTAAAAGTATTATAAATTTTAAATAAAGAATGTCCCACAATAAAGTGACTGGACGTCCTGACGAGTTGATCCCACCGTGTCAAGTGGTCGGGCGACGTAGTATAAAGGTGACCCACAATTGATCTAGGCACAAGGGGTCCACCCACGATTTAATAATTACACCTGTGACAGGATTCAACGACAATACGTAATGATTTACAGCCGACTTTAAAAAAAGAGAGTTCTCAATTCGGTTGTATTACTGATTACGAAACAAAACTTTTAAATAACTCCATGAGACTACAGCATGGGATTTTTGAAAAAAAAAAAAAGATCAAGAGGTTTCTTCAGGGTCGGCAATGTGCGCGTAACGCCCCTGGTATTGCAGACGTTCATAGGTTAGGGTAACTTATTTGCCATTTCAGTGGTATAAAAAAACAATGAATTTGCAAAACGAACCGTTTCAAATTTCATTCAAAACAATTTAGAAAAAATGCTTTAACTTAGTTTGCTATTTAACTTATATTAAAAATTTAAGTCTATGGGGGAGGTCTATGTCCAGCAGTGGACAGATAATGGCTGAAATGCGAGTGGTGGATTGCAATTAAATAGACAATACAAGAAACTCACCTGTCCATAACGAGACGAAGTTAAATGCACGTTTCTGTTCTTCAAGAAGTCGGGCCTCTTCCCCAAACCATAGTTGCTCTTCTGCGATATAAATTTCTTTGGTCTGTCCAGTCTTTCTGTGGAGCTTGCATCGTTCTCCTCGTCCGTTCGCTTCGAGGTCGACGGGATACCTCTGTACGCGCCCCTTGTACCCCTTATGGTCTTCTCCGGGGACTTATCCTGCTTCCTCGTAATAAGGTTCTCTTTCCTTTGCTTGTTGTTCCTCAACGAAACGTTCGATGCCATGTCCATGATCCTCCATTAAAAAACCAAGTCGACTTTGTCAGATAAATACCTCGCTTTTAGACCCTATTACCGTGACCATTATGAACTCAAATGTTTCGATACAGCCGAATCCAAATAATCATTTCATACGTATTAATCTATAGAATACAATGAATAACTAGGAAAGTAATTATAACAAGTTATTAATATTATTAATTAATAATTAAATAAATAGCTAGATCCGTCTTTTGATTCTCTCTCACTGTGTTGCATGCTTCTTCATTTACCGCCCCTTGCTTCCTTTAAAACTACGAGAATAACTATATTATATAATTTAAACAGTCTTGAGAGTTTTTTTTTTTTAATTTTGGAAAGTTGTATTGCAGGATTGTTTGTTGTTGTTATCTGAAACAATGAAACAATAATTATATAAATGGTAGTTAGAATTAATTATACAAGTCTCATCATCATCATCATGTCAGCCATACTGTTCACTTAACATAACATATACAAATTCACCAGAGGGAGACTTTGTACAAAAATCGATTGCTTGTGTACCTCTGGCCCATTCGTGTTTCTACCGTGAAGCAGTTGTGTTCGCATGGCTGTGTTTCGGTTTGAAGGATGGGATATGGCGTGAATTTACTGGGTACAGAGGAATAACACCTGAGTCCTCAGGAATGGCAACGCATGGGGGGTATCATGGGCGAAACTGTATACTCTGTTATGTCCATGGTACTGCTCATGTCTATAGGCGACGGTTACTACTTTACATCAGGTGGGCCGTCAGCTTGTTTGCCATTCTAAGTTGTATAAAAAAAAATACTGAAATAAGTGTTATTTTGCGGAAGTCCATATCACTAGTTATTTGATTAGAATTATTTGGTTTAATTCCGCTACCATTAATATATGTGTGATTGCTAACACTCAAAGTTTGGTCACCATTATTACTACAAGAAGTTCTCGCTGTTGGGAGCATATTGTTAAACGTTCGGCATCCAAACTATAGATTGCAGCGATCTAATAATTTGCCCGAAGATGCCTCGTTTAGAGGCGAAACACGTGTCGCAAAACGTGCGTGGACGAAATGACAGTCAGAAATCGAAGGCTAATATAGATGGTCGTAGAACTGTTAGCAGTAGGTAGCGGTAGTATATACAAGATTGTAATACTATTTTAATAAATCAATAAAATACATTATTTATCGGCTTAGTAAAATATTAAATCGATTTAATGACAATTTCATTGGGCGAGACCCAATGATGATTTCTACATCTACATTTTACAATCACCCTAAGTAGCATCCTTAAAAAAAAAACATCTTTTGAAAGATATCAATAAGAGATCAAACAAACGCAGTTTGTGACAACCCTATTAGGATACGTAAATACATCTCAGTACGATGATGTTGAACATAACAATTGTGTTATCTAGGGTCGATGACTCATCGTACAACGAAAATAACTTAGAGCTAAACTTAACACAACATGCTGCATCTAGGTATCGCATCCTCCGAGAATGAACTAACTTGTTATTATTAAAAATAACTTTATTTTTTTCTCTAAAAAGAACATAATTGAGTAAAATATGTCCTTGTATGCGACATTCTTTTATATTCAAGACAACATAATGGCCACAGGATCGAAAACAATAGTGATTTTTTTAAGTAGATAAATTTTATAAGCATATAAATTAAAATACACGAAAAACCTTTGAACTTATAGGTAAATTATTAAATTGTTGCAGTAAACAAAAGTATTTTTTTTTATATTTGTTAAAAAAATTGTTAAATGTCATCATCATCAATTATTGCGTAAAGAAAATTAAAGCAGAGCTTTCATGGACACGCTTAGTTCTTTTTTTAATCAATATATAAGAAATGGTAACTCCATTTCCGCTACTGACATATGGTGGAGGGATACAGAAGGTTTTTTTTTTTTTTTATACCACTGAGGTGGCAAACAAGCATACGGCCCACCTGATGGTAAGCGGTTACCGTAGCCTATGAACGCCTGCAATACCAGAGGTATTACGCGCGCGTTGCCGACCCTGAAGAAACCTCTTTACCCCCTTTTGAAGAACCCCATGCTGTAGTCTCTCGGGAAAACCTCGGCAGGGAGCTCATTCCATAACCTGAGTGTTCGTGGGAGAAAGCATCTCTGAAACCGCGTTGTACGCGACCATTTAGGCTGTAAGGTATGAGGGTGAACTCCCCGCCGATGGCGAGCCGTACGATGATAGAAAGTGGCCGTAGGCATCATATTGAATAATTCCTCTGAGCACAATCCGTTGTATAAGCGGTAGAACACGCAGAGTGAGGCAAAATCTCTCCTAAGACTTAAGGGTTCGATACCGCTTGCAAGCATGGGATCATCGACAATTCTCATAGCTCGTCGTTGCACTGAGTCGAAGGGTTCAAGCTGGTATCTAGGTGCTCCCGCCCATAAGTGACAGCAATACTCCATATGGGGCCGGATTTGCGATTTGTAAAGCATTAATCGCTGATCCGGCGTGAAGTAATGCTTCGCTCTATTGAGCACACCGAGTTTTTTGGATGCCAGCTTCACCTTATCTTCGAGGTGGCCACGGAACTGTACGTCACTAGAGATGTCGACACCAAGGATCCCAATGCTTTTAGAGATGTTAAGAGACGTGCCTTGGAACTGTGGGGCCAGGTAGATAGGTGAGGATGGAGTCAGCTCTGTAGGCCCATAGCTCAATTCACTTACATATGTATCAACAGGGATTAAACATTAAAGACTTGTCCAGGGGTACCAGGTAGGGTAAGGCCAGCCTACCAGAAATATATATTTTTTAAATATGATGCCCTAATATTGGATTGGATATACAAAACAGTATTTGCTAAAAAATAGTAATTTAATAATACAATTTGATTTAATAATATAAATAATAACAAAAGCACACCACAGGGAGACTTTGTACAAAACTCGATTGCTTGGGTACCTCTGCCCAATTCGTGTTTCAACCGTAAAGCAGTTGTGTTTGTATGGCTGTGTTTCGACTAGAAGGGTGGGATATGGCATTGAATTTACAGGGTACAGAGGAATAACACCAGAGTCCTCAGGAATGGCAACGCATGAGGGGTATCATGAGTGAAACAGTATACTCTGTTATGTCCATGGCTCATGTCTATAGGCGACGGTTATCACTTTCTATCAGGTGGGCCGACAACTGATTTGCCACTCTAAGTTGCATAAAAAAAATAACAGAATCAATTAGTCCCTTATTTAGATGACTTTTGAACTTATAGTAAACTAAAGATGGTCATTTGATTAAGACAAAACATACACAAAATAATGAAGGTGCCTGCATTATTATTATTTTTATTGCTCAGAAGGTAAACAGTGCACCTGATAGAAAGCGACTACCCTCGCCCATGTACACTTGCAACAAGGGAGTTGCCTGTCCAATGCTGGCTTATTAAATATTTATATTTATAAAAAGCCCATATTTCAATTATTTCAATTAGGATGCATACATGGTAGCAGTGTGACATGCACTCTGAACTTCAGTTCTATGGTGAGAGGTAGGGTTGCCAACTCTCGAAAGGAACTCATGAACGAACCCGGGAGAATTTTATGTTTTTATCAAGTGGGTGATGGAGGGTGGAGGGGGGAGAGTATTAAAAAAAACATTAATTGATATTTACATTTATTTTGTTTTCCAGCAGCATCTAATATTTATTGGTTTTTCGCCACAAAATCATAATGGTTTTTACATAAACAATCGAAGTTTATTAGTGCCTGTAATTCTGCTTTTACTAAAAATATACACATTCGGTTTCTTTCCCTGCTTCATACTTGCTCTATCTTGCTGAATACGCATTCACATGAAGCATTAGAGACAGGTGCGCAGTGTTGTGACCGCAAAGCGAGTAGCGACGAGCGAGCGACAATTGCATATTTTTTTTAGAAAACCCAGAGAATTTATTGCATTTCAGGGAATTGGGGGGTTAACCATTATTACCGGAGTCACCCGGGCAATCCGGAAGGCTTAGCAATCCTATTGACAGTTATGGTGGTAAGAGGTCTGATACTCTTCTGCCGCTTTCTACAAGTCTCTTTCAATCATTCTAACACAATGTTTGTAATGCAACTATATGATTGTTGAGCCTTCATAACCACCATGCGTCATTTCTTATGGCCGGCGATCGGTCGTCCCTCGAATTGTAGACCAGTAGACGGCAGAAGTCACTAATTTGTTGCCGGTATCTGGCCGTTCATTTACCTTCCTCATGTTCCTCAAAAATTGCACCTAAATTACTAGTAAATACACCATGTACCCTCTTCTATAGGCATTCCGTCACCCATATCCGAGCGAGTTCAGGACTCGTTAAATACCGCAAACCATAAAAAAATAAAGGATTTTAAATATATTTGAATGTCTAATTAAAAAGTTTCTATGCAGTGCACTATTTGTACTAATTTTACTACAGTGATATGCTAACAAAGAGCAAATTATAACAAGTAAAAAGAAAGTAATTAGATTTTTTTTAAGAATGGGAAAAATTATATTGGAAAAGTGCTATAAACTTCTTACACTTATGACATTTCATTAAAATTCATTGAGCAGGTTCAAAGATTAGCATGAACATCTTGACATGAAATTTTTACATATTGTCAGTCGTAGAATAGTGATGGATCTTTATATGTAATCTTCGTCAGATCTATCAGTATTCTACAACTATGACAATATTAAAATAGGGAATAGAAGCCTTTGGCAGATAGTTCTATCTGCCTACCCTGCAAGTGACTTCATGTGAAATTATATATGTAGTAAGATTTAGATTTTTACTATCAAGACATGGTAATCTTCCAAATGATATATCTTAATTGGACAAATGACAGATGTCATTATCTATGAATAATTGTGTAGCAGCTGAATTTATTTTGGCTTAGAACATACATGAGCATGTTAAAGTTCATACATACTTGTATACATACTTGTATTAGTGAGCTCTTAATTCATTTAAAAATTAATTTATAATTGCCATTTAAAATCAAAATACTGTTAAACAGAAGACGCCTACCTATATTTTAATATGTTATCAGATAGTTTTGTTTTTAATCAAGGATACTACTACTATACTATATATATATATATATATATATATTTTTATTTGATGGTTTGTTCAATGTAAATTAAAAATTAATTTACTTAAAACAAAAATAATTCATTTCAAAACTTATTCAAGCCCCAGCCTTGACCTAAATATAAATTACAAAAATAATAATATAGAAGTAGTGGATTCCACTACTTTTTTAGGTATCACGTTAGATAAACACTTAAATTGGAAGAAACACGTTGATAATGTTTGTAAAAAAATTAATAAATTTGTATTTGCATTGTATAAATTGCGCCAGATTGCAACCATACAGACTGCTCTTAGTGCATATCATGGATTCGTTTCATCGGCACTTAGTTATGGTTTGATTATTTGGGGGAATTCGCCTGACATAGAAAGAGTCCTCAAAGCGCAAAAAAAATGTATAAGGGCTATTAGCAATGTGGGGTGCCAGGAATCTTGTAGGCCATTATTTAAAAAATTAGGAATCCTTCCCCTGACTTGCATGTATATATTTGCTATATGTACTTTTATTAAGCAACACCCTGAATTATTTAATACATGTGGACAACTCAAAGAAGGCATTAGATCACACAGAAAAAATAAACTTGTGATACCAAAAAGTAATTTGACCTTGTACCAAAAGAATGTTTCATTTATGGCCCAAAAAATATATAATAAACTTCCTTCAGATCTTTTAGACCTTCCCTTGAAAATATTTAAGAAACGGCTTCATCTATGGCTTCTGGATAAGGTCTTTTACAGTATGGGAGAATATTATGCCTACACATCCCAAAAATAGTTAACATAATTATTAATAATATAAATCCTTAAGACTTGACATAAATTTGCTGTTGACATAACATATGGAATGTAATTTGTATTTAATTAATAATAATAATGTAATTGTTAATTTTATTTGACGATATTGAATATGTAATTTGACTTGATAATTGTTTGAGCATTGTTTTCTTTTTTTTCTTTTTTTTATTATTCTATGATCATAATAATGTATTAGTATAAATTAAATTTGTATCCTTATTTAAGGAATAAATTAGATTTGCATGCCTACAATTTTAAGGCAATTAGACAGATGCCAAAAAGTTGTGTCACATGGCCCTTATAATGTCAAATGTCTGTTTAAAGCAAATAAATATTTCATTTCATTTCATTTCATGCACAATTTATTCTATTCGAGACATAGAGATTATTAGTAATGTACTAAAGACCTCATTGCTAGCAATGTACTGTCAGATTGATGACTCTAGATATCATCAAGGTAAACTTTTGGTAAATTTGTCACAATAGGCCCATTGAGTTCACTTAATATTCACCTATTACCCTCACTGATACCTTAGTAGCATAAACTAATAGTGCAGGCAATGTTGCCTGTTTTATTAATAGTTTAAAAAAAAGCTCAGTTTTATCTTAACAATACTAGTATAGAACCAAGGCCTCCCATATTTATAAAGCTTTTTAACTAAAAAAATAAAAATTAATAAAACGAGTACAGAATTGATAGCAATTTTGAACATATTAACATTGGATATTTTTGCAACATATTCTCTTTTTTTTTTTTAATTGTTAAAACTTAAACAGGCAACTAGAGATCATTGGCAGATAGAATAATACAATGAAATATCTTATGTTTTCAGTAACTACTATGAAAGTTCATATATTTAACACAATAATTGTTGATGACAATAAAAGTAATTAGTACAGTACATAGATTGAACGAAATGTACAGAATCATATAATTGAAGTTAACTTGAAAACAAAATATGACATTCATAACAAAAACTTTAAACATACAATCGCTGATGCCTTTTCGTTTTTATTAATACATTGTAGTATAACAAGTTTTTAATTACTTAATATGATGTATGCATCATATTAGTATATAAAAAAAAATTATAATGTACAAATAAATAAAATTAAGTATACATAAATATTGCAAATGAAAATGTATCGAATGTAAAGAAAGTGTGGTCATTACCAGATAAAGCTTTCAATTCAATTATCATCAATTCAAAGTTTTCAATGCATTTTAAACATTAATGCCTCCACATACAGGAGACAATGGTATGCATTGTGTGTATGAGTGTAATTGCATTAGTAAATGAACAATTATTTACAAATATGCAAGAAACATGTTGCTTTGTTTACCGAGTGCGGTCTGATCGCACGACTGTTCGCTGCATCGCAATAAAAGCTGACACGTTACCTGTCACGTCTCGGTCACCTCTCAGAAACCACCGAGGTCGCCACACTGCACTCACTGAACACGAACCAACAAAAAATGTATGCAAATCGCACTCAACTGAAGAAAACTACGTGCCGGCATGAAATTTTCACACGAAATAATGCGAAAGCGGGTGGCTGAAAAGTCGCGCAGACGTCGCGACGTCAGAACCACCCAGCCATTGCACTTACGTTCTGTCGCGTTTTATTTAAAGATGTGCTAAAATCTGCAGACATCCGCCGATCTATTGCACTAAATGGCGCATAGCTGAATCAAGCTGAATAAATAGAGTAAAAAACTGAGATGACAGTACGTCAATCTTGCAAAGGGTTTTTCTAGGGGAAACTACACGTTCTACACCTCGATATCACCATGGTTTGTTGGATGAACAATTTTTTCGATACACAACTGTTACTTTAGCTAAATTGATATTGGATTCTATAAATACTTACAAATAAAAATCTGGAATCACACCATTGTTTTTTCTTCTGCACAATCAGTAATCGATGTTGCTATACTGGAAAAAAATTACCCGTGAAAAGTGGGTCATCTATCATCGATCACCGTATTTTTTCTTTCATATCTTCTTTCACTTTTACTTCTATTTTTGTCTTTCAAGATGATATTAATTAAATAATAGTAATTTCCGAGGTAAATAATTAAGCATAAAGAAAGGATAAACTGCAAACAATCATTCAATATTATCACGCAAATAACAAGGTGAAAACAAATAAAAGCAATCGGTCTATTTCAGGATGAAAATAACAGTATTTGTTAAACTATAAAACATTTTTATTAATTAATATTATTGAATAATAATTTTGCAGTTTTTAAATCTAAAGTATAAAATTTTAAAATAAAATTTATAGAAATCTATTTAAATTTTTTAATTATAAATTCTGCTTAAAAAGTAACCCACTGCAACCATCGTTCAGAAATATATTTATTATGATTTCATTTGTACGTTATTCCATGATTATAGTACAATTTAATAAAAATAATTTGCTTTATGACATGTTGCAATTTAATGCTTTCATATTTTTTTAAATCGTAGTCAAATACTGTTTTGAAGCAAACAATATTTAATATAATTTAATAGCTAAAATCTTAAACGTTCTGTTTGATTTGACAGATAGAAATTTCTGACCAGAAAATTGTGATGTCGATTGTGTACATGGCATATTTTTAATTTTTCTTAAATAATGAATTATTGAAATGATAATTTAAAATTTAACAACAATAACTATTTATAATATGGCATTCGTCAGTGCAGTGACCGGCGATGACTCCACGAAGAAATTCATGGAAGTTTTGCAAAATGACTTTAGAAATCTAAGCTTAGAAACTAAGAAGAAATATCCTCAGATAAGAGAGGTTTTTATCCATTTATTGGTTTTAATATTCTTTTAGTAATAGTTCTGTTATCACTTTTTGGCTCAATTTATTTTTGTCATACAGTATCCAATATATATTTTCTAGAATCTAAGACAAGTAACCTGGCTAATTATAGACAGTAATTAGCTGCCTTTTAGCAGTTTTATGCAAACAAATGCTCTGTATGATTATTAATATATAGTGCAAATGTATATACATTCGTTACTTGTATCAATTGATTTGTTTAATAAAGAAAGTATGGTTTATAATTAGTCTATACATAATAATACTGTTCATAGTAGTTTGTATGATCTGCATCACTGCTATTACTTTTATAAAGCATAAATTAATAATTAATTAATTTGCATAACATTTGGGGTATAGATGGGCCATACTTTGATATAATCTATAGGATACTTTTTATCATAATTTATAAGCTAAGTCATTTAAATTAAATAGCTTCAATAATTAATAGTTTAGACATGATCATTTAAGAACCCAACTGATGAAAAGAGGGAACTGTATTGAACAAGCATCGCAGTAAATGCTTTCTATTAAAAAGAACAAGAGAGAAATTGACAAAGATATCATTAGCATATTTAAGAATATGTTCCTAAGGTGGCCTGGCTCCTTAAAAAGATGCTTATGTACTTTGAAACATGGGAAAACAATGGGGTGGACACCATATAATTCTGGGCTGGGTATAAATCACTCTCCACCCTTAAATACACCTATTGGTATCACATAACATGCACATATAAAAAACAACTGAATTGTAAGGCTCTTTTAAATCTAATGATCTTTAAAATATTAATCTACCTTGTTTGTTCTCTCCCAAGGTTACACTTTGTTTGTATTTACAATTAGTAACTGTTAATACAGCAGACCTATGTCATTATCATTAATTACTTAACACATGTAAAGATTATAAGTGGAGTTATTAGTCTCAGAAGTTTGTTTAATTTTACTTGAGTTTTCTTTAAATTGTCTATACCAGTGTCTTGTGAAAAGTAATTACTAGTAGAAATAATCTACCAAATAAACTCTACTAATATGAGACTACTGGAATGTAGCTAGAATTGTAACCTGAAACAGCGGATTCTGGGCTATATACCATTATATAACGGTAATGTCAATTTAATACTGGGTCAACCTGGCAGTCGCAATGCAAGATGGCTATATCTGTGAGTAAAGGTGTCCCTGACGGACTGACTTTCAGATAATCCCTATGAGGCTGGCATAGTCACTTCAACCTCAACAAAAATTTGATTAAAAAAAAATGAGACAAACACATGTTTTATAAAGAAATGTATGTATAAATAAATATGTGTCTATTCTCATTATCAAACTATATTTATTGCAGGCATGTGATGAAGCAATTGAAAAGCTTTCTTTAGCATCAAATAATCCTCAAGCATCACTGTATGGAGTAGTTAATCAAATATTATATCCTTTAGTGCAAGGATGTGAGTCTAAAGACTTAAAAATTATTAAGGTAATACATCTATTATTATTTGTAATGTATATTTATCTGTACTGTATTAATTTTTATTTGTTTATTATAAACTAATAATATAATAGTGACAGTAACTAGTGCCGGGTTAAGTCTTGACTTTAAATGGATGTAGGCATACATTTTAGTGTATTTTGAAACACATGTTGTATACATACAAGTAATAGTCATATAGAAATTTTGCCTACAAATATTACTAAGAAAAAAACCATTTATGTGTGAGTCGAACTTATACTGAGAGTTATATACATACATTAATGCATTTTTTGTATGAAACAAACATGTAGTTATTATTATTCATACTGCAATTCTTTTTTTGGACCATATTTCAAACCTTAAAATCATTTAACTAAATTGCTATTGTAGGTAGTATATTCATTTATTTTAACATCCATTGTATAAGTAGGTAGGTATTAAATTTATTTATAGTATATGTATTAATGTAATATTTTATTATGTCTCTTAATATTTTATTTAACTGTATATTTGTTTATGTACACTAAATATTAATAGTTGTAGCACTTGAGCTGCCCGCTAACAACATGTTTTCTGACTGCATTGGGTTGACTGGAAGAGATCTCTGTCAGAGATAAGTCCACCCTTGCTTACAATATTCACAAATGCATTAACAATGTAATTTACAAGTGCAATAAAGAATATATATATATATATATATATATATATATATATAGTAAAAACTGGATTGCATAACTAATTTTATTAAAGGTTTTTTAATAATTTCTGAAAAAGTAATACTATAATAATCATATAAAACCTTTAATACCTTTAAAACTGTGATTATTTCAGATTTTTTGTCTTGCAAACTTTGGAGTTAAAGGGCAATGATTTTTTACACATTTTTGACCACAAGTCAAAAATTATGTAGTATAGTAAAAATAAATAAAAATCAATTTCAAAATATTCGAATAAAGTCCTTTCATATAGTGTCCTGCTTAGTTACTAGTCTAAGTGGAACACTATATGAAGAAATCATTGTGAAATTGTGAGAAACTTTTTGGTCCTCCTAGTAAAGAAAATATAAATGTAAAAATTTTTCTTTTAGATAAAAAAAAAAATTAAAATCTATTCTATTATATATCAAATGAGGAACAACACAAGATAATCATTACTTTTTATTGTGAATCAAGTATCGCAAGTCATGATAGAGTGTCAGAGACATGAAAAGTGAGGATAGTTCTAGAAAAATACTGACACATAATTATTAATATACATCAGATTCTTTTGTTACAATTAGTAGTTACTGAGATATACCAAGGTGACAGAAGGACAGACAAAGCTTCATAAGGCTTCCTTTGTATTTTATTGATACAGAACCCTAACAATTGCTGATTAAATATAGATTTACACAAGTAAAACCTTATTATTTCTTTTCCAGTTCTGCCTTGGTACAGTACAAAGGCTCATTGCCCAGCAAGGTATAGATGCCAAGGGTGCTCGGCATGTGGTCGATTGTCTCTACAACCTAGGACAGGCTGGTGTATTGGAGCTGAAGCTGCTGCAGACGGCTGCATTGCTCATGACCACTTCTGACTTGGTGCATGGTGATACATTGGCAAGAGTTAGTAGTTTTCGATCTATCTAGACTCCTAGTTTTGTTTATTTAATCAACCTTGATTGTATGCTATCAAGGGGATTGTGTACCTGTTTATCAACTACTATAAAACACTTTCCACTTAGTATGAAAAAATAAGTTTTGTAGTAGTATTATAGGTAATGATTGGTATACTTGATTATCTTTAAATGCACACTTAGGCTGAATTCTCTTATCAGCAAAGTAACTGCAAACTCATCAAGTCAACCTCTACATGGTTACTAGTAACCATCTGGGGGGAAAGGGATTGTTAGCAATGGAGTTTGACAGCTCCATTGCTAGCAATATGCCCTATTAGGTCGACCTCCACGTGGTTCCCCCTGGAAAACATCGTGAACAATTCTTATTGAACTCGTCACGATAGGCTAACTGACCTGCTTACATACTCACCTATTATCACTCACTGGTGCCCCGTCAGCGTATACCGAGAGTACAGGCGGGGTTACCATTTCATTATGACTTATTGAAAAAAAAGAAACAGTTGCTTGAAAGCAGAAACATTACTAGTCTTACTTGATAGATTGTTTTTATGCAATATTGAATGGCAAACAAGCTGACGGCTCACCTGATGGAAATTGGTAGAAGTCGCCTATAGACATGAGCAGTACCACGGACATAACAGAGTATACTGTTTCGCCCATGATACCCCCCATACGTTGCCATTCCTGAGGACTCAGGTGTTATTCCTCTGTACCCTGTAAATTCACTGCCATATCCCACCCTTCAAACCGAAACACAACCATGCAAAAATAACTGCTTCACGGTAGAAACACGAATAAGACAGATACCTAAGCAAACGACTTTTGTACAGTCTACCTCTGATAAGATACCCATGAAATCTGAGAAGTAACCTTGAAGCGGTTGTATTTACAGACGATGGTGATGTGCATGCGCATGGTGTCGGCGTCGGAGACTCGCGACGTGAGCACGAGCCACGCGGCCGCCGCCACCGTCCGCCAGCTCGTTGCACTCGTCTTCGAGAGGGCGCTCGCTGAGGCCGATGGTGTGTATACATTTTCTACTCAGCTAGGAAAAGTTCGGGTGGAGGTAATGTGGTATTTACATTTTCGGGGCAAAATTGTAATAATTCTCAACAAATTTTTGAAAAAAAAATTTAACATATTGAACCAGCTATTCTTGAGTTTTTGTCACGTAGCTAGTTTGTTAACACTAGTTTGTTACTCATTTTTAATTTATTTAAATAGTGGTCGTGAAAAACAATAATAAATCTGGCAAGACTGCGTGTTAATTAGCGGTATCCTGGGTGATACCGTATACTCTGTTATGTCCATGATACTGCTATTGTCTATAGACGACGGTTACCATTTTCCATCAGTTGGGTAATCAGCTTGTTTGCCTTAAAAAAAAAATATCCAAAAATGGAAAACACAAGTGACAGTGAAAGGGCCATGAAGTTATTTTATTTTTAAGTTATAAATGAAGTTGAGTCTGAGATAGTTGGTTTTGTACTTTTTTACAATGGCTATAAATTTATATTATTATCCTGAAAAGTATAGTCCCTTGCAAATAGTTAACCAACTTGGCAAAATAGCATTTTAATGAAATAAATAAAAATCTATTTACAGGCACACTAAAAGTGAATCCAGCGGATGTGAGGCCACAGACGAACAGCAAGGCGCCGAAAGACCTGAAACCCTGCGCTGTAGACGCTTATCTTATTTTGCAGGTATCGTTAATAGGATCTCTGTATATTTTTAAAATTCGTACTCTGCCTAGAGAGAACCCAGTGGAAAATACCCCTTTCCCCTAAAGAATTTGCACCTCTTTATTTATTTTTATGACCTGTATATACAGTAGAACATCGATTATCTGAATCAAATAAAACCAGGTGTATTCCATATAATCCAAATCGAATCGATTTCAAAGTCGAATCAAACAATAAATAAATATTAATATTTTTTTCACTATGTAAAGGGGTTCGCATAAGTCATTAAGATAATATAATTATAATATAATACAATATAATAAAATTACAAGCTATAATGATAATGGATTACATAATACCTGTGTAATTTAAAATTTTGATTGAAAATAATTAGTTATTAATCTTTGACAAAATAAATCACATCTATACATTGCGGCCAAGTCCCAGATGCGCTTCAGTTGTGACATCTGTATGGGATCTGATTTGACCCCGTTTTGTCCGGATAATAGAGATTCTACTGTACCAGTACCTGTGATTACCCTGGACATCCAAATTCACCAACTTTACCTCTTTATAATATTACTTGTCAATATTAACATAAACATTTAATTCGTTTTTCAGGACATAATCCAATTAATAAATGGCGACGCAGCACACTGGCTGGTCGGTATCTCAGATGTGCCAAAGACTTTCGGTCTAGAATTGCTCGATACCGTATTGACTGATTTTTCACCTGTATTTTTTAAGGTGAGTTGATTTTATTACACTTACATTATAAGACTTGTAATTACAAACAAAACTGACGGGTTAATGGATAGATAAAAATCTATACATATGAGCAGCACAATGTTTCACAGAATACACGATTTTTTTTCATACAACTTAGAATGGCAAGCAAACTGACGGCTCACCTGATGGAAAGTGGTAACTGTCGTCTATAGACATGAGTAGAGTACCATGGACATAACAGAGTACACTGTTTCGCCCATGATACCCCCCATACGTTGCCATTCCTGAGGACTCAGGTGTTATTCCTCTGTACCCAGTAAATTCACGCCATATCCTACCCTTCAAACCGAAACACAGCTATGCAAACACAACTGCTTCACGGTTGAAACACGAATGGGACAGAGGTATCCAAACAATCGACTTTTGTTCAAAGTTTCCCTCTGGTAAGTCTTCATATTCTGTAATTTCACTGTCATATCGTATCATTTAAACACTGAAACATAGTCGTGTGAGCGCGGCTGCTTCACGACAGAAGCACAAACCTCAAGAAACTTTAATATACCCTTCAGAAAACCCCTTATTGTAGTATCTAGGAAAACCTCGGCAGGGAGCTCATTCCATAGCTTGAAAGTTCGTGGGAAAAAATCTCTGAAACCGCATTGTACTTGATTATTTAGGTTCAAGCGTGTGAGGATAAATTCCCTGTCGATGGCTAGCGGTGCGATGATAAAAGGTGGTTGTAGGCATAATTTCAAACAATTCCTCAGAATAGAATCCGTTATACAAGCGGTAGAACACACAAAGGGAGGCAAAGTCTAGCCTTAGACTTAAGGAACTCGGTACCGCCTGTGAATTTGGGATCGTCAACGATTCTCATAGCCCATGTTTGAATCGAGGTTAATATTATATATAATAATATATTTAAGGTTCGGGAATTTGTTTTGCATTGTTTCTCCTAAATATCATATATTTTATAATAGAGATTGCACTGGCCTTCACATCGAAGAATTCTGCAATAATTAAACAATTTGTTTCAGATATCAGAATTTAGGTTTCTATTAAAGGAACACGTGTGTGCTTTAATTATACGACTCTTCTCGCCAAATGTTAAATATAGGTAAGTGGGTATATAATTACATTACTCTTAACTCATCGTAGACAACGCTAAATCAGTTTGTTTAGAAGCTTGAATAATCCTCGTGGATATTATGATTCATATATATATATATATATATATATATATATATATATCAATATCTATATCACGTGAGAAATTTCTATGCAAAATGTCATGTTTAAAAGTTTTATAGTTCTTAAATTTTCTCAAATATAGAATCAATCAAAAAATGATGTTTTGCATTATTATATGTATGAGTATATAATCTCTTTCATATCGTTCATAAGTGATTTCAACTCCCCAAATTTTTACAGTATGAATATCAAAAGTGCATATTTTTTCATAATAATATGTGGGTAAAAATAGAAATGAATAAGTTTCTCCGGTAGGGCGGCGCTGCCCGCGCTGCATATACCTGGCGGCGGTGGTACAGGTGGCGCTGGCGGCAGTCCCGCGGCGGCCGAGCGGCCGCACTTCCCTGTTACCATGCGCCTGCTACGACTCGTCGCCGTTATCGTGCACAAGTACCATGACTTGCTGGTTAGTACATCCATAACTGTGTTTAAAGGGGGAGGAAGATAGTGTTTCGTGTTCTTTTCAGAATTGTCTGGAACCCATCTCAAGGTGCGAACGGATTTCAAAGACATGTCTGAGAGTACATATACACTTTTTTAAGGGTTCAACCCCTCCCCCCTCCCGTAAAATAATCTTAAAGACGACAATGAGGGCTCTACGCTCTACTCTGTAAAACAGTTGTTGTGGAGAATTTAGCCGTTTTAATGAATTTTTAACATCTAGTTTTTAGTTAGAAAATAGTTTAATTGTACACAGAGAAAATACTGCAAGATTCTTAAGAGTGCTGCTTCGATTTAGCTAGTTAAATGGCCATTATTTGTAAGGGCTGACATGAATAATGTGTTTTTAAAAAATTTAATTAAACTTGCTTAATTGCTTTACTGACTTTTATTTTGCAGGTTACCGAGTGCGAAATATTCCTATCGCTGACGATCAAGTTCCTGGACCCTGATAAACCGTTGTGGCAACGCGCGCTCGCACTAGAAGTACTCCACAAGATGACCATACAGCCACGTCAGTTTGCAGTCTACTATTTTTTTTTATACAACTTAGAATGGCAAACAAGCTGACGGCCCTCCTGATGGAAAGTGGTAACCGTCGCCTATAGACATGAGCAGTACCATGGACATAACAAAGTATACTGTTTCGCCCATGATACCCCCGCCCTGCGTTGCCATTCCTGAGGGCTCAGATGTTATTCCTCTGTACCCAGTAAATTCACGCCATATCCCACCCTTCAAACCGAAACAGCCATGCAAACACAACTGCTTCACGGTAGAAACACGAATGGGACAGAGGTACTCAAGCAAACGACTTTTGTACAAAGTCTCCCTCTGGTCAATATAGGTCTGATACTGTCAATTTAACTTTTTTCTACAATAACTTCATTAGAAATTGAAATTGTTATCTCTATAATTACAAGAGCAGCGTCACTCATGTGTTGCCTTGCCTGGGAACCAGGAAATTACATATTTATTACTATGTTTATTGCCTAATATAGAATACCTTCCTTACTCTGAATCAATTTTCTTTTTAAATCGAAAAGGTCTACTATCGTGTCGGTCTGATAATGTTATGGTAATGATTTAATCTTAAGTCTTTATAAATAATAATGAAATATATTTAATGTTATATAAATGTAAATTTATGAAAAATATATTTGTTATAATATGTATTATAAAAAGGTAAAAATTTGATTGTTTATCTGTGTATAATTGTGTATAAATGGATAACCTCAAAAACTACTCAACCAATTTTAAAAATTCTTTCGCTTATAGAAAGCTACATTTGCAGCAAATAACATAGGCTGTATATTATTTTCGTAAATTTTATCTACCTGAACGAAATCGGGCCGGATCTCTTGTAAATAATAAATAAGTAATCTGATAATAGTTTTAGATTAATTATTCCCATTGTTTAATTATCCACCCTACTATATGTCGGTATGTACTATACATATTCTAACAGTCGTTGATATATATGAACTATAAAATTGCCTGGGAGAGAGATCTCTTTCAAAGATAAGCCCACCTGTAGGCGACGCACTACGATTTAGTTTATTTTATTTGTACCTTTTTACTTGTATACCTATATAAATGTACCCACTTATTTAATACAGTCTATTATAAATAAAAATTATACTGAGGGTACGCACTATACTTATAAATGTCGAAGTACCTTTTCCTTGGTTTAGTGCGTGCTCTGTCAGTGCATAGGCAGCATCTAAAAATCGGTTTTTTTTTTTTATTTCGCATCCTTTATACCCATCCTTACTAACAAAATGTTAAACTAATAGCTGTATCTTTTTTTGTTTAAATGCACTAAAAAATATATATATTGTTACCAGAACTCTTGAAGGCGTTCTGCGAGTGCTACGACATGAAACCGCACGCGACGAATATCTTCCAAGACATAGTGAACGCGCTAGGCGCTTACGTTCAAAGTCTATTTGTTGCCTCGCAGGTCAACACGCCCGCTGGTGAGTGGTCTTATTGCATGACACATGTATTACCTTATGTTAAAGTTATGATGAACAGTGGCCTTAAATTTAAATCTCGAGATATACTTGAACAAATTGTCTTAGGTAAAATATTAAATGTAATTGTTTAAAACGTTAAATGTAATCGTTTTTAATAAAAAGAATCTTACGAAATAGTGGCCCCAATATTGATCCTTGAGGTACACCTAACTGAATTATCTTTGACATTGTTTATTTTTTCACTAAGATTAAAAAAAACCTTAAACTATTATCTCTGTATGTGTACCCTTAACTGATATTATAAATACGAAAGTGAGTTAGTTTGTTTTACTCTTACGTCTGAAACGCTGAATCTGTTATGATGAATTTTGGTGTAGATATAGATGGGACCCTTGAGATGGTAATAAGCTACTTTTTCTCCTGGACAGTGAACATATCTTGGTCACACGGACGAAGTCGCGGTTAAAAGCTTATGTAATATATAACATCTAGAATACGCCTTACTGAACACGGTTCTCAAATGGTTTTCATGGATTCAAATGCTTCCTACTCCACTCCGTCCCAACATTTGGCCGGCAGGGTCAACGACCTCTGCTAGTTTCCTGTACTGAGTTTATATAAAAAAAAAATATGCTTTATTTATTGTGAAAAATCTTAATGCCCAAATATTCTACTTGTAGTCAATTCAGAGGACACTAAAAATGTACTTTTTTTAGTTTATAGAGTCATTAATAAATATAACTGGACATATTACACGTCTTCTAGTTCCAAAGTAAGCAAAGCTTGTACTATGGGTACTAGGCGACACTTTTTTTTAAAATACATACGTGACATATTTAGAAAACGCCCGTATTAATACAAACAGTTATAATCATAAAACAATTTGTATTGACCTGGGATCGTACCGTCGACCATCGAAAGGTAAGGTGAGACCAACAAAGACATTATCGTTTATGTTTTTTTTTTACTTTTTTTTTTATTTATTATATATTAAGATATATTAAGGTTTCTTCAGTATCGGTAACACGCACGTGACACCCCTTGTATTGCAGGTGTCCATAGGCTACAATATCGGTTTACCATCAGACGGGGGCTGTATACTTGTTTGCCATCTACGTTGTATAAAAAAATATATCTCGTGTCTAATAATGTCATCATTTAAACACTCAAATAGGTGTCATCAATATTATCAATATCTGGTGGGATGAGTTCCCTGCGAGCTATAGTATCTTCATCCTCAGACATTACTGTTGGATTGTATATTGGCTCATCTCCACTGTCGTTGTCATCAGGATCCTCATTATCTTCGTTGTAAGGCTCTCCCTTAAAAATTTCTCGAAGCTCTGTACCTTCTCTTCTACCAACTGGAGCTGCAAACAGATTTTATTATTCAGAATATTTAAAATAATAATTAAATATTGGTTTTCACAAAAAAAACCGACTTCAGTTGTGATAAAACCAGTTATTATGATCTAAAAACTAGACTGCTGAACCGATTTTGATATCTTCTTCTTCTTGTTCATTATGAGATCCTTTCAGATAATAAAAAAAAATCCAAGTCGATGTAGAACTAATAGAATTACGAAGTAATGAACATAAAAAAGAAACTACAACCGAATTGAGAACGTCCTTTTTTTTCAAAGTTGGTTGATAATCGTGTAAATTAAATTAAATAAAGGTAATCAACCATTAATTAAATTAATTATTTAATTAGAATTAATGGTTAATTTTTAATTAATTAATTGGTTGGTTTAATGTAATTGTTGGTTTAATTTGTAATCGTGTAAATTTATCAACCAATTTTAAAGAAGAAGGTGGTTTTCAATTTATCTGTATATTTTTATTACGTTATAATAATTATAACAATAGGCGTATTTGATCACCGGGGGGGGGGGGGGGGGGGGAGCTGATCGGCCCCCGGCATTAATACATCATGCTCATAACTTGGATTTTTTTTTCTGATATAATAATGTACTACAGATTCCCATAGAAATTTTATGGAAGTCGGTTCAGTAGTTTAGTTTCTAATAATTTTTTTTTGTTACATTTGAAGTCGGGATTTTTTTGTGGGACAAAATCTTATTAATTTCATTTTTTCTTAAATGAACATTAAACGAAATAATTCTGTCGATAGTTTCATAAGTTCTTTATCTAGTGGAGTAGTTGTATTATCTATCTAAATGGGCCCCGAAAAAAGTTTATTAAAATTTGTTCCGTAATTCCGTTTTTTAAATCAAAATAACTAGTTTTTCCAATTTGAAACCGTCATTTTTTATATGAAACAAAATCTTAAAGTAGATTATTTATTATTCGTACTAACTTCGCAAAAAGCTCTGGTCACTGTAGTTACGCTCAGTATCCATCGCCAGTATATGGGAGTACATATCGATGAGCGAGCGACATCTGTTGATGCAGTGGCGGTAACTCTTGAAACGGTTTGTACGCAATGCGTCTGGACAACCTAATCTCTCACTGTAAATAAACATTAAACAGATGTATCTGATGTTTAGATTACATAGATAGAGAACGACTATCAAAGTTGTGTCAAAATTTAAATAGCTAATTTGACGTTTGTCTGACAAGTTTTTTTTTTAAATCCAAACACAGTGAGCTTATTTTTTCAGTGTTGCAAGGAATTGGATTAAAGAATTTTCCACATCAGGTCAATTTTTTAAATTTGAATTTGGAACTATTTAAATACACATACGTATATATTAGGCAGTTTAATCACAAGTGATTCCAGACTATGTACTCCGGATGTAGTCATGAGAATAGCCATGGCCAAACAAGCCTTCAATAACAAAAAACACCTTTTACAGGCTAAGATAACAAAAGATATTAGAAAGTGGCTTATCAAAACCTATATCTGGAGTATAGCTCTGTATGGATGTGAGACGTGGACATTAACTCAGAAGGAAATTGATAAACTTAGAGCCTTTGAAATGTGGTGCTGGAGAGGGATGGAGAAAATTAGCTGGAGGGATCGAATTAGCAATGAAAAGGTCCTGCTTAGGGTTAAGGAAAAAAGACAAATTATTAGAACTATTGAGGACAGAAGGGGAAAAATGTTAGGACACTTGATACGACACGACGAACTTATGAACATTGTAATAGAAGGTAAGACAGAAGAAAGAAGGGGAGAGGGAGACCGAGACATAGTTACATCAGGCAGATCAAGGAAGGAGTTGGTGTCGTGTCGTATCAAGAGGTGAAGAGACTCGCTGAAAATCGTAGTGAGTGACAAAAGCTCCACCGACAAGAGCGCAGCTCTTAAATGGATAGATAGATAGACGTATATATTGCTTATGAATTAATATAATATACATGTATTAGTTAAAATGACAGCTATTTTCAATGATTTAAAACCAAAAACATATTCGGATTAAAAATATATTAGTAGAAATTAGGTAGTAGGTAGGTAGGTTTATTTAAAAAATAAACAGTGTAATTATAATGATGATGGTAAGTGTAAATTTTGTATGAAAATGTGTACCTATTTATTTATTTTATTTATTCTTTATTGCACAATAAAACTTTGTACAAGTGGCGAGCTTCATGCCATATGGCATTCTCTACCAGCTAATCTTTGGGTAAAAACAGAAAGTGTATATAAAGTGTATCTAAGTTGGTTTTCTATGTTATCGCAAAAAACGCACGTGCAGTTCTGTATATGGAACTCGTAGGTCCATACGGCCGCCACGTGGCCGATGCACGCGCCGGGCGTGAACCGGCGCGTGCAGCGCGTCTGGTAGCGCTGCAGCCGCTGCTCGGTGTGCACTGCAATCAAATAATCGCAACTGAATACACAATCTTCAGCATCAACAGAAATACCTTTGTATAATATTAACAGAATTATTAAGTATTTTTTGTAGTTTCTTTTCTACATATACAAACTTTCCGAAATTACAGTAGGAACTTGATAAGAAAGGAATAGTTGTGTTTCTTCTCCGTTCTTCTCAGTTGAAATTGCATTCGGAACCGGGCGGTAGATTTAAAAAAAATACCTTTCAAAAGTGCTAGCAGTTCCTTCAAAAAAAGATTAAAATTGTTAATTAAATTATTAATTAAAATTATGCAAAGCCTGGCAATTACTGGTGAAACACCCCTTTATGGGGGAGGCGTATGTTCAGCAGTGGATAGTTAACAGCCAACATGATGATGATGAGTATAAAAATTTGGCCATACCGTGTAATGAATTATGTGCCACCGTTAAAAACGCCATTACATTAAATATTACCACATTTAACATTGCTACATCTTAACACTATTTGACTAATAATGAAATTATTAATAAGACATCTTAATCTGAGCCCTATAGATTATTGTTTTTGTCTCAAAAGAGGTTTTGATTCTAATCTTAATTGAAACAGTTGTGTTCGATATATCTCTATATGTATGTATTAATTGTGATGTATCTTGTACCTTTGCATGTAATTTTGCATGCTTTAGAATATAAGGCGAACATTTGTACTTCACCTAATAGATGAATATCTGTAAAAAACAATGTTCTCGCAAATAAACAAATCTAATCTAATCTCTTACAATTTTTATGTAATTTAATTATAAGAGTGCAAGAATATATACACTGGTCAAAATCATAACTCTTTTTTTTTTTACTTCACTCTCGGGTAATAAAAGATTGCCATTTTTTACCTATTTTTATATATATATACATACATTTCGGTGTAGATAGGCAGAAACAATGGAATGCCAAATGCTTATATTTAACAACTATTTATATATAATTAGATATTAATGTGTGTATTAATTCTTTTTTTTTTTTTATTATTTATTTAACAACAACTCAAAATATAAACATTTAAAAGAAACTGGCTGGAAATGACCGAATGCCGTATCGTATTGGATTTCTTTGAAGGAAATATGAAAAACCTTTCACCAGCAGGGAATAGGCTAATGTAAATTTAGATTAAATTATAATATTTTGTTATATATATAATATATAATATAATATAATATCTTTTAGTCACGACGTCATCTGTGTGACCGAGATATGTTCACTGACCGGGAGTAAAGTAGCCTATAACCGTCTCCAGAGTCCCATATAACTCTACCAAAATTCATCATAATCGATTCAGCGGTTTAGACGTGAAAGCGTAACTAATAAACAAACTCACTTTCGCACTTATTAGTTCAAAATGTTCTTTTTATTTGTTGTATCTTGGAAATAAATAAAATTTTATTCAATAAAGAATTACTCGTATTTTATTGCAGGGGCATCAGGTATACCCCAGCAGCCAGGCTTCTACTGGAAAGGCGTGTGGTTACCGCTCTGCGTGACCTTCGAGCCTGGCACCGCTAAATCCGTGTAGTGAGTATTAAGTTTGGATGGCACTAGTATATACTATAGTATATATATATATATATATATATATATATATATATATATATATATATATATATATATATATATATATATGTACAAAAGTCGTTTGCTTAGGCATCTCTGTCCCATTCGTGTTTCTACCGTGAAGCAGTTGTGTTTGCATGGCTGTGTTTCTGTTTGAAGGGTGGGATATGGCAGTGAATGGTACAGAGGAATAACATCTGAGTCCTCAGGAATGGCAGCGCTTGGAGGTATTATGGGCGAAACAGAATACTCTGTTATGTCCATGATATTGCTCATGTCATATATAGATCTGTCAGTATTCTACGACTATGACGATATTATAGTTCCAACAAGTTTTGCCAAAATTTGCATGCAAATCTTTTGTTTGGCGAACTGTAGCTTCACAGTAAGAAATATTGCAATTCATATAATGTCAATAATAGTATAAATGTCAAAAACTTAAGTACTACTTGTAAATGTCAAATAATTTAAATGACATTCAAACAGAGAATGATGTCAAAACGAACAATAATTAAATTTTAATATTTCTCTATTATGTAAAGGGTTTACGCACATAACATTCGTCATTTTAACAATACATACACTGTACCTCTACCAGTATATATTGGTAATGCGTGTCGTTTGAAATAAACTAAGTTATCCCTTCTCAGCATCGAAATGCTGGACCGCAACGAGGCGCCGACTATTCAGGACGGATACGGCATATCAGTTGCTTACGCGTGCCTCATGGAAATCATCAGGTCCATCGCCATCACCGTCGAGGGGGATGATTATTTCAGGTTAGTATTTACCGGGTTATTTTAATGGGTGATAATGGTATGGTAACCTCAACTGCGCTATCGGTATACACCGGCGGGGCACCAGTGAAGGATGATAGGTAAGGATGAAGCAGGTCAGTTAGCCCATCGTGACGAATTCAACAAGAATTGTTCACGATGGTTTCCAGGGGGAACCACGCAGAGGTCGACCTAATAAGGCATATTGCTAGCAATGGGGCTGTCAAACTCCATTGCTAACAATACCTTTCCCCTCGAAATTTGATATTTGGGGGGGGGGGGGGGCAATTAAAAATGAACTTGAAGTAATTTTAACCCTCTTGCTCCAGGCCATTTAAATACAATGCTACAAGTAGATATCGGTCCCTTTAACAAGAAAAGTAAATTAAAAAAATGCTGTAAATATTAGGTATAATTTCGTTTGACGTTACTAACATATCAACTGGGCGATAAGAGTCGTCAAGTAAACTTTGCCAGGAAAAATTATGTATGGGGGCATAAAAATTTTTGAAGTGTTCAATTGGGGCATGGCACAAAAAAAAGGTTGGGAAACACTGTTTTAAGTAGTCCTATCATTTCACAGGTTACAAGAACTGTACGACGACAGTCAAAACGATGATGAGAAAGAAATTAATTCAAATAAGAACGGTAATCATCAGAAAGGTTGGTGAAACTCTTCTATTCTATGTTGTGTATCACGGGGGCTTATGTCTGTGAATAGATTCCTAGAATAAATTCATATTTATTTATTTATTTAACAGATTACAAACAAAACTTTTAACAATAGAATACAACAATAGCATTATAAGTTTGCAGTCCAATTATAGTTGTACTCAACATTCACAGAGATGAAGCCTAAAAAAAGGGTAATTTTTACTACAAAAAGAAATAATGATAAAAACTAGATACAAAACAAGAATCAAAAACAAAACTACCAAACTATGCTTATAAACTATTAGGTTATCAATGTATGTAAAGTGCTTCGTGTTCGAAATTAACCTTTTTATATATTTTGACAATTGTAGTTTTTTTGAAAATTGTATAGAAAATTGATAAAACAATTAAAATAGAATAATAAATATACAATACAATACTTCAAGTCAACAGACGGCATTTTTACTTACAAATAATGTCTTATATATAAAATTCTCGTGTCACGGTGTTTGTTACCAAACTCCTCCGAAACGGCTTTACCGATTTTTATGAAATTTTGTGTGCATATTGGGTAGGTCTGAGAATCGGCCAACATCTATTTTTCATACCCGCCAATGATAAGGGTGACCCACCCCAAAAAAAATTTTTTTTTTTGGACAAATTTTTTAATTTTTATTTTATTATGATTTAGCATTGAAAAATACATACAACTTTAAATTTTCATCGTTTTACGATCAACCCCTGTATTTTAATTGCGATTTTTATATTTCGCAATAAGTGGTAAAACAACGTGCACGGGGTCAGCTAGTAATTAATAAATAATATATAAATAAGAACAAGCATATTTTACAAATACTTCGACACGATGAAAATTTCTTATAGAATATGTCAATATCCGATTTACAATCAATGTCATTGTACAATTTGCACATTCTGTACATTGGATTATTATATGACACATTATTGTTTGCGAACGGTATTGAAAAAAGCTTATAACTATACTCATAATTTTATATTATATAAATTACTAATATTTATATTAAGTTTAGATATAACCTTAACACATTTTATAACTATAAAAGATTTTTTTTTTGTAATGGTATATCCATTACATAATATAAACACAACCCACTTTTCTTAACCGACTTTAAATATCCTTTAGAATCTGTAGTAAGCTACATTGTCAGCGAGTATCATAGGTTAAGCAAAGCAGTGTAGAACGACTCCCCTCCACCCTCCCCCTCTATGGAGTAACGATCTCAAATACAAGGAGTCTATGGTTACAAGTGGCTCAGAACCGTTTCTTATGGCGGCCTATGGGGGAGGATTTTTAGCAGTAATAGCTAATGGTAGTATTGGCATAGATAACGGCTGATCTTTCTATACTTATAATAAATCTATAGAGAGGTCAATTCTGTACATGAAATATATTTCCAAAATAACTATCAGGGGGGTGATTAGTGATCGATACTGATGCCAAAAATGCAATCAGTAAAATTATTGTCTATCTGTCTATATGTTCGTTATAGAAACAAAAACTGCTCGACGGATTTTAACGAAACTTGGTACAATTATTTTTCATACTCCTGGACAGGTTATAGTATACTTTTCATCACGCTACGATCAATAGGAGCAGAGCAGTGAAGGGAAATGTTAAAAATGTCCACCTGAGCGACGCCGGGACGGGCCGCTAGTATGATAATATAAGACTGTGTTTTAGTTAAAAAAAAATAACCGTTCGAAGCCAAGGCTGGTTGTTAGTTCAACAATGTAAACATATTTGTAGAAGCAGACACAAAAACGGAACAGAAGGAAATAATGAACAACGGTCACGACGGCGAGTCGGATCAGAACTCGAACGTTGTTGGCAAGACTGATGAGAACGAGGACAAGGAGGACCAGCTCAGGCTGCAGGTGGGGCGTTAAGGAAATATTAATTATAAGTTGGCAATACGTAATGCACGTGGTATTGCAGGCGTTCATAGACTACGGTAACCGCTTACCATCAGGTGGGCCGTATGCTTGTTTGCCACCTCAGTGGTATAAAAAAAATATTTACAAATTATGTATAGCTAAAAATCTCGAATACCTATACCATATAGCTCCAGCATAAAAAAGAGTACAGAGCCATAACACTGTACTCCTTAGTTTTCTCTCGCTCTCTCTCTCTCTCTTCCTCTATCTCTTTCCCTCTCCCTCTCTTCCACCATCTCTTTACCCCTCTCTTTTCTCCACTCTCTCTCACTGTTCCTCTCTCTCTCTCTCTCTCTCACTATTCTCCTCTCTCTGTCTCTTACTATGTTACTTCTTGTACTTATGTTTAACAGTGCACAGTAAATTGCAGTGATGATGACAATACTACTGTCTACGTAATGATAGCGGAATTAAACAAAATCATTCTAATTGACTAACTAGTGACATGGACTTTCGCCAAATAAAATCTAGTTCAGTAAAGAATACATTATTTGTTTGCAGTTATTGAAGTCCTCCTGGTGCGGCCTGGTGTGGGGCATGTCTGTGCTGGCGGAAGCCAGTATAGGCGAGCTAGAGAACATACTTCGCGCCATACAGACCCTCGCCAGGGTCAGCGGGAAGGTAAGGAAATTATAATAAAAAGAAAAACAAATGATTGGTACCCATATAAATAATAATCTCATTCATAATCTCAAAGTAAATAATAATTTATTAGTTATCCACATAACTATTCTAGAAAGGTAATTAGAAATAATTTTGTATGTTTTTGTAGTAAACAACCTTGAGGATTTATACGATATAAGATGCAAAAAAACCCGCTTGTGTTCAGAGCACGGTAATCCGCTATATAAATTTGAAGTCTTAAAAAATTGCCATAGATCGTCTGTAGTAACAGAATTCTTTTTTTACTGGTTTATTTTTTTTTCGAAACACGTTTGCCACACAATTTCGAGTTCTGAATTCAAATATTAAAATTTATGTATCATTTCGACGGGCGTCAGTGTTCCAAATTTAAAAATTAAATTTTTTATTTTAAACAATGAGTGTTCTGAATACAAATATTTAAATCTAGTGAATCATTTTGTTGTCTATCGTTTCACTGTATTCGTTTTAAAATCAGCTTCGTGTGGTAAATGAATCTATCGATAGAATCGTTGTCGCTAGCAGATCAATGAGACGTCATGAGATGGCGATGTTCAATCAGTTCAATTATGAACGAAACGATTCAATTCATATACACGTTTGACACTCATCTGAAAGGGAAGAATAGTGAAATCCTATATTGAGAGGATAGAGGAGGAGAGGATATAAGGAGAGGTTAGAGTATTCTGTACGAAGTGTTGTGCAGGTGCGCGTGTGCGCGGCGCGCGACGCGTGCGTGGGCGCGCTGTGCCGCTGCGCGCTGCCGGCGCAGTACTGCGTGCCGGCGCTGGGCGCGCTGGCCGCGCTGGCCGGGCCCTGGCGCCGCGACCCCGCGCCGCCCGACGCCGACTACCGCCACCAGGTCGTCTGGGTCGGCACGCCGCTGCCCTCCGCCGCGCTGCCCACAGGTGCTTCGTGCTTGTCAATCTACCAGACGGAAACTTTGTACAAAAGTCGATTGCTTGGCTACCTCTGTCCCATTCTTGTTTCTACCGTGAAGCAGTTGTGTTTGCATGGCTGTGTTTCGGTTTGAAGGGTGGGATATGGCGTGAATTTACAGGGTACAGAGGAATAACATCTGAGTCCTCAGGAATGACAACGCATGGGGGGTATCATGGGCGAAACAGTATACTGTGTTATGTTCATGGTACTGCTCATGTCTATAGGCGACGGTTACCACTTTCCATCAGATGGGCCGTCAGCTTGTTTACCATTCTAAGTTGTATAAAAAAAAAAAAGTATACCAATAACGCAGGCGGGATTACTATCCCATCTTTACCCATTAAAAAAAGCTATGTCCACCAGTCTATCACCCCGCCGTCACTGTACTGCGCTGCACCTACTCTCTATTGCCATAGTTCTATGCCAACTCCTCCACGCTACTCGGCAGGTCAGCAGCAGTCGTTCGTGATGGTGACGTCGCGGCACGTGACGGCGATGAAGGCGCTGCTGTGCGCGGCGCAGCGCGACGGCGACACAATCCAGCAGGCCTGGCTGCCTGTCCTCACCACGCTGCAGCATTTGGTAAGCACTCACTTATACTGCACTTCCAACTGAGCCTGCTCCTAAAAACACGATTTAATACTTGCTAACGATGTACACTGTCAGGTCTAACGGACCTCCCATTCCGTTCCCGTGCGTGTCGTGGGCAACGACTTAAGTATGATAGAGAGATGGGCAGCATCATCCCTTTTAAAACATCACCAAAATCTAATCTAACAGTTTCCAACCCGCCTAATAAGCGTGGCAAATACTGACACCCTTCCCCTCCCTCCTTATAAGGAGAGCTATATTCAACAATAGATAGTTTACGGCTGATACGATAACAATAGTTACTAACTCCCTCAGTTAGAGGATTTTTTTTTGATGGGTGAAAATGGTATGGTAAACCCGCTTGCGCTAACGGGATACACTGGCGGAGCACCAGTGAAGAGAATGAAAACAGGCCAGTTAGCCCATCACGATGAATTCATCAGGAATTAACCATGATAATTTCCAGGGAGAACCGCGAGGATGTCGACCTGGTTGAATATATTGCTAGCAATGGGATTCTCAGTCTCCATTACTAACAATCCCTTTTTCCCCCTTAGTTAGAGGATTACACTGGGATGTAATATTTAGTGAAATAAATGTACAAACTGTAATTATTTTAAAATAATTTATCTCTTTAGGTTTGGATCTTGGGCCTGAAGCCATCCACGGGTGGAAGTATGAAGGCGAGCCGCGCGAGCGCCGACGCTAACGCTGTTATGAGCACTTCCGCTGTCATGGCTGATTTACCCGGTACGTACTTTATTTGTATACGTGCAACTCTATTCATACAAACCAATTTGTCACGCCAATGCTTTATACTTGAGGGGGGGGGGGATATTGTTAATAATAGAGACTCTCAACCTCATTGGTAACAATGTACCATGTCAGATCCAACTCCACACTGTCTCATATCTTACCACAACCATCGCTTTCAGTGCCAAATGGAATTCATCACGATGGGCTAATTCGTTAGCTATTTGTTTATGAGTTCTTTTATTCCCTCTTTATCGTTCCGTCCCTCTCTAACCGATATATTAGACCATTTTAATTAATTATTTTACATATTACATTTAATCAAATCAACAACAAATCTATACATACTCTCTTTTCTTTATAAAATTCTGCATAATCCCATTGCACCAACATATCTTCGTGAGCGGTTTAACTTTCTGTATTCGGCAGAAAGCAATACTAGGACTCTTAATCGTTCTTTATTGCGAACTCCGATTCATTCTGGTCAAGCGTATTCAGACTCTTTTGTTGTGGCTGCAATTAGATTACGGAACACACTTTCTCATGAAATTAGAAATAGCCCAAGCATTGGGATTTACGAATCGCGTCTGAAGATTTATTACCTCTCACAATGCTGATGTACGTACTTATTATATTTGTGTATTATATATAATATATATCTATCTATTTATATATATATATTACTTATATATATTTTTATTTATTTATTTTTAACTATAACATTTAAGTCGATTGGTACACATGTATGACTGTAACTACTAATGAACTGTCAGTTTTCTCATATTGGGTTTGCTGGAAGAAATCTCTATTGGAGATAAGCTCGCCTTTGTGCACTATTATATTTGTTTTTCCATTTCAATAACTTTTTGTGTACAATAAAGAATAAATTAGCATGTTAATATAGAAGGCTCAATATTTTTTGTCGTACTTCGACATATTTTTTAATAGTTTCTATTAAGCCAGTATCCTTGCTGTAACATAGAAATAAAAAAATATTGTCTTGTCAAATGCGGCATAAAAATATAGGGAAAATTATAGCGGAAATTCGGCAGTTTTAATTTTATATCAACTTTGGGTAATACAGTTTCATTGGTAGAACATTCTCTTAGATAGATACCAATACAAAATGTTTGGGTGTGTGTTTTTTTTTTATTATTAATAATAAAAAATGCGCGCCTTTATACATTTAAATTAGAACACCGCCAAATATTTTATGATTTTCGAATGCGAGGTTCGAAATTTAAAGTGGTTTCAAATAAATGTAATAAGAATATGGTGCACCTTCCAGCGCTTTCAGCGATGCTGTCGCGTGTGTTCGAGTCATCCAAGAATTTGGACGACGTAGCGCTGCATCACCTTATCGACGCGCTGTGCAAGCTGTCCAATGAAGCGATGGAGCTAGCTTACTCTAATAGGGTAATTTTTTAATCTTATTATTAGAGATTTATAGTAATCTCACAGACCTTTTTTTATAGGATGAAAATTAAATGGATTGTAATATTATTTCAGGAGCCATCTCTGTTTGCTGTAGCGAAACTACTTGAAACTGGCTTAGCCAATATGCACAGGATAGAAGTTATTTGGAGGCCTATCACCAATCATCTTCTAGAAGTAAGCATTCATCACATTGCTCGCTAAATCATTGGTGGTCAGTGAGTAAAATCTCTAAATAAATATATTTGTTTATTCTTTAACATAATATTATTTTAAATTTTAAAGGTGTGCCAACATCCTCACATAAGAATGAGGGAGTGGGGTGTGGAAGCCATTACGTACTTAGTTCAAGCAGCATTCCAATACCATCACAACAACCCAGAACTGGTTACAGAAGTAAGTAGATTTCAATTTTATTTCAACCAGCAATTAACAAAATAATAAATTTGAGACCAATTCGTCTACATTTGCTTTGTCGGGATATTAATTTTGTTATAACAATTTAATCTAATTGATATGCCTACTGTTAGATCTGGCTCGAAGGACCAATAATCAATATAACTAAATATGTCTTATATTTAACTTTGAGATTGTACTAAAGATTGATTCAATTAAAATGCAATATGAGGCTTTCAGGTTCATTATTATTAATTTAGTAAAACTTATATTTAGTAAATCTTAAATTCTCTCGTTATAATTTTGATAATAAAAAGCGCCATCTAGAACCGAACAGTCTAAACTAATGAATACATGTACCAGAGAGAGACTTTGTACAAAAGTCGTTTGCTTGGGCACCTCTGTTCCATTCTTGTTTCTACCGTGAAGCAGCTATTTTTGCATGGTTGTGTTTCGGTTTCAATGGTGGGATATGGCAGTGAATTTACAGGGTACAGAGGAATAACACCTGAGTCCTCAGGAATGGCAACGCATGGGGGGTATCATAGGCGAAACAGTATACTCTGTTATGTCCATGGTACTGCTCATGTTTATAGGCGACGGTTACCAGTTCTTATTAGGTGGGCCGTCAGCTTGTTTGCCATTCTAAATTGATTAAAAAAATAAATTTTTACTCTATACATAAATCTATTCTTCGGTATTTTACAATAGCGTACACTCCATTAATCTATTTATGTATATATTACTGTAAAACCAAGTGCCATAGGCTTTTAATATATCGACGTCTCAAATCGTTTAGTTTAACAACTTGTTGGTAGGGTTTGACTTATCGTTAAAAGAGATCTCTTCCAGCAAACGATTGGTATGTACTCGCAATATGTAATGTGGTGTGGTTCCCGCAGGCGCGGCAACGCCTCCTGCTGGAGCCGCTGTCGGAGCTGTGCGCGGTGCGGCACTGCGACGTCCGCGCGCGGCAGCTGGAGTGCGCGGCGCGGCTGCTGCACTCGCTCGGCGACCAGCTCGGCGCCGCCTGGCCGCTCATGATGGAGATCATCTCGGCCATCTCGTCGCACCACAGGTGACCTACTGCCTATATGCCCAGCCAGACCTTAAGTCCACCTTTTGTACCAAATATTTTTTTGTAATGTGGTAAATAAAGATTAAATGAATAAATAAGACCTGCTTTATTCATAGTTAACTATTATCTACTATCATCATATCAGCTTTTAACTGTCCATTGTTGAACATAAACCTCCCCCTAAAGGAGTCTTACCAGTAGCTGCCGTGCTTTGCAGGCGGAATGGCAACTGCAGTTAGGCTTTGGAGATGTTTGTAGAGGGACACTGCTGCCCATCCCTCGCTCTCCCTTAGTCGCCTCTTACGACGACTATAGAAAGGAAGGGGTGCCATATTCTATGCTGGAATCACACGGGAAAACATAACTATTAATGCCCATCAAAAATGTCATTGCCGTACACATCAGAAATAACAAGATAGTGGATATACCTGTCTTGTTCTATCTAATGCGCGTAATGAAATAGTACATTACTGCAGCGGCCAACAAATGAGGCATTGATGGACGAACGCACGAATGTGGGCCGAGGCGAAGCCGAGGCACACATACGTGAGTCCATCAATGTCTAGTTATGGCCAAAGCTTGTATAGTACTTTTCTCAAACAATGCATGGAAATCAAAAACACAATTTTATTTTTTAAGTTCAATGACGAATAATGAACAATAATAATTTTTCACGCGCCATAATGTCCTTTGTTTTTTTTTCCAATATACAGCTTTCTATTTGCAAGCCAGTTCGAAATTTAAATAAAACTTTTTATTAGTTACCTCCTTGGTAGCCATGTTTCGAAGTAAAAGGTCATTCCATTTTTAAATTACAGGACAGATATGAGTTTACATAGTAATTTATCTGGCCGCAAAACACGACAGATATGGATTTTCATACAACATTTGCCGGCCGCTACCCGCATGTATCTGACCAGTACGGCAATTTTGATTTATCTCGAAGAAGATGTCAAAATAATGCTCACATTTCCAAGCATGTTTGAGAAAATAATTTATCTATCTGTATATTGGTTTACCAGTTGTCTAAAGAAGGGAGGGGGGAGGGGATGGAGAAATATGAATGCACTGCAACTATATCGAGTGTCTTGTAATTGTAATTTTTGGAAATGTATTTGTTTTATGTACGTACATTGATGCCGGGTCATACATGGACCGGGCTAATCCCTTCCTTTCCCTTGGATGTCGTAAGAGGCGACTAAGGGAGGGCGAGGGATAGACAGCAGTATCTCTCTTAAAACATCTCTAAAAGCTTAATTTCGGTTGCCAACCCGCCTGCCAAACGTAGCAACTACTGGTAAACTCCCCTTATGGGGAAAGCTTATGTTCAGCAGTGGACTGAAGTAATAATAATAATATTATTGGTTGCAGCGAACAGCTGATCAGGTCTGCGTTCCAGTGCGCCCAGGTAGTCGCGGGAGATTTGCTCGGCTGTGCTGGTCCGCGCTGTCTACGCAAGGTCCTGACCACAGCTGCAGCCTTCGCTCACCAGACCAAGGAACTCAACATTAGCTTGACTGCCGTAGGACTAATGGTGGGAATGCTTCTCTTAAGTAATAAAACTAAATAAAAATATATAAATTATGTGATGTACAATTGTTTCAGAAACAAGTTTTTAGGAATGTCTTATGATAACTTTTACACTTCATTATCGAACAATGAGGTGAATACAAACTGAGTAGATAAAGTTTTTTTTATTTTTAAATATATAAATAGTATTTACCGTGTGGTCCCGATATAGAATGGGCCACCCCTTCCATTCTCACGGGTGTCGTAAGAGGCGACTAAGGGAGGGTGAGGGATGGGCAGCAGCGTCCCTCTTAAAGCATCTCCAAAGCCTAACTACGGTTGCCTAATGGCAACCTCCCCCCCTTCTCTCTCGCCCTCTTATGGGGAGGCCAATGTTTAACAATATACAGTTAACAGCTGATATGAGTGAATGAATGATTAACCCAAAAACTACTCAATCAATTTCGAAAATTCTTTCACATATATAAAGCTATATAATATAGATTCATAACATACTATTTTTGAAAATTTTATCTACTCGTGTGAATCCGGGACGTATTGTTAGTATTGATTGTAGCAGCACAGTTACAATACGTCTTGACTCTAAAATATTCAATTTTGACAAAATTGACAAGTAAACGTTTGGGAGATGCCAAAGTCGCTAGACTAGTAATTGTTGCCTACATTTTGGTACTATTGTAAATTAATGTCGTTGAACAGTGGAACATATCCGACTACCTGTACCACAACCGCGACAAGCTGGTAGCGGCATTGGCAAGCGAGGCGGCGGTGTGTCCCGAGCTGCCGCACAACGCCGACTTGGCGCCACTCGACCGGCTCTGGATGTGCCTCTACATCCGTCTCAGTGAGTCACTCACACATTTGCACTCACACTCACACTCATATTGTACTACTATAAGAGTTTATGTATCACACCTCTTAACGCCATTTAACCGACTTTTGATGTGTCTTTACATCTGTTTTATTGACCACACGCTTGCACGCACACTCGCGTTATACTACTTACACTAGTTATCATATATTAGCTGCTTTCTGCTCCTTGACGGTCTCTAGATGTATTTCTACATCTGCCTCAGTGAATTATCCACACACTCACATTATATTTACACTATTATATAGTTTTTTCTTAAACATGCTTGGAAATATAAACATTATTTTGACAATCTTCTTCGAGATAAATCAAAATTGCCGTACTGGCCAGATACATGCGGGTAGCGGCCGGCAAAAGTTCTATAAAAATCTATATCTGTCGTTTTGCGGCTAGATAAATTACTATGTAAACTCATATCTGTCCTGTAATTTAAAAATGTAATGACCTTTTACTTCGAAACATGGCTACCAAGGAGGTAACTAATACAAGGTTTTATTTAAATTTCGAATTGTCTTGCAAATAGAAAGCTGTTTATTAAAAAAAAAAAAAACAAAGGAACATTATGGTGCGTGAAAAATTATTATTGTTTGTTATTCGTCATTGAATTTAAAAAGTATAATTGTGTTTTTGATTTCCGCGCATTATTTGAGAAATGTACTATACAAGCCTTGGCCACAACTAGGCATTGATGGACTCACGTATGTGTGTTCACACATTTGTACGTTCGTTAATCAATGCTTCAGTTGTTGGCCGCTGCAGTAATGTACTATTTTTTATGCAATTTAAAGTGGCAAACGAGCTGACGGCCCACCTGATGGAAAGTGGTAACCGTCGCCTATTAACATTTTATTTTGGTGTATACTATCACGCAAACTTGGTGGTATTCGATCTTTGTATATGTTTCTACATCTATCCCAATGGATCGTACTCGCACTGTATTCGAATACAACCGCGCCCTATAGAACGACAGTAGCGAGTTTTGTTTTTTTTAATTGAATTGCAATAGAACGGTGAGTCCGTTCGTGTTACCGGTATATGTAACGGAGGCTGTGGACTTGCGCAGGCGCACTGTGCATCGAGCCGCGGGCGCCGGTGCGGCGCGCGGCGAGCCAGACGCTGTTCAGCTGCGTGGGCGCGCACGGGGCGCTGCTCGCGCGGCCCGCCTGGCGCGCGCTGCTCGCCGTGCTGTTCCCCATGCTGGACCAGGTACCGCCCGCCCCCGCGCCGCACCCTGCAGCAGCTGCCGTGGCCGCACGGGGCGCTGCTCGCGCGGCCCGCCTGGCGCGCGCTGCTCGCCGTGCTGTTCCCCATGCTGGACCAGGTACCGCCCGCCCCCGCGCCGCACCCTGCAGCAGCTGCCGTGGCCGCACGGGGCGCTGCTCGCGCGGCCCGCCTGGCGCGCGCTGCTCGCCGTGCTGTTCCCCATGCTGGACCAGGTACCGCCCGCCCCCGCGCCGCACCCTGCAGCAGCTGCCGTGGCCGCGCGCTGCTCGCGCGGCCCGCCTGGCGCGCGCTGCTCGCCGTGCTGTTCCCCATGCTGGACCAGGTACCGCCCGCCCCCGCGCCGCACCCTGCAGCAGCTGCCGTGGCCGCACGGGGCGCTGCTCGCGCGGCCCGCCTGGCGCGCGCTGCTCGCCGTGCTGTTCCCCATGCTGGACCAGGTACCGCCCGCCCCCGCGCCGCACCCTGCAGCAGCTGCCGTGGCCGCACGGGGCGCTGCTCGCGCGGCCCGCCTGGCGCGCGCTGCTCGCCGTGCTGTTCCCCATGCTGGACCAGGTACCGCCCGCCCCCGCGCCGCACCCTGCAGCAGCTGCCGTGGCCGCACGGGGCGCTGCTCGCGCGGCCCGCCTGGCGCGCGCTGCTCGCCGTGCTGTTCCCCATGCTGGACCAGGTACCGCCCGCCCCCGCGCCGCACCCTGCAGCAGCTGCCGTGGCCGCACGGGGCGCTGCTCGCGCGGCCCGCCTGGCGCGCGCTGCTCGCCGTGCTGTTCCCCATGCTGGACCAGGTACCGCCCGCCCCCGCGCCGCACCCTGCAGCAGCTGCCGTGGCCGCACGCGCGGCCCGCCTGGCGCGCGCTGCTCGCCGTGCTGTTCCCCATGCTGGACCAGGTACCGCCCGCCCCCGCGCCGCACCCTGCAGCAGCTGCCGTGGCCGCACGGGGCGCTGCTCGCGCGGCCCGCCTGGCGCGCGCTGCTCGCCGTGCTGTTCCCCATGCTGGACCAGGTACCGCCCGCCCCCGCGCCGCACCCTGCAGCAGCTGCCGTGGCCGCACGGGGCGCTGCTCGCGCGGCCCGCCTGGCGCGCGCTGCTCGCCGTGCTGTTCCCCATGCTGGACCAGGTACCGCCGGTGTGCTGTCTAGGAAGTCCCTCGTAAGGATTGCGGTGTTGGCGGGCGCATTATCGTGGTGGAGCAGTAGCCCGCGAAGCCCTGTGTTTGGTCGCTTGTTGCTCACAACAGAGAAAACTTCTGTCAAGTATTTGGTAGTATACCATTTGGCGCTAATGCCTCTTTGGTTTCGTAAAGGAATTGACACCCTTTCACCCTTGCCTGCTTCTGATCGGTGAGGTTGTGCGGCACCCTGCGTAGATGTTTCTGCTCCTGATCTCAGTTTTTTGAATCTCTTGGTATGTAACTCGTCTATTGTCTTGGATCAAATTTTTCACTGCTAGCACGTTTTTTTCCGTAACAGCCGTCAAAGGGCGACCACTTCTTTCTTCATCCCCCAAAGTTCGTCGACCGCGTTTAAATTTATTATTCCAACGATACACGATTGCTCTTAGAAGGGTCTTCATTCCATGAATGCCATTTGAAGTCTATCATACGATTCGTCCGGTATCAGGTGACACTTAAAATTGTAAAAAATCATAGCTCGAAAATGTTCTCGACACAAATCTATTTTTTAATGAAACACGGTAATTTTTATTAGCTTGCAAAAAATGTGGAGGGAAATTTTGAATTTAGAACGTATCTATTTTTACTTATAAGTAATCATATTTTTAAATAAATTATAACTGGCCAGTCTCACATACCTAAAAACTTTTTCTCGCAATACTTTCTGTGTATTGAGAGACCTGGTATACTATAATATGTATAGAACTAAAAAAATCATTTTTCATCGACAGGTTCAGAAACAAGCAAAAATTGCCAGTTCCGAGAAAGTAGACACAGGTGAACACATATTAATACATCACACGAGAAACACGGCGCAGAAACAATGGGCCGAGACGCAGGTGAGAAACGTTATGCTCGTAATATTATATGTCTAAGTTTTTTTTTCTCCAATTTTAAAGGTTATAAAATACCTTGGAACGAAATGCAGTATTTTATAAGACTAGAAAAAGTGACTGATACCATTAATTTTCCAACAGGTATTAACCTTGTCTGGAGTATCCCGCGTGTTCCATTCGAGGTTTCAGCTGCTAACCACTGTAGGAGACTTCAACAGATCCTGGGCGACGCTACTCGAATACATCACAGACTTTGCACTCACACGCAGTCACGAGGTATATTATTATCCCGAATTAACTTTTTATTGATAATTTGTTTATTTTCGCATACAATTTTAAACTTTAATTGCAAAATATAAGCTTCTTATCTGTATTTCTTCGAGAGTAAGATGAAAAGTTCTGAGTCTGACACAGAAATGGCGTTCCAATCGGCAAACATAAGCCTTCCCCACAAGGAGAGTCTGGCTAATAGTTGCCACCCTTGGCAGGCAAGTTGGCCAACAGTATTTAGGCTTTTAAAGATGTTTTAAGAGGGGCACTGCTGCCAATCTCTCACCCTCCCTTAGTCGCCTCTTACGACACCCACGGGAAAGGAAGGGGTGGCCTATTCTATGACAGGGCACACACGACAAATATTACAAAAATTAATATAAATAAATTTAAATTAAATTAAATTAAAATATGAACGTTACTTCACGCAGGTGTCGGTGGCTGCACTGAAGTCGTTCCAGGAGGTAGTGTCGGCGGCGGGCCGCGCGGCCGAGGCTGATGCCGCGGGTTCGAGCAGCGCCCTGCAGCGGCACGTGTGGGCTGCCGCCTGGGCCGCATGGACCGACATCGCTTCTTCTCTCTCCGGAGACCAGGCACAAGGTACGTTTTTTTATAATATTTGATGATAAGCCGCTTGCTAGAAAGTGACCCCTGTAGACATCTAAAGCACCATGGACATCGTAGAATGCACTATAATCGCCATGGTACCGCTAAAATTACTATTGTTGATGACTATGGTATTATGCCTCCATACCCCGTATTTTTATAGGCACATTCCACATGGTCGTGTGGTTAGGCCACCCCTTCCATTCCCACGGGTGTCGTAAGAGTCGATTAAGGAAGGGCAAGAGATATTTTTAACGGGTGATGATGGAGTGGTAATCCCGCCTGCGCTATCGGTTTACACTGGCGGGGCACCAGTGAGTAATGATAGATAAGAATGAAAAGACAGGTCAATTAGTCCATCGTGATGAATACACTTGCAATTCAGCACGATGGTTTCCAGGGAAGACCACATGGAGGTCGACCTGGTTGAGTATATTGCTAGCAATGGGGCTCTTAGTCTCTGTTATTAACAATCCCTCTCCCCCAGGGCGAGGGATAGACAGCAGCATCCCTCTTAAAACATCTCTAAAATCTAACTGCAGTTGCCAATATGCCTGCCAAGCGTGGCAACTACTGGCAAAACTCTCCTTGTGGGGAAGACCTGTGTTGAATGTATGTGTGACCTATGATGTATGAAGACCAGCAGTGGAATAATAATAATAGTATTTTCCATCATGTGGGTCGAGGATCCATTTTGATGAAACATTTTTATAATAGTACATATGTGTTGTGCTGCAGTGGGCGAGGACGGCAAGCCGCCGGAGCCGTACGCGCCCTCACTCAACTTCCTCACGACGCTCGTCCAGATATTTCCACTTATATTCCAGCATATCAGGCCCACGTGAGTTTATTATATATTTATTTATATATTACTTATTCAACTTTTATGTACATAACAAAATTATACATGGCGTATATAACACCTGAAAGTTAACCACTTTACCATGGAGCATATACCATATATCCTCTTTTTTTTTATACAACTTAGAATGGCAAACAAACTGACGGCCCACCTGATGGAAAGTGGTAATGGTCGCCTATAGACATGAGCAGTACCATGGACATAACAGAGTATACTGTTTCACCCATGATACCCCCTATGCGTTGCCATTCCTGAGGACTTAGGTGTTATTTCTCTGTACTTCGTAAATTCACGCCATATCCCACCCTTCAAACCGAAACACAGCCATGCAAACACAACTGCTTCACGGTTGAAACACGAATGGGATAGAGGTACCCAAGCAAACGACTTTTGTACAAAGTCTCCCTCTGGTTTTTACTTTATCCTTATGTGTATCTTTTATTTTTACAGATTTTAATGAGGTGTTCTTTTATATTTATATTAATTAAGTGAACATGAGATTCAAAATTCGTCCTGTTACCTTTCTCCACAAAATTGTATCTTTTTAAAATATATTTTTAAGCTTGTAGTTATTGGTTTTAATTGAAATATTATCTTGCATTAACTAAGATATAACTGGCCAGCAATCCTTAAAAGACGATGATAGAAATTGCTGGACGGTATCTGAATTTTAAATTTAGAATATCGAAGAGGTTCTTTTTTTAATAGAAACTAATAAATTAACTGTTAACCGCAAATATTTCCTAACATGGAAAACATTGTACTGAAGTCGACGAATTAGGATGTATTCTGTATACATTCTAATTCAAAATTTATTCCAAATACGATAAAACCGAAAGTAAATTAATGAAATCAAGTGGTATGTAAAGTGATAAATGTTATTTTTTATAGTAATTTCGTCAGCGAATGATGGTAAATGACAATAAGAAAGAATCAGACTTGCTGTTGGTCCATCGTGACGAATTTATCAAAAAATAATCACGATGATTTCTGGGACTGAGGGAGAGGCGTATGGAGGTCGATTTAGAAGGATATTTTGCTAATACTGGAACTACTAATCTTCATTACTGACAATCGTCCTCTTTAATAAATGTCAGTTAGGTGTTGGTAGATAATGATCGGTATTGAGCCGGCCGCGTGTTGTCCCCGGCAGGTTCTCGCCGGCGGACGTGGCGCGGCTGGGCGAGTGCGTGTCGCGGGTGTGCTCGGTGGAGCCGGCCGCGGCCGCGCTCGACTCGCTCGCCACCGCCGCCGCGCCCGTCAGCCTGCACGCGCTGCACTGCCTCGACACCGTGCACAAGGTGACGCTTACTCCCACCTTGTCTCGTGATCATCCTTCACTCGCTCACTTTAACCGCGTGCCCATCTCGATACAATATCAATGTTCATCTCAAATATTCGGATATTAGGCATTCGGACATCAGACACTTAGACATCTGACATATGGACACTGAACACTCAGACACTTGGCTACTGGAAGCTCAAACATTGGATACTCAGATACTCGCACATTGGACACTGAACATTCAGCAATTGGACACTCAGACATCGGGCACTTAGACATCGGTCACTCGGATATCAGACACTCGGACACTAGATTTACGAACAATGGATACTATCACACTAGACACTCAGACTTCTGAGGCTCGAGTTTTGGACACCTGGACATTAGACACTCTATCACTGGACACTCATATTTAGACACTGGACACAGAGATCAGACACTGGAATAGTAGACATTCGCAGATTAGAAACTTAGATATTAGACACTCGAACTTTCGAATAGAACAGACTATATTTATTGCCAGAAAAACACGTAGTTACAACAGAAAATATATAAGAAGTGTCTCGTATTAGGCAAAAGGAACTGGCTTTGCTAATACTATGAGTGTTCCAATGCAATGTGTACAGCTGCATAGCGCTGGTTTTCAGTCAGTCGCTCTCTTAACAACTTTATATACACTCAGACATCTGAGACTCGAGTCTGGGCACTCGGACACTGGACATTCGAACATTTAGGCACTCAGACATCAGGCTCTCGGACATCGAACGCTCAGTCACTCGAACATTGGACTCTCAGCTACTTAAACACTTGGACACTGAACGCTCAGACACTGGATACTTAGACACTCAGCCATTCGGAACTTGAGGGTTTGGACATAAGGCACTGGGACACCCAGACTCTGGCAACTCAAACTTACATAGTAAAGTATAAAAAGCGTTTAATTGCACGATATATCGTGGAAGTGTATGGTAATATCATTGAAGTTCACCATATACTATGCATGGAAAAAGATAAAAGCGCCCAAAGCTTATTCTTCATCGGTAAAGGTCGTAAAATGTACAAATTTTCATGTTATGAGTAGATCCCGTATATTTTAAATACACAATCAGGACTTAACGTGATGAAAAGATCTTTGCAGGTAAATAGTACCTACATATCTGCTTCGACGTGGATCCCACGACGTTGAAACATCGGCAATAAAAAAAAGTTACTAATTTCCGTATATTCCCGTAGGAAGCACTAATACGGCACGAGCTGCTGCCGCCGATGTTCGTGGCGCTGACGTCGCTGGCTCGCGCGTGCTCGCAGTCGAGCGGCAGCGGCGGCGGCGGCGGCAGCAGCGGCGGCAGCGGTGGCGCCAGCGCGCGCTGCCTGGCGGCGGCCGCGTCGCTGTACCGCGCCGCGCCCGCGCCCTGCATCTCTGTGCTGCCGCATCTGCTGCAGGTGCCGCGCGCTCCATTTGTTAATCCTACTGCAATTAGAAATGCCAAGTTCGTAACGGATGAATGTTAGATACATTTTCTCGCTCAAAAACTTGAACGGTTTTAAATAAAATTTGGTGTCCTCATATCAGTCATTAATATACTGAACATAGGCATCCACCTGTGAGGGGGGGTGTTGCCAGTACTTGCCACGCTTCGCAGGCAGGTTGGCAACCACAGTTAAAGTTTTAGTTAATATATCGATGACATCTCACCTTTAGTAGGTGTGTTTTGTTATGCAAGTCGCTTTTTTGCAGTGTAAAAGGTACTTAATTTTAAATTGTTTTTTTTTTTGTAAATTGTGGCAGGCCCTACATACGGCAGTACAAAGGTTAGGGGCAGACAAGACGAGGCGGCGCAGCAGCGAACTGCAGCCGGACGAGACGGCGCAGATCGCGTCATTGTTATTGCAGGTAAAATGTTCTATAATGCTGTCATATAAATTTTATTAGCGGATCCGCTAGTGGGGAGAAAGAAAGAGAGAGAAAGACACGGTATTCTGTAACTAAATAAGATCGAATATATATATGGCATTGTAAGGATAGTCTATAGAATGTCGTTACTCAATCATATAAAACATATTTATTACACATAGTAATATTAAGAAAACAGGCCTACTATAACAAAAAACATATATTTACATCAAAAATAGCCAAAATAATCCTTAAAAAATTTATAAAAACTTATATTTGGAGCATAGCATTATATGGGTGTGAAACATAGACAATGACGCAAAAAGAAAAAAAGATACTTGAGGCATTCGAAATGTGGACATGGAGAAGAATGGAAAGGATAAGCTGGACAGAAAAACTAACGAATGAGGAAGTCCTTAAAAGAGTGAACGAGAAAAGTACATGAATTAAAATAATAGAGAATAGAAGAGACAAAATGCTGGGCCACCTTATACGACATGACAATTTTTTTAAGAGCATAGTAGAGGCAGGGAGACACGATGACGAAAAAAAAATGGCCGCGCGGAAAAATTTTTAATAGATGGCGATACTAGTCACTGTTAATGCTTCCGTAAGTCTTAGAAAACAAACAAAATCATTTATAAAATATGTATACTTTTATTTTAAAAATCTCCTAAAAACGTAAAAATGAATAAAATTAAACCAAATCTCATTAGTTATATTAAAATTCAAAAATTGTTTTATTTCTATCAGGAAACTATTGTGCTTCGATTTAATTAGCATCATTTAGTTAACGAGATCGTGCTACAAGTTTGTCCACGTCATTTCACAGATGGCGCTGCTTCTATTTAGAGTACTACTAAATCTGTTTTATGCGTTCACCCTTAACCCCTAGATACAATATTGCCAGATTGGATATTTTCTCGCAATACGCTACTTGACAAAATTTGGAAATGAGTTTAAAAATATAGCTTGGCTTAGCTAAAAATATATTATTTAAAAAAAATACCTAGGAATTTTGGGTTTTTAGTAATGAATTCAAAATTGACATCGAAAAAGGTCAAGACTGTTGACGTTGAAGATGACGTCACGCCTCGCAAAACATTCGTGGTTGTTTATGACGGTCAATTGATTTTAATAAGAAATAATGAATAAAATACAACGATAAAAACACCGAATAAATTATTCATATATGTTCCTAATAATAAGCGAATACGTAAAAAGTGGTAAGAAATAGCAAGGAGGCAAGATGCTTCTAATATATCAAGTGACTCAACACTTTATTTCAATGAAGAACATTTTGATGTAAGTATTAAGCCAAGTTAATGTATCTATTGGTAAATATAAAGTAAAAGTAATGAATTTAGCAAAATCTACCATATAAAAGCATACCTTTATAGGTTATGTAACCATAAGTTATAAAATGATAGGACTTGAATATGTTTGTGTTATTTTTTAAAATTTATAACATTATTTTTGTTTTAAAAAATGAAATAATTTATACTTTTTGTATTGTTTTAGTTCCCAAACAATATGTATAAGTATATGGAGTATCGTATTATGGGAAAATCTCTCAAGTACGCATGAAGCCAGATTGTATACCAAAGAAATTCGAATACCAAGAAGATAGAAAGAAAAGTACATGCAGCGATATCAAACGACCATATATGTTGAAATAACAAAGAATGTCAACAATCACAGAGTATTTGAATAAACCAGAATAAAGTATGAGTAGTACATCAAGTTTATCTATCAAGGATACTTCAACAAGTTCAGGTATGTAACAAACAAAACAAATGATTTGCAGTTTGAAACATGTATTAAGGCATTATTATTATGACCATATTGTGTTTATTTTTAGATTTTCAAAAAGTTGGAGAGGATGTACCTGAAGCTTTATTTGCACTGACAGCGGATAAATCTGTTCAAGCATTAGTAACACACAATTTCAAAAGTAAAGCTATCCAAACTAAAATAAAAGACAGTATCATCTTTGAAACCATTACAAATATCTGTCTCCACATCCCCATTCATACCAATGAAAATTATAAATTTAAGAGCTGTCGGCCTCGGCAAAATCACAATATATTTATCAAAGCAGAGCAGTCTGATAGTGATGTTTCTTTATATGTACCATCTGCATCTACCTATACATATACCTATCTATCTAAGATTCATTAATAAAATAAAACAATTTTATTTGTATTTTTATTTTAGTTCTACACTGTTATAAAGAATAAATATTGTTTTTCATAAATCCAACAAATCTTTGATTATATTTTCAATATATTTTGGATCATATTGAACCATTAATACGTCAACCACTTTATTTTGGCTGTAATCAGGATCAGCCACACAAAAGAAACAATTTCTCATTCCAGTTAAACACATTTGTATCTGCATTTGAGTATAATACTTTTGTGTGGCTTCACCATTTTTAATGTAATTTTTATAAGTTTTTACACTATCACATATTTAAATTAACCCTGTTCGCCGCACCATAATAGTTAAATTTCAAGCTTTGACTTCCACGAGACAGGCTTTGCTTAGTGTGGTGTCATAGTTATATTGTACCATTGGCTTTGTTTAAGGAAAATAAAGTTTATTATTTATTATTATTATTATTATTAGGGCATTTAATTTCAATTAAGCCATCTTCCAATATGCCATTAGAGGAACCAGCGATCATCAGATAATCTCCATTTAATATTAGACCACACTTATTAATTTTTTTATTCAGTTTTACCTCCACAGTTTTCCCTACTTGAGCTTCTAAGATATGTCCACGTGTCATTGATGGAGTATCAGGTATTTTTGCCCCTTATATTAGAGACACAAGTGTACCATCATTCTTTTTACAGCCGCTAACCTCAAATGCTCTTGATGCGGTTATTCGTCCATACCGCAGCTCATGCCAACTTTTTTATTACAGATGCAGATATCTTTACATTTTTAAAAAATTATCTACACATTTCTCTTTATATTTCCACACAAACTGATGCATTGAAACTTAAGGAGTTCACAATCCTCAATTTTCCTGTTCTTTCCTTCTTCTAGAAACTTCAAAACAGATGAGTTTGACAGTATGAGAAGGCTGCCCTTAGATAAATCTTTGGCCGTCATATCTTTTATGGTATTACCAACTCTTGATAATTTAATTTTTTTCCAGTAGCATTCAACAGATGTGCATGAGGACTCTTCGTTTCGGTGATGAACCCACATTAAAAATGCTATTGCATTCTTACAACCAGCCTGTGAAGTTACGCAGTCTTCACATTGCACAGAAAGAACAGTCTTATCTTCCTTATCAATGACAACTGTGCACCTATACAGTTTTGCATGAACTTTGTGCTCAGGACATATTTTGCACTTTATAATACATAATTTGCCATCGCGCTTAAGTTGCACATAGCTTACAGCATCATCTCCGTATGAAGCTCGTGACCTGAAATAAAAAATTTATTAATAAAATTAATTAATTAAAACTTTGTACTGGCTAACCTCTAAACCAGTTATTATTACATAGTAGGTTGGTACAAAGTAGGTAAATGCAAATTTCGGACTGGTAAATGCTAAATAGATAAGATTTATGTTAGTTTTTTACATTATACTTACAGGGAAATTTTAACATTTCGGACGAGCAAAAATCGGCGTTTGCAGCAAAAAATTTGCAAAGCATAACGGCGTCAATTCTGGGCAAATTACTGATGGTTGCTTTAGTGAAACCTAATTCCATAGCGAATTATACCTGTCTTTCGAGATTAAATTTAAAATACACTGTATCGATCTAACAATTATGGCTAAAACGAAAAAAATATCAAATAATCAATTCACTGTATACGAAAATGACAGCAATTAGGCTTGTTAAAAAATATCGATATATCAAAATATCGATATTGTTTAAAAAAATAATTGATAATTATCGTCCATATTTTAAATCTTGATATATCAATAATCTATATTTTTTTCCCGGATATCAAGTTCGATATTTTTTTATGATTCCCCATAATTAAAAAAGTCTGTGTTTTGTGGACATATGACAGTGATATATTGACATTGACAACCAAATTAACAGTAGGTTAGATTTTTTTTAATGGATGATAATGGAATGGTAACTCCACCCGCGCTATCTGTGTACACCGGCGGGGCACCAGTGAATGATGATAGGTGAGGATGAAGTAGTTAGCCCATGGTGACGAATTCAACAAGAATTGTTCACGATAGTTTACAGGGGGAACCACGTGGAGGTCGACCTAATATCGGTCGGGCATATTGCTAGCATTGTGGCTGTCAAATTCCATTGCTAACAATCCCTTTCCTCCAGTAGGTTAGGTTAGGTAGCAAAATATGAGAAACTTTTAAATGTTAGCGTAGCTGCGGCAGAGGTTCCAAGCGCTGGCTCTGTCCCCAATGAGCTTAAGCAGTATCTCGACCAACCACTACTAGAAAGGAATCAGATCCACACCGGTTCTTTCTTAAATCGCTTTAAAATACTCAATATGCTAAGCATCTTCCATGTCGTTAGAAAGGCTTGCGTCTGCTATTAACTTGGCAGTGCCAGATAATAAGAGCAGATTGACAGGGAAGCACATAAAATAGAGAGTACTTCTCATGTCGATATCTGACAACTATTGATTTGACTAAACTCTTGATGTTTGTTTGTATTGTTTTGAATTAATAAAACTACATGACTACCAATTCGTATTTAATTTTCGAAACTAAAATTTTGACGATGTACAAATATTTCGATATATCAAAATATCGATATATTTTTTCATTTGCCCATGCCTAACAGCAACAACATGATGTTTCACGAGTCGTGACGTCACGCTTCTCTGATTGGTGTTCAATGTCACATGAGTAAATGGTCAATTTTGCGCATTTTATTTTCCGTAAATATTGATAATCTTTAATTATTTTAATGAAAAAAGTGTTTTTTTGGTTACTACATAACATGATTAATCATTAGACAGCCTATGCCAGCCGATTTATTCTTTGTGGAAACAAGCTTATTACGGATAAAAATTAATTGTTCGCGAAACTAAAAAAAAATCTTGATAAAATGTTTGAAAAAAAGTCAAAAGATTTGCAGAAGTTTGTATATTTTTTTACATTTGTGGTATAATTAAGAATATTTCACACCTTCTTTTTCCTCTTGCTATCACAATGTAAAAAGCTTTTATTTATAAAATTGGGACTGTGAAAAAATGGGAACATTTAATAATTAAGGTGTAAATTTTTAGTGTTAAAAATGTATAATTATGTACGATATGGCATTATTTTGTCGTAGACGAAGAAGCTTAATTATCGTTTAAGATTACAATGACCTTGTAAAGTGTTATATTTCTTATCAGATATAATTTATTTTTAACTTTTTAGTTTATTTTATTAACAAATAGGTAATAAAAGCTTGTTTTTTAAAAAAAGGATATCTTTTCTTTAATTTTATCGTGAGATGCAATGTTAGCGATAAAAAATGTTTATACATCCTCATACCATTCATCCCTCGACACGTGTTCACTACGGCATTGGATAAACCACCTAATCAATCAGACATAATCCAAATTCATTAAAACAAACGTTTTTTTTTTCAAATTTGTTGGGGTTGCATTCACATCAACAAAGATACTCGTCAAGACGAGTTAAATGAGCCCAAACTCGATGGTTTTGCGTCCTTTTATTTGGAAGTTCTTATGGCCACCTTTCTTAAGTTTTTTTATATAATTCTTTTGATAACCTCAGAAGGAAGTTTGTACTCCTACAGAAACATTAAAGCTACTATTTATCTTTAAGCTTCTATTTGTTTATTAATCTACATATACTGCTCACGTTGATGAAGTCGTGGGTAAAAGCGAGTGGATAACAATAGCATGGTAAAGCTGCTTGCGATATTGGTATATGCTGGTAGGGCACCAGTAAAAGAATATAAATGAAATAGGTGATGATTAAAGATTTTGGAAAATTTTAGAACTAAACTACTACACCGATTTTAATAAAATTTCTATAGGACCAATGTGTAAGTATATCCTTTCAGATAAAAAAAATAATTTATGAAGTAACAGACATAAAAAAATATATCCAAATTGAGAACTTACTTCTTTTTGAAGTTCATTAAAAATGAAGCGACCTCATTGTGACGAATTTATCAAAAATTTCCTACGATAATCTTTTTTATTACCATCCAGGTAATAAAAAAAATCGACATTGACAGGGTATATTATTTCATGGTTTATTCCTGGTGAATTAATCATGATGAGCCGTCTGATTTGACTTTATCCTTGTATATTATACCTTGTTGATTGGTAAGTACTCTGCTAGTATATACCAACAACGCAAACGGTGGTAGATTACTATTTTATTAAAAGTTAATGACTGATTTCATCATCATCGTCATCATCCTCACACAGTACTAACATTTTGTTCCACAAAAACGCTTTATCTATCACAAAATTTACACGCAATGAACGTAAGAACACATAAAGCATATTGAATTAAAGTAACTAAATTAGTTTAACAATGACAAATATAGAACGCTATGATAACACGAGTATACCAAGTACCTATTTTTATATTATATATTATCTATTTATAAAAAAAAAAAACCTAGCACATTCAGAGAGTTACATAAAGTAAATCGTATTACGATTCATGTAAAGCGAGCTATTTAAACTCCTACGCAGTCTCGTGCAATACTTACCTACTGAACTATATATGTATAAACGCAAGACGAGACCGCCGAAATGATTCAAATAGATAGGTAATTATTATTTATATGTATAGGTAGAACATTCCACAACATTAGCAAACGCCACAGAGAATTACGCCATCTATAAGTTGCTTACGCAATTAGTAGTCATTGGTAAATTAATTTATTAGCTTGAGCTGGCGAGCGGCTAAGAAAGTAGCGGCATCTAGCGCACATATGAAAACTAAAAATTAAGCCGAAGAATAAACCGATTTAGAGCTTTTCACTTGTTTGTTCAAGTTGATGTATCTGTACTAGTATAGTATTATATTATCTGTGGTAGAGGGAAAAATAGAGGGCAAAAGAGGAAGAGGAAGACCGAGGAATAACTACATGGGAGAGATAAAAAAAACACTAGGTGTCATGTCGTATAGGGAGGTCAAGGATATGGCCTAGGATAGAACTGGCTGAAAGAAGATGCATGAATTAGTTACACCGACAAGAGGAAGCTCTTAAATGAAACAAAGATGTAATATGAAGTCCCCTCGGGCAATTACACACAGTAGGTAAGTTAGAATAATATATGCCATACGTCACAGAACAAGGCGCAGGGGAACCGAATCCCACATGCGTTTGATCTTTGTAACAAGCAGCGACTGATGTCTCCGATCCAAGGACGGTTGTCGCGCGCTTAGGCAGCAAGAGGGACAGCACTAGCCTTTGATATTTGCCGTATTAAGCGCGATCTTGTTCAATATATAATGGAATATATAAATTTAAACAGCAGACGCAGCAAAGGTTTAAAAAAATCTTTTACCTGCAGATGTTAGTGGCGAGATCTTAGGCTTATACACATATTTGCACGTGTACAGACCTCATCTACGTAGTAGTAACAGCTATGGATCCCGTTATTTTTGTTATAAGTGTGTACGCCACACATGTAAGTTATTATATGTTTGTACAGGTTTTAGCGACGGCCCTACCGCTCGCAAGAGAGAATCCTGAAGAGTACAAAGAGTTTTGGGAGACGCTGCCTACTGTATTAGAGACGTTCATGTTTGAACCACCGTGAGTCATGTTTGTTACGGAAATAGTATTTTTTCTAGTTCCTTTGAAATTACCTCATTATTAAAAAAATTTTTTTTCGATATATATATACTACGTTTATCTAATTTTTTTTTTTATTTCGATATATGAATTATAAGTATGTTTACCTGCTTTTTTTTTTTTTTAATTTTTTTGGAGTCAAAGAGTGGTATTGAAAGTTTTAGGTATTTAACGCAAAGCATAATTGCATAAGTTGCTTGATTACATTAGTGTGGGAATTAAATAAATATTGTTGAAATTAGTTAAAATATGCTATTAATTATATATGAAATTGTATTCAAATTTAATATGTATAGAATAGGTCAATCCCTCCTTACTCGTGGGTGTCGTAAGAGACTAGGGAAATTTAATGGTTGGAGGACAAGCGGCTACATTCCTTCTAAAATTTCACTAAAGTATAATACTTTAGTGAAATTTTAGAAGAAACTTAATATAAATATATATATATAGAACTTTATAACAATTTGTTTGCCAAGCGTAGCAACTATTAACAGATCCCCTTAACAGGGGGGAGGTTTATGTTTAGTAAGACGAGTAGATGTTTAATGGTTGACATGATGGTAAAGTGTGGAATGTTGGGTACTAACTGTACCCCGCGGTTTCGCTGACGTGAATCAGAACATAAGTGATTGTATGTGATAAGTTAGAATATTATTGGTACGTGTATAAAATGTAATTGAATCCCGTTTATTAGTTTTTGCATGAAGTAGTGTTGTAATGTTGTGGTGTGACATGCGTGCGCGTGCGCAGGGCGGGCGGGCAGGGCGGCGCTCGCGCGTTGGTGGCGCTGGTGCGCGACGAGGCGCTGCGCGGCGCGCGCGCGCCCGCCGCCGCGCGCCGCGCGCTGCTCGCGCTCGTGCGCGCCGGCTCGCTGCACGCGCAGCCGCCGCCGCACATGCGTCAGTACCGCCGCCTTCACTGTATACACTCTACACGCGCGCACTCGCACACACACGCACACACACGCACGCACACGGTGCGCTGGTGCACACACACACACACGCACACGCACACGCACACACACGCACGCACGCACACACACTTCACGTTCAATGTCACATATCACGTGATACACAACATCATAAATCACACCTTCTACATCCCTTCGACCTGCTGTACTTCAATACTACTATAAAATAATAGCAGCTTTACCACCCTAATCATAAAAATCATATTTCATTTTTAATAGCCATTAATATCAGTCTTTGCATTATTACATATATTACATCTCCATATATAGAATTGATAGAAAGTTCATCATGCCTCCGATCAAACTGTTTATAATTACTCCTCTTCATCCAAAAGTTGCCTGGAAGAGATTGCTCTCAGCGATAAAGGTCGCCCATTGTTATCTCATTGTGATTATTTCTTGTAATTGTTTATATTTATAATAAGTTTGTTATTGTAATATTATAGAGGAAACAATAGAGAGTATATATCTATCTAATACACTGTAAATCTTTATGGTACAGAGAGTGAACAGGAGCTCCGTGAACGCGAGGAGTTCGCGCGGATTTGTTTCGAGACGTTACTGCAGTTCTCCATACTGGAGGATATCGATTCACTCGGCGGTGTCAACAGTGAGTTTTTAAACATATATTCTACTGTTTAATGTTTTGCTATGAAAACGTCGCTAATAGCTTAGTGTCAAGAATAGTCACTAGATGGCGTTGTAATTATTTTGTAGAAATCGATATCAGCGGTTAGTTAATTAGAATTATTTTGTTTAATTCCGCATACCATTAGTATGTGTGCGACTGCCAACAGGCCAATTAATATATCGTTGCTCGGAGCTTAGTGTTAACCGTTCGGCACCGAGGGGAAAGGGATTGTTAGTAATGAGATCTAACAGCCTCAATGGGGAGAAAGGGATTATTATTAACGAGGTTTAATAGTCCTTTTGTTAGCAATATATCCTATCAGGTCGACCTCCACGCCATTCTCCCTGGAAACTGTCGTGACTAATTTATCGTTGAATTCTTCACGATGGGCTAACTGGCCTGCCTTTTCATCCTCACCTCTCACTAGTACCCCGCCAGTGTATACCGATAGCACAGGCGGGGTAAACATTCCATTTTCACCCATTAAAAAAAAAGAACTCTCATTGCTTGCAATATGCTCTTTTAGGTCGACCTCCACACGGTTCCCCCTGGAAAACATCTTGGCTAATTCTTTATAAATTCTCCACTATATGCCAACTGAAATGTTTTATCCTCACCTGTCATCTCTCACTGGTGTCCCGCCAGTGTGTACCGATAGCGCAAGCGGGGTTACCATTCCGATATATCTAAAAAAAATAGGTGATAGATATAAGGATAGGTGAGAATGGAAAGGCAGGTCAGTTAGCCCATCGTAACGAATACACCTGGATTTCAACACGACGGTTTCCAGGGGGGACCACGTGGAAGTCGACCAGATAAGGTATATTACTAGCAATGGGACTGGTAGTCTACATTACTAATAATCCCCCCCTCTTCCACCCTCATCATATTAGGTTGTCTGTCCTGAGTTACCCGCATATGATATCATTTGTACACATATATTTTATGACCCAATTTTTAATCAAAATTTGTATATAACAAAAGACTGTGTTGTTGACAGATGAGACCGACCCGTTAGCAATAGTGGCCCTGCTGGATAGGTTTCAAGAAGTCATCTCGAGGTATACCACCGATGAGACCAACAATGACCCTTTACCTAGGTAAGAACGCAGCTCAATTTTATGCATTTATATGCATACATACCAATCATGCCTGTCTTCCATTGAGGTAGGCTGGAACAATGAATGAACGAAAATTTATTTCAATAATCTTATAAACTTATCCTTGCTAATACTGTGAACGCTCTATATAAGCAACATTCTTTATATTATATTTATTATACTCAGCTTAGTTAGTAACAGAAATAAGTAAAAATATTTATCAAACGGTATTTTTATACTCCTTTTTCCTTATAAGAAAATTTTCCCAATGAGAAACTTTTTTATTGAAATTGGTTCAAATGAGTTGCCTATATAGAGCGTTCACTGTATTATAAATGTGAAGTTGAGTTTTTTTTTATAACACTGAGGTGGCAAACAAGCATACGGCCCACCTGATGGTAAGTGGTTACCATAGCCTATGGACACCTGCAATACCAGAGGTATTACGCGTGCGTTGCCGACCCTGAAGAAACCTCTTTACCCGCCTTTTGAAGAACCCCATGCTGTAGTCTTTTGGGAAAACTTCGGCAAGGAGCTCATTCCACAACCTGAGTGTTCGTGGGAGGAAACATCTCTCCCGAACCGTCGCGGAGTGCAGACGTGTTGCTAATACGCTATTATTTATGCAAAATTCTAAATTTAAAGTGATAAGTGTAGTAATTTCTAATACTGGAAGTGAATAGACTACTGGGTAATACATAGACCCATTTATTTAATTGAATGTTATCCAGCAGAGCAAGACATATATAACGGTTATTACATCGGTGCATTTCGTTTCTACCCACATCTACCATTTATATTAGTGTGTATATAACCTTGATAATTGCGTCACAATGCCGTTGCGCCACTCGCCACCCCGTCCCGTATCGAGTACGGCGCCTATACTTGATTTACAGAAAAGTACGAGTATGAGTAGAAGTGCGAGTTCCACGAGTATTGCTAGTGAATATGACTCATCAACAACAGAGGTAATTACAGTGCGCAAACGTAAACGCAGCGGTGAGGAAATAAAAGATTTTAAGGCGGAAATTATGGAATTGTTTCAAAACTGGACCAAGGAGCAAGACAAAAAAATGACAAAACTGTTCCAGACAATAGATGATATAAGAGCACAAAATAAAGATATAAGCAATTCCATAGAATTTTTAGCTAATAAATATGATGAGCTGACGAAAAAAATAGATTCATTGGAAACTGAGAGAAGAGAAAATTATAAACACATACAGTGGTTAGAAATAAAAATTGAACAAATGGAAAGAAGTAAGTTTGCAAGTTGTATAGAAGTAAGAAATGTGCCTAGCAGGTCGCCCGAGAATAAAAGTGACTTAGTATCTGTGATCCAAAATATTGGCAAAATGGTTAATTTACCTATTCAAAATTCGGAAATACGTGATGTGTATCGTATTAAGTCTGAGAAAAATAAAACTATTATTATAGAGCTAAACAGTGTCCTGAAGAAAGAGAATATATTACATGCCGTGAAATCCTATAATCGGGTGAATAAGAATAAAATAAATACTACTACCCTACAAATTGACAAATTAGCCATTCCTGTTTATATTTCCGAAAAGTTAACCTATCAAGCAAGAAAACTTTTCTCAGCGGTTCGAAAATTTGCTAGTATTAATAATTATCGTTACTGTTGGACGTCATATGGAAGAGTTTATTTGCGGAAGGATGAAGGTTTGGCAGTTGTACGCGTGGACTCTGAGGCTGAGTTGGAGAAACTTCAGTGCATGTGACTATTTAGCATAATGAAATGGTATAGAAGATATTTTTTTGGTATTATTTATTATTATTTTTTGTTTATTATTTTTAATTTTAATGCACATTTACATAATTATCATATATTGATTACTTTTAAAGTCCTATTTGTGAACATGATAACATTTTACACATTGTATATTTATTACAAAACACACACATATACACTTTCCATATTTAATGTAAATATATATTATACTCAAGTATACAACATAGATATACCTAAAAATATACATGACTTGATTTTTACATATATTCAGTTTTCTGTATCGTCGATAACAGATACATTTCAATCATTTTCCTCTAGACAGATACAAGTTAAATTAATGATTATACTTGATGCATATAAATGACTTAATAAATAGCATAGACAGATTTACTGTTGCGGAACAAATTACCTGTGAACCTGAACAGTGCAGTTCTTATGTAAAACCGTTGCATGATTATTTAAAAATATTTCAGCTAAATATACGTAGTATAAAATGTAATTTTAACGAATTAGAATTATTGTTAAATAGAGCAAACATGGATTGTGATGTAATAGTTTTGTCAGAGTGTTGGTTGAACATTAATATTAGTGTTCCAAATCTAAACGGTTATAACAAATATCAGACAAATCTTCACTTTAACCAAAATGATGGAGTAGTTATTTATATAAAAAAATCTTTTAATATAAAGGTCGAGGAATGTAATTTAACGGAATCAAATTGTTTATTGGTTAAATTTGGCAATGACGTTGTATTAATCTGTATATACAGACCTCCATGTTTTAGAAACATAGAACCATTTGTACACTCTTTGCATTGTTTACTGGATAGCCTAACTAGTTTTAAAAATATAATTCTGGTGGGAGATATTAACATAAACATATTAGATATAAATACGGACAGTTCCTTATATCTCGATACCGTTTCCTACCATGGTTTACATCCTGCTATAAATCTACCTACCAGAGGACAGAATTGTTTGGATCATGTAATCATAAGATCAAAGTTACCTGCCTATACTATAGTACTAAATAGTGTAATAACTGACCACGAACCAATCTTGTTCTGCATTAAAACTAAATCAGTCGTAAGTAATGAAAATATGAAGTCAATAATAAAATACAATTATGAATCAATATACAATGCGATTTCCAAAATCGACTTTAGTATTATTAACTTGGAAAAAGATTTAAATAGAGCGACGGACATATTTATCAACTTATTACGTAATGTTATGACTAAAAATATTGTAATTTTGCGTACCCCAAGAAGTAAAATTAAAATTAAACCCTGGATGACTAATGGTCTTTTACGATGTTTAAGAACAAGAGACAAGATGAGTAAAAGGTTAAAAAAGGAACCGGAAAATTATATACTGAAAGTAACATACAAGAGATATAGAAATTTTTGTCATAGTCTATTAATAAGTACAAAACGAAAATATGATAAAGAGGAACTATTAAAATCCAAAAATAATTCTAAAAAATTATGGAAGACTATTAAGCTCATTACAAATCTGAATCATACGAGTGCAACTCCTGTTGAGCTTTTAAGTATAAACAGAGATATTCAGACGTCCATAAACACAGTAAATTCGTTCTTTGCCAATACGGGTACAGTTCATGCGGATGCCATCTCATCAGGAATACAAGCCTTAGACCAACACCTTTTTAAAAGCAATAATCAAACATCGGTTTCTGGTTCTTTTGTTTTGCTGAGGGTGGATCAAGACGAGCTGGAATCTGTTATAATGAATTTAAAATCTGATTGTGCTCCTGGCTGGGATGATATTACGGCGAGGATTCTAAAAGAAAATATAAAGTTTCTGTTGTCACCTCTTCTATATTTAATAAATAGTTGCTTATCTGTTGGTGTTTTTCCTGACGCGCTCAAAAAGTCTATTTTGCTTCCAATACATAAAGATGGTAATAAAGATTCCGTGGATAATTATCGCCCAATTTCCATATTGACTTCCTTATCAAAGGTTTTTGAACGCATAATTAACAAAAGATTAATAAATTATTTAGAAAAGCAGCATCTGCTAGATCCAGCACAATTTGGCTTTCGTGCTGGACTATCAACCGATGACGCTATGCATAATTTTGTAGATTTTTTGGTTAGAAAGCTAGACAATAATAAAAAATGCATAACAATTTTCCTCGACCTTAAAAAGGCATTTGATTCAATATCACTAAAGATTTTAATTAATAAGCTCAATAAGTTGGGTATAAGAGGAAATCAACTAAAGCTTTTCGAGGATTATTTATCTAAACGATCTCAACGTGTCAAAATTGGTGATTATATTAGTGATGAACTGCCAGTGTATTTCGGAATACCACAAGGTAGTATAACAGGACCTACCTTGTTCCTGTGCTACATTAATGATTTATATGATTTGGACTTGAAAAACTGTAATATTGTTTCTTATGCCGACGATACTACACTTACATTTTACGGAGATACGTGGGAGGAGGTTTATGGTTTGGCACAACATGGTTTCGACATAGTTAATCAGTGGCTTGCTCTTAACTTTTTAACACTGAATGTAAGCAAAACTAAATACATTTCTTTCTCTATTCGTAACCAAAATCCACCCATAAACAAAAAATTTCATGTCATAGCACATTCTTGTGCCTATCCGTCATATAGTGATTGTAATTGTCTTGCGTTGAGCAGCACAAACAAAATCAAATATCTAGGAGTTACCATCGATAAACATTTATCTTTTACTGAACATATAAATGAGGTTTCCAAAAGAATTAGGAAACTCACATTTATATTTAAACAACTTAGATGTGTAGCAGATAAAGAAACCATAAAACTAGTATATCAGGCATTGGTCCAATCAGTTTTGACTTACTGCTTAACGTCATGGGGTGGGTCTGCTAAATCAAAATTAATAGAGGTTGAAAGAGCACAAAGACTTATTCTGAAGGTGGGTATGTCTAAGCCCAAATTATTTCCAACTGCTCGATTATATAGGGAAATGGAAGTTTTGGGTGTGAGGCAATTGTTTGTTTTATTGACTACACTTCGTCAACATTCTGCTATAGAGTACACTACAAATACAGAGCTTTCTAGAAGATACTATAATGTATGTAAAATGGAGTCCTTTAGAACATCCTTTGCGAAAAAGTTTTATTGTTATCGCAGTGGTAGATTATATAACTATGTTAATAAAGTTCTTAACATTTATCATTGTACAAGATATTACTGTAAAAATATAATCATTGGATGGTTGTTAAGTTTAGATTATGATGATACGGAAAAAATACTGAGATGATATATAATAATGTATATGTATAATGTATTGGGTAAAAGTAAAATTCACTACTCACACGCATATAAACTCATACGCACACACGCACACAATCAAACACTTACACACACACACACACACACACACACACACACACGTTTCTCTAGCTACACGTAATCAATAGTATGTACATTCACAAAATATCATTGTGTATTTACCACATTTTGTATTTTTTGTATTTATTTTTTTGTGTTTATTTTTATTTTTTGTTGTTCCTTATCATGATGGCAGTTAGTAATATATTACTGATGTCTGTTTCTGAGGAGGGGGGCCTGGTGATCTAAGACACAGGCAGCTCGCTGCCCGATTTAGACGCCAGTCTCCCACAACTGTGTGTACATTTATATTATTGTTGCCAATTAGTGTATAATATGGTTGTGGTGGAATAATAAAAAAATTATTATTATTATTATTATTATTATTATCTCTGTCGCTAGCGAGCCGTACGATGCTAGAAAGTGGCTGTGGGCATCATATTGAACAATTCCTCTGAGCACAATCCATTGTACAGGCGGTAGAACACGCAGAGCGAGGCAAAATCTCTCCTAAGACTTAAGGGTTTGATACCGCTTGTGAGCTTGGGTTCATCGACAATTCTCATAGCTCGTCGTTGCAACGAGTCGAAAGGTTCAAGCTGGTATTTAGGTGCTCCGGCCCATAAGTGACTCCAATACTCCATGTGGGGCCGGATTTGCGATTTGTAGAGCATTAATCGCTGATCCGGCGTAAAGTAATGCTTCGCTCTATTGAGCACACCGAGTTTTTTGGATGCCAACCATGACCTTATCTTCGAGGTGGCCACGGAACTGTAGATCCCCATAGGCCACGTCACTAGAGATGTCGAGTTTGTTTGTTACGTCTTGGTGCCTTAACGGCTTAATCACGATATAATATGGGATTATTGTCTATATGGGACGAAGGACATTGACATTTTATCCCAGATAGTGAAAATATCCCGATAACGCCCGGTAAAGTCCCGGATTAAAGCTAGTTACTTAATAAATTAATAGACTTACAGATGGGCAAAGCACCGGGTTTAAACCCGGTGCTTTGGTAAAAACCCAATAAACACCCATAAACTCCCATAATCACCCAAAAAAATAGGTTTTTACGTATTTTTTTGAAAATATGTAAGTAATACCAATAAATTATTTTTATAAATTGTATTGATCAATTCTACAATATTAAATAAAACGTTAACTAATAATATTTCAGGAAATTTTAAAAATCTATATATAATAAAATGAAAGTAATTAATTTTCAGTATTTTCATGTTGCAGTTGATCAACATGTTGGCCTTTTGCTTCCCGTAGATACTTTAAAATTTCTTCATAACACCTCGTTCGCACACATGGCCGTATATATTTAAATTCTTGAGCCACTAACAGTCCGAAATACTCATTTCTTTTATCCTCTTCTCCATAAATTAAGCATTTAGAACAGTTTGTTTCTTCTTTCAGTAAATTTTCTTTTACTTTATCCTCGTTTTTTTCTTTGTTGCGACGACGCTGGGTAAATCATCTGGACACTGGGTCTCACTATCGCCAAATATATTTGGAGATCGGCTTCGGCTACGGCTTGGCAGACATTTTTTTCTTTCTACAATTTTAAATTAAATTTATTAGAATAAATGCTTCGAACACACGCGATCTAAGTACCTTTTGTGTTTATTATACCTTACCTACCTAGGTATAAAAAGAGTACTTACGTAGATTTTCTTTTATTAACTGTTTTATACGAAGATCTTGATCTCTCAAATTAGCATCCATTTTACTTCCAGTGATTATCAACTAAATTAATAATCCACAAAGTATTAAATAACGTTTTTATGAAATATTTAGCACAAAAACAATACCCTTTAAATATCGATCGTCAGTAACTGTGGCTGACTTACCTATATTCTAGCAAGCAGGACTGCCAGATGTGAAGGGGAAATCCCCAATAAATTGTTGCATGTGACTGATGATGTGAGCATGTTCGTTTCATAATAAAAATGTTGCCAGGTAACCAAAAAGTCGTATGTTTTTGTGCGAATTACGATCATAATCTTTACGATCGTACATTAAAAAATAGACAAATAATAGTATGAGTACGATTTAAATCGTATATCTGTCAACCCTGCTAGCAAGACAGCGACAAAATCACGTTGCATAACAATGTAGCCCAAGCTTATATCTTATGAAATATACGGAAGAGATACGGACTTAGAAAAAACAGAAATGTTGTTCTTTGTGGAAGTCATTGATGAAATTCTATGTATTTTAGCCCGCAAACTTTCTTCAAACAAAAACAGCGCCATCTAGTATCGAGTTCTGTAATTATCTCTTTGTTTATGGATTTGAAGTAAGACCGCCACGCATGCAATACATTATGACTGGGGATTCCCTATTCGTCGACGCTGAATATGAGGCGACGACAATCACTGTCAAACGTGTTCACTATTACTCTGACTCTGGTAACGTGACTTCCTGGTAACGTGTTAGGTAGGAAAAGCAGTAAAAAAGTGCATATTAAGGGAGCAGATTTGAAATAATATTTATACTTAACAAGAAATAATTAAAGGTAAGTGGATTTTTGAATGATACAATTATATCATGATCACTTAACAATTTTAACTTAAAATTAGATGTATTATTACAAGCTTTTATTTAGCTTGCGTTATGTAAATAAAAGTATGTAGGTATGTTCGTATGTTGATGCAATTATCCTCAATCCTCAACCGACTGGGATAAAATTTTCCATACACGTTTATTTTGGATGATAGTGCATAGTTAGCTGAGAGTCGTCATTGGATAATAATGGTGGATAGCCTAAGATGTGTACTAGATATTTATTTTTAACATAATATGCGTAAGTACCTAATCGAATTAAAGAAGTTGCTGAGAAAAATACAGAACAATACGATAATAAACTAGCGTCTGCGTTTAATCCTCGAGGAGATGTAATTTTACAAAGGTTTTTTTGTATTTATTTTATTATTTTTTTAATAAATTTATTGTAAATAACAAGAAATAATCATTGTAAAAAAATAGGCACTCTATTGTTGAATTTTCGTCAGACCAACTAATCATCGTTCATTTTTTTAGGTTCAATGGGGAGACCTAAAGATTTACGCATATGGGAGCACTACCGTACTTTACCAAACAAGTCTGTTTCTTGCAAGCTTTGTAATAAGGTCTACAAATTCAGTAATGCTGCCAAAATGCTTCAACATCTTATCACTTGTCCAAAATCTCCAGAAACATTAAAAGACTCTATGAAACTTATAAAAGATAGCTCGTCCAAAACCAAAATGTCTGGACTGTCAGAGATAGAGACAAATGATTCTTTTATAAGCCCCTCGTCGTCTGCTAACACTACAATAAATGCTGAGTTTCAAGACACCGATGATCATATAAAAACAGAATTAGCGAGAGCTATATTTGTAACAGGGACGCCATTATCGATGGTGCAACATCCTTTATGGATACAATTTTTCGAAAAATTGCAACCAAAATTTAAAATACCTTCACGTAAAGCTTTAGCGACAAAATACTTAGATAAAATATATAGAGAAATGCGTTTTGAGTTAAATGAGGAACTAAATGCTTGTAGTTACTTACACCTTCAGTGCGATGGCTGGTCTAATTTAAGAAATGAAGGAATAATAAACTTTCTTATATCAAAACCTCAACCTGCATACGTTAAAAGTTTGAATACAGAAAGTAATCCTCACACTAGTGAATACCTTAGCCAAGAAGTTGAAAAAGTAATGAAAGTGTATGGAGCAAATAAGTTTCTTGTACTTATTGGCGATAACGCTAGAAATATACAAAAGGCATTCGAATTAACAAAACTCAAATATCCACATGTTGTTCCTCTCGGTTGCTGTGCACATATCCTTAACTTGTTGTGCCAAGATATTGTAAAGATACAAGAAGTAACTGTGTTTATTATGCAAGCCATAAATATAATAAAAACTGTTAAAAGGAGTCAACGATTAAGTTCCTTGTTGATAAAATCAAGGCAGGGTGAAGATTCTACACAAACACTAAAATTGCCTTGTGCTACAAGATGGGGAAGTCATGTTACTTCGTTAAAAAGTTTGAAAGCAAATAAGATAGCTTTGCAAATATTAACAGTTAGAGAAGATGTGGTAATTTCAAGAGATATTAAAGATTTAATTCTAAGTGATGATTTCTGGACGAAGACAGGGGAATGTATAAGTATTTTGGAACCAGTCACTGAAAGCATATTTTACTTAGAGAGCGACCAGAATCGTTTGCATCGCACATACATTACATTTAGAGATGTACAAGCTAAGATACGTTTTGCATTAAATGAGATTTCGACATTGAGCGAAGAAAGCAAACAGCAGATTCTAACATCAGTATCTTCAAGATGCAATATGGCAATGAGGCCAATACATTTTGCAGCATATATTCTAGACCCCAGGACTCTAGGAGTCGAACTTACTCAAGAGGAAGAACTTAAGGGTATGGAGTTTATCTACAATTTAAGCCAACACTTAAGTTTGTCAAATGTAATGGCAGATTTGGCGTGTTATAAAGCTAAAGAAAACTTTTGGGCCAGAGGATTTGTATGGAGCTCATTAGATAGCATTGAGCCCCTAATATGGTGGAAAGGTATTTGTGGTTCCACTGAGTTAAGCAAAGTAGCGATTCGTATTCTATCAGCTCCCTGTACTTCGGCAGCCACTGAGCGTTCCTTTAGTATCCAAGGCTACATACATAATAACAAAAGAAATCGACTTACAACTGAAAGAACTGAAAAAATTTCATTCATTTGTTATAACTGGAATCTTAAACATAAAGCTGAATGCGAGGACATTCAGTTTAATGAAGAAAATACCTTAGAAGCTTTCATTGAGCAAGTAAATGAACATAACAGTTTAGACGAAATAGAGCCTATCGAACCTATACAATTCATCGCTTGTAATAACTCTGAATCTGACAGTGATTGACTGTAGTTTTACATTTTACTTTCATCTCTTTCTTAATAAACTCAAAATCAAATTAAAAGTTTTTTATTCTGTAGGCTGCATAATAATATTGTCTATGTCCAGTATAGTGGACGTCTTGCGGCTGAGATGACGATGATGAAGTACAAAAGCATAAACACCCAAAAATTTGGGTGTTTATGGGGTTTAAACCCAATAAACCCAAAACACCCGGTTTTTACCCACCAGACTTTAAACCCACCCAGGTGGATTGCCCATCTCTAAATAGACTTGATTTTTTTTTAATAAGTATAAAATGAGATAGCAGATTCCCTATTTCGTTCTTTCTCATCCATATATTAGATTCAACATACCTACATTTTTAATGATCTAGTACTGCTTGGTAGTTTGTTCATAGACACAAGTTCATAATTTACAAAACAAAAAAATAACTTTTTGGAAAATGCAATAGCTGAGTTTCTTGTTCATCCTGCTCTGTTGAAATTACAATTGTATCCGTATCCAGTAAATTCCGTAACTATGGATATAGTCCTCAGGTTGACCACTAGATGGAGTTATTATTTTCTATATAAGGCAATGTTAAGATTTTCTGACATGTGTCTAATACAAGAATATATTGAACGAAACAATCATAGCTGTCACAGTTCAAGGCCATATTTATTGATTGTAACCTCAATTATAATATATCTATACTCACGGATGTGAAAAACGGTTTGTCCAGTAATCTTATTCAAATTACAACTCAGTAAAGTCACAAAATTCTTAATTTTAAGCTTACCTTAATAAATTATTTCTTTCCTTTTTTATGAATGAATGAATGAGTATACTTTATTTGCATTATACAATATAGGAAATAAGCAAGCCAATTTACAAACATAACGATACAGTTGTACAAGTACGGTAAGGCGGTCTTATTGCTGAGAGCAATCTTTTCAAGACAACCTTAAGGTAATGGACTAATTGTTGTACAAGTAGGTATGATAGTGCTGTATAAATAAAAAAAGTATCTTTTGCAAATTAAAAAAATATATAAAAATTAAATATACATATTAATCAAACAAAATTATATGTTAAATATGTACCTAATACTAGGATATATATTAATAATTATAGGCACAAGGAAAACAAACTATCATAAAATAAATAATTATATAAATACATAAATAAAGAATGCCAATGTTTGAAATGAAGAAACAATCAGATAGAGAAAATATAATCTTTCACTTGTCGTTTGAAAGCATCGATGGATTTTGTACTTCTAATGACAACAGGCAATGAATTCCATAACTTTATGCATTCTTAATTCTTTTTTTATGCAGTATGATTTTCAATTTTTATATTTTGTCAATAGGCACCAGATATCGGAGATATCATTCGTACTCAAAGCGGTGGCAACCCTAACGGAGTCCATGAAGAAAGCGCCGCCAGGTAAAGTGGACGCCGTCGCTTGGCAGAAGTTAATAGGTGAGTTTTTTTTTTTATTTATTTTATTTAATGACGTAAAATAACGAGATTTTAATATAATCTGTAGTTTGTTTTTAGTATATGTTATATGACTTGTTAGTAATTTATTTTAATAATTGTTTTGTATATAAAAATAATTTCTTTTTATTTATTTTATTTATTTATTTATTTAACACTTCATTGCACCAACATAACAGGATTTGTTGAACAATTTTCAATAAGTATAGTGTAGTACAAAAGGCGGTCTTATTGCTAAGCAATCTCTTCCAGACAACCTTTGGGTAGAAGGAATTTATCCACTATTATGACAGATCTATACTGATTCTTTCGCAAATTAATCTATACACATAAATAAAATTGGAGTGTCCGTTTGTAATATTGAAATAACCGTTTTTAACTACATGTATATGAATTTACGGTACGGTACATACACCAAAAAAAAAAAACATTTTTTACAATTTTTGTCTCTCTGTCTCTCTGTTTGTTCTGGTTAATGTCTGAAATGGCTGGACCGATTTTGAAGGGATTTTTATTGGCAGGTAGCTGATGTAATAAGGAATAACTTAGGCTACGTTCAATTTAGAATTTTTTTTTTATTTTAGAAAAATAAAGTAATGTTGCAATGTCCAAGTACTGACCAGTACCGCGCGCAGTTAGGCGGAACGAAGTTCGCCGGGTCAGCTAGTATGAAGTATAAATAAAGATAGTATCATTTACATTTAATTAATTTTCTGTCGCTAATCTTTCGCCACAGAGCTCCAATATATATAACTGCATACAACTTACTACTATCGGTGACACTACGCGAAAGATCGGTCATTATGTAAATGTAAAAATGCGCTCAACATCTCGTCACTCGGCAGAAGGTCAGCAACGGCCCCATTACCTGTTTTCTTTAATTGCTACACCACTCTCGACGGAGGGTTTTTTTTAATGGATGATAATGGAATGGTAACCCCGTCTGCGCTATCGGTATACACTGGCGGAGCACCAGTGAGGGATGATAGATGAGCATGAAAGCAGGTCTGTTAGCTCATTGTGACGAATGCAACAAGTATTAGTCAAAATGTTTTCCAGGGGGGAACCGCGTGGAGGTCGACCTGACAGGGCTTGCTAGCAATGGGGCCATTAATTCTCACTACTAACAATCCCTTTACCCCCTCGACGGAGAGTTAGCGTTGACAATGTATTACGCTTGGTCGGCTAGCCTGACAAGTCTCTTGAGGAGGGCACTGTGTGTGCAGGGCTGTACCCGCTGCTGGTGCGGCTGGCGGCGTGCGGCGGCGGCGGCGGCGGCGGCGTGGACTCGGTGGGCGCGGCGCTGCGGGAGGCGCTGCTGCAGTACGCCGCGCTGCTGTGTGCGCCGCTATAGCGCCGCGTGCTGTACACCATCCACATATAGAGCACGCGCCTCTAGTGCCCGCCCCGCCCGAGGTGAGCTACTGCCGCAGCACGCCGCTATAGCGCCGCGTGCTGTACACCATCCACATATAGAGCACGCGCCTCTAGTGCCCGCCCCGCCCGAGGTGAGCTACTGCCGCAGCACGCCGCTATAGCGCCGCGTGCTGTACACCATCCACATATAGAGCACGCGCCTCTAGTGCCCGCCCCGCCCGAGGTGAGCTACTGCCGCAGCACGCCGCTATATACACCATCCACATATAGAGCACGCGCCTCTAGTGCCCGCCCCGCCCGAGGTGAGCTACTGCCGCAGCACGCCGCTATAGCGCCGCGTGCTGTACACCATCCACATATAGAGCACGCGCCTCTAGTGCCCGCCCCGCCCGAGGTGAGCTACTGCCGCAGCACGCCGCTATAGCGCCGCGTGCTGTACACCATCCACATATAGAGCACGCGCCTCTAGTGCCCGCCCCGCCCGAGGTGAGCTACTGCCGCAGCATATAGCGCCGCGTGCTGTACACCATCCACATATAGAGCACGCGCCTCTAGTGCCCGCCCCGCCCGAGGTGAGCTACTGCCGCAGCACGCCGCTATAGCGCCGCGTGCTGTACACCATCCACATATAGAGCACGCGCCTCTAGTGCCCGCCCCGCCCGAGGTGAGCTACTGCCGCAGCACGCCGCTATAGCGCCGCGTGCTGTACACCATCCACATATAGAGCACGCGCCTCTAGTGCCCGCCCCGCCCGAGGTGAGCTACTGCCGCAGCACGCCGCTATAGCGCCGCGTGCTGTACACCATCCACATATAGAGCACGCGCCTCTAGTGCCCGCCCCGCCCGAGGTGAGCTACTGCCGCAGCACGCCGCTATAGCGCCGCGTGCTGTACACCATCCACATATAGAGCACGCGCCTCTAGTGCCCGCCCCGCCCGAGTTGAGCTACTGCCGCAGCACGCCGCTATAGCGCCGCGTGCTGTACACCATCCACATATAGAGCACGCGCCTCTAGTGCCCGCCCCGCCCGAGGTGAGCTACTGCCGCAGCACGCCGCTATAGCGCCGCGTGCTGTACACCATCCACATATAGAGCACGCGCCTCTAGTGCCCGCCCCGCCCGAGGTGAGCTACTGCCGCAGCACGCCGCTATAGCGCCGCGTGCTGTACACCATCCACATATAGAGCACGCGCCTCTAGTGCCCGCCCCGCCCGAGGTGAGCTACTGCCGCAGCACGCCGCTATAGCGCCGCGTGCTGTACACCATCCACATATAGAGCACGCGCCTCTAGTGCCCGCCCCGCCCGAGGTGAGCTACTGCCGCAGCACGCCGCTATAGCGCCGCGTGCTGTACACCATCCACATATAGAGCACGCGCCTCTAGTGCCCGCCCCGCCCGAGGTGAGCTACTGCCGCAGCACGCCGCTATAGCGCCGCGTGCTGTACACCATCCACATATAGAGCACGCGCCTCTAGTGCCCGCCCCGCCCGAGGTGAGCTACTGCCGCAGCACGCCGCTATAGCGCCGCGTGCTGTACACCATCCACATATAGAGCACGCGCCTCTAGTGCCCGCCCCGCCCGAGGTGAGCTACTGCCGCAGCACGCCGCTATAGCGCCGCGTGCTGTACACCATCCACATATAGAGCACGCGCCTCTAGTGCCCGCCCCGCCCGAGGTGAGCTACTGCCGCAGCACGCCGCTATAGCGCCGCGTGCTGTACACCATCCACATATAGAGCACGCGCCTCTAGTGCCCGCCCCGCCCGAGGTGAGCTACTGCCGCAGCACGCCGCTATAGCGCCGCGTGCTGTACACCATCCACATATAGAGCACGCGCCTCTAGTGCCCGCCCCGCCCGAGGTGAGCTACTGCCGCAGCACGCCGCTATAGCGCCGCGTGCTGTACACCATCCACATATAGAGCACGCGCCTCTAGTGCCCGCCCCGCCCGAGGTGAGCTACTGCCGCAGCACGCCGCTATAGCGCCGCGTGCTGTACACCATCCACATATAGAGCACGCGCCTCTAGTGCCCGCCCCGCCCGAGGTGAGCTACTGCCGCAGCACGCCGCTATAGCGCCGCGTGCTGTACACCATCCACATATAGAGCACGCGCCTCTAGTGCCCGCCCCGCCCGAGGTGAGCTACTGCCGCAGCACGCCGCTATAGCGCCGCGTGCTGTACACCATCCACATATAGAGCACGCGCCTCTAGTGCCCGCCCCGCCCGAGGTGAGCTACTGCCGCAGCACGCCGCTATAGCGCCGCGTGCTGTACACCATCCACATATAGAGCACGCGCCTCTAGTGCCCGCCCCGCCCGAGGTGAGCTACTGCCGCAGCACGCCGCTATAGCGCCGCGTGCTGTACACCATCCACATATAGAGCACGCGCCTCTAGTGCCCGCCCCGCCCGAGGTGAGCTACTGCCGCAGCACGCCGCTATAGCGCCGCGTGCTGTACACCATCCACATATAGAGCACGCGCCTCTAGTGCCCGCCCCGCCCGAGGTGAGCTACTGCCGCAGCACGCCGCTATAGCGCCGCGTGCTGTACACCATCCACAATATAGAGCACGCGCCTCTAGTGCCCGCCCCGCCCGAGGTGAGCTACTGCCGCAGCACGCCGCTATAGCGCCGCGTGCTGTACACCATCCACATATAGAGCACGCGCCTCTAGTGCCCGCCCCGCCCGAGGTGAGCTACTGCCGCAGCACGCCGCTATAGCGCCGCGTGCTGTACACCATCCACATATAGAGCACGCGCCTCTAGTGCCCGCCCCGCCCGAGGTGAGCTACTGCCGCAGCACGCCGCTATAGCGCCGCGTGCTGTACACCATCCACATATAGAGCACGCGCCTCTAGTGCCCGCCCCGCCCGAGGTGAGCTACTGCCGCAGCACGCCGCTATAGCGCCGCGTGCTGTACACCATCCACATATAGAGCACGCGCCTCTAGTGCCCGCCCCGCCCGAGGTGAGCTACTGCCGCAGCACGCCGCTATAGCGCCGCGTGCTGTACACCATCCACATACAGACATACACCATATGCGTTTCTAGTTTTAAGAAATTAGTGACAACCCTAAAATTTTATATAACGTATCTTTCTTATTTCATTCACAGATTCAAATAACTAGATGTGTATAGCCGGGCTGCAGCACAACATTCGCTTGCTACACAATCGAAATACAATAAGTACCGAAATTTAAGAGATATGGCGACACGGCGCCGTGTTGCAGAACTTGAACGAACTATTTTTAGTGATCTCTAAACCATAGACAAGTTGAATGGCGTCGCTACAGAAAATCTACGTATTTCTGGTACGGTACAAATGTATTGTCGGGCAAATAGTGATTATTTATTTTAATAGTAAAAACAAAGAATAATATAAAAGTGTTTTCAGTAATTTTATTAATTTAAAGGAATTTGCTAGCAATTGTAACATTAGGCATAAGATGGCGGCACGTCAAATACAATCGGAATTTTTAGTTAGTTCCTTTTATAGCAATTCTAAGATGTGATATCACTGGGGGGCAATTCTGAAACGCCATTTCTCTATCTATTTGATATTATCTATTTGATAATATTACGAAATTAATGGATTTTGAACTATAATAAACTAAAATTATAATTTTTATTTACGAGTAAATCTATTGTAAAATAAGTTCATATTGGTCCTTCGAAAAATTTCGTTGTAATGTGTAAATTAGAAATTTAATTCTAGAGGTAGAGTAAGAGACACGGCGCCTCAGAATCGACGCCATTGGCTCATATTGTTTTTGAAAAATGACGGATAATTCAGATATTGCCACACTTCAAAGTTCACTGTACTAAAGTATCAACACTCTTAAAACAATAAGTTCACTGTACTAAAGTATCAACACTCTTAAAATTATTTGTTAATTAAATATGATTTTTGTGACAACCCTTGCGTTAATTAACCACTATATGAAATTGTAATTATTCTATAATTTGTCATGTTATTTTATTTCATCATCATCATCATTATATCAGCTTTTAACTGTCCACTGCTGGACATAAGCTAACACCAGAGTTTTACCAGCAGTTAGGCTTTGGAGATGTTTTAAGATGGACGCTGCTGCCCTTCCCTTGCACTCCCTTAGTCGCCTCTTACGACACCCACGGGGGAGGAAGGGATGGCCTATTCTATGTATAGGCCGGGACCACACGGAATGTTGTTTTATTTATTTATTATACAATAAATATACAAATACAAGTACATGGCACTCCACACTTGGTGAAACTGTCGCGGGTGTCCATAAAAAGATTAATTACATCACTTATAATTATAACGAAGTAACTGACAATATGTTTGTATCGTACTTGTATATATATGTTGCAGGCAAAACTCTCAACCAGTCAAAAATATTATTGACTAGCAAAATCAGTCAAAAACCAACTTTTGACTGTGTGCTTTAGTCAAAACTACTTTTGATCAATCTGTTCAGTTAAGCATACGCTTAAGTCAATAATCTCTTTTCATTTAAAAGTCTCCTCTTATCGGTGCAACTAATTCATGCATCTTCCTCCAGCCAGCTCTATCCCAGGCCATATCCTTGACCTCCCCAAACGACATGACACCTAGTGTTTCTTTTACCTGTCCCATGTAGTTATTCCTCGGTTCTCCTCTTCCCTTTTGCCCTCTATTTTTCCCTCTACTATGCTCTTAAAAAATCATCATGTCGTATAAGGTGGCCCAGCATTTTGTCTCTTATATTCTCTATTATTTTAATTAATGTTCTTTTCTCGTTCAATCTTTTGAGGACTTCCTCATTCGTTAGTTTTTCTGTCTAGCTTATCCTTTCCGTTCTCGTCAATGTCCACATTTCGATAGTCAATAATACTTTTTACTAAGATAAAAGTTAAAAGTACCTTTTTTTTTACGTGGGGAAAAAACCCACCACGTGTTCCTCGGCTACGACTAACGGCAGCGTTGCTGCGATTCCGTTTTAGTTAATAGTACCTAAGCTAACCTAACCGCAAATTTGCAAAAGTACTAATAACCAATAATTTTTCAGTCAAAACCACTGTTTGTAAAATATGCTGGTTCTTGTTGTATATAGGTATTATTTATCCTTAGTATTTAATTATATTATTATTTATATTATATTAAAATTATATCATTTGTAAAGTACAAATTGCCGTCTGTTGACTTGAAGTATATTATATATTTTTTGTTCTATTTCAATTGTTTATAAATTTTTCTTTTTTATAAAATAACTACAAATGTCATCGTATGTAAAAAGGTTAATTTTAAACAACCACTTTTGACCAATCTGTTCAGTCAAAAGTACTTTTGTCTGATTTTGCTAGTCAATAGTACTTGTGACTGGTTCAGAGTTTTGACTGCAACATATACATATACAGTTAATAAAAATCATTCCCAATGTTTGTAGAGTTGTTATTATTTAATATAATTAGTTTGTTTACTTTGTATATACAGTGAATAAATTTTAATATATACATATTGTTAACAGTTTTCATTGCAATCTCACGAAGTTTGTAGAGTCCTTGAACTAGCATGCTGTCTTTATCATTTAAATGAGGCAGAAAGAGACGGCTGTAGAACATCGACGGTTAACTGTAAATTTCTCCTGAATAAAATGGGCAGAATTTTACAAGAGACGCAAAATATATAGTAATTTTGAATTAATATGTTAATATGAATTATTTATATCTTAAAATAATTATTATTTTATTTATATAACTTTTGTGAATGTCAGTTAGGAGGTTTTAGTGGTTAACCGACGATGTGTCTATATGCTAATACAAACATAAATTACATAAATAATAGCCTTAGAAAAAAAAATAGTATTCTATTCGCTAGCATCCCAGCCTAGACTCTAAAAACGAGGTTAGAATAGAAAAACAATAGTTAACCTAGTTGATAGTTAAAATAACGAATTTGATGCATCATAGAGTTTAACAAATCTAGTTAGATATTATAAAATGATATACGAAATAAAAAGGGAACAGTGGTGTGCGTGTGAGACATTTTTTTATACGAGGAGGTGGCACGCATACGGCCCGCCTGATGACAAGTGATTGTGTTGAGAAGTTAAAAAATTAGAGAATGATTACAAATGGTATTTGCTGTTCAGTTTTTATTTCGTGAGCGTAGAATTTTTGTAACGTAGTTTTTTGTTTGTTGTTACCGATAGTTAGCGTTAATTTAAGCTAAAGATTTCTGTGTTGCCACCATCAAAATAATGAAAATTATTACCATTATAATAAATACACGTTTTAACTTTCTTTTTTAAATTTGAAAAATAATATACATATTTTATATATAATAATATTTTACACAAAAAATATGTGCAACGCTCTCGTATATATATATATATATATATATATATATATATTTGTTATATAGCAGGAGTGGCCAACCGATAGATCGCGATATGCCACTCGATCGTAGCAAGGCAAACAATATAAAATTTTGCTAATCTAGCAGAAGATTCTTAGACACAATGCTCACATTAATATAAATAAGTTGTTACGAAGAGTAATTTTCAGTTTTATGTTTTCCCTCTTAATAAAGTAAAAAATACTACAGTACTACATAATTGTGTACTGAACTATGTTGTTTCATTTGAGATTTCAAGAAGTATGCAATTGGTAAATCTCAAGGAGTTTCGTCAGTAAATAGTAGATCTTGGATCTAGTATAGAAGCCACCCCTGCTATATAGGCATGATAATAAAAAAACAAGGTAACACTTTTGTGTACATATCGTCATAGTCGTAGAATACTGACGGACCTGACAAATATTACATATATAGATCCGTCAGTATTCTACCACTATGACGATATATGAATACACACAAAAACCTATTAGTATTTGTTCAGGAAAACTAATTAACCCTTCTTTGGATAATGGTGGAAATTTCCATCATAACATTGAATGCCCAAAAATTTTATACAAGAACAAGTTGACTTTAAGTTGATCGTGTCTGGATACCTTTTTAATGTCCATTACAGAAAAAAAACATAGCTGTCAAATTTACTTTCTTTAACCATTTTTCCTTTAATTTTGAACATGAATTATATCACCTTGATTTATTTCACCAATAAAAAAAATCATGCAAAGAAGGGTTAAGCATCACATAAAGGGGGAATAAATACTGTAATAATAATTTGTATAGAGGTACATTTAAGTGAAAAATACGCCATAAAATCAGTTCGTTTCAGAAAATACTCTGTATGCAATAATTAATTTTGCTAAGTCATATATAAATTATAATATTATAATAATCTCGATTTATAAGCAGGTAATTGGTTTCATTAGCTGTTTACAATTTCAAAATGAGTGTGACCGATTTCAATGTGTTATTTTAAAGATTAGTCTATCAATAGTTTTTACTATATCTGACGCAAATATGTTCGCTGCATCGAATTTTTACTTTATTTAGCATTAGCTACTTGTGCTGACTTTACACGTGTGTACAAATGAAGAAAATGTACTTTCCTATACATTTTTCTTTCATACAAAATTAGTTCTGACAATTAGAAACACACCAAAAAAAGAATAAGTCAAATATATGTTGCCATTCAGAAGTTATGTGCTTACATATATTCGGAAGTTGATTTTTATTTATATAGATTTGTATATGCACTTGATGGTGGTATTTTGCGATAATTATTTGAAATAACTAATGTAATTTATTTTGTAATCAACTTACATTTTGCGTGCAATTCATATTTTATAGTAGCCATATAATAGCTTTACTAAACTAATATTTTCTTTAACATGATCCCTGGTCTTATAACATCCATTAAGTGTTTTTAAACATTTAGTCCTTTGATTGAATACTGGGGCAGATTCTGAGACGCTATTATTCTATATCTAAAATTAAAATTTCAAAACATAGTAAATTCACATGGAAATGTTTATTTTAAGTACCTAAATGTAAATTAAATTCTCTTTTCCGCACTAAACCTCTAATTTTTTTTAATTTATTTATTTATAGGAAAACCAGGGCAACACTAGAGCAAAAAGATACAGTTTAGGATCACAAAATAAGCCAGTAATAGGTTTTCACAAGTAGTTTAATGGTTGATAATGGAATGGTTACCCCGCCTGCGTGATTTATATACACCGGCGGGGCACCAGTGAGGAATGATAGGTAAGGATAAAGCAGGTCAGTTAGCCCACCGTGACGAATCTAACAATAAATCAATCACGATGGTTTCCAGGGGGAACCGCGAGGAGGTCGACCTGGCATAGTATATTGCTAGCAATGGTGCTACTAATCCTTATTACTAACAATCCCTTCTCCCCCTAAGCCTCTCATTTGGTTCATTGTACGTGTAAGTCGTAGGTAGTAAAGCCAGCTAAGCTCTGCCCAGAAACAAAGAGCCTTCTGGGATCTTTACAGGCCTCACGGAGCGATCTCACTGTTCTGAGGATTTCTAAACGTCGAAGGGCCACAGCTTCACATTCCTGGATTACGTGAATAGTATTTTTTTAGCGTCAAAACAGCCTCGGTATAGACGGCTATCTATGGCTCCTCCTGTATATAATTTTTTTTTTTATACAACTTGGAATGGCAAACAAGCTGACGGCCCACCTGATGGAAAGTGGTAACCGTCGCCTATAGACATGAGCAGTACCATGGACATAACAGATTATACTGTTTCGGCCCATGATACCTCCCATGCGTTGCCATTCCTGAGGACAGGTGATGTCGTAATGGGTGATAATGACATTATTCCCACCATCAACTATTCAAAACAACCCAATATATAGATATTAGAGTAGCACCATGGAGGGTATCATGGGCGAAACAGTATATTCTGTTATGTCCATGGTACCGCTCATGTCTAGAGGCGATTGTTACCACTTTCCATCAGGTGGGCCGTCAGCTTGTTTGCCATTCTAAGTTGTATAAAAAAAAATATTATCCATGTCTATAGCAGGTAGAGCATTGCAATACCACAGTGTGGTTAACTCACGAACAAAGCTCACATGCAAAGAATCTACTTCCAATGAGTTACCATCACAGTTATAACAAAAACAAAAGTAAGTGGGCGGATGTTCCAATGTACTGCAGTGCAGAGCTGCTCAAACCAACGGGTCTACCATTAAATGAAATTCCGAATTTTCGTACTCAATTTCGTGTTTTTGTTTATACCAAAATCGGACCAATAAATGGAGTTTAATATCTCGTTCGTCATACATCCTATCATAAAAGTTCAAAAGAACGATATTTTATCATTTTTAATATTTCCAACCGGTATGTGTTATGTAATTTTAACATCAAATTTCTGTTTCGTTTGGCTCCGAAATTTCCGAAAACATTTCATGGTAGGCCCTCAGATCGTTCGATCATTCTCTAGTCAACACTTAGAATATGCAGAGATACTAGATGGCGGTTTAAATAATAAAATAATATAATCTTCCAAAATAATTTTATAAAATCAAAATTTTCATATTTATGGTAGATCAAGAATAGGTTGTTGGCTACACGAAGCTGCATGCGGCCCGCGAGCCGTACTTTGGGCAGCTCTGTTGTAGTAAAAATGTTCCTTACTAGCTAATTAACACGACGTGCGCATGGAATTTGACGCCTCTCGTTCTTTTGGGAATTTCGAATAATTTCTTAACAATAAGCATTTCTATTTCGTGTTTCTGACAATTTTCTTTTATACTCGTAGGTATCTTAAATATTGATTTCTGATAATAATCAATGGCGTAACTATACCATTTGTAAACGATCATTGTAGCCTATGGGCGCCTGCAATACAGTGTCACGTGATCGTTGCTGACCCTGAAGAAACCTTAATACGCCCTTTTTGAAGAACTGTAGTCTCTAGGGAAAACCTAGGCAGCTAGGGCAGCTAGGGAGCTCATTCCACAGCCTGATTGTTCCTGAGAGGAAATAACCTCTGGAACCGTACTATACGTGAGCATTTAGGTTTGACCTTACTCCTTAGTAGAATGTTAAAAAAATTAATAAATATTCATATACAGGGATCATGTTAAGTTACAAATATAGATATACGAATATATACTGATTTGGATACATCATAAAACATTTTTTTTTATTATTATTATTATTTAGACCTAAACATATCCTTTCCTAATAAAAATAAATAACAAAAAACAGCTAAGAACATTATAGAATAATTAAATTCAATAAGCGATAAATGTATGATATTAATCTTACACGCGTCAATAATATGACTGCATTATAATAGGTTATTTATGTGTACAGTTTATTTCGATAGAACTAAGTGGAAAAGTGTGATAATTTAAACAAATTTTGTTTAAATTAACACAGTAATACGCACTAAATTATTAACAGATCTAAATATTCAAGGGTTTTTTTTATTTGCACTACTGTTGGAAAACAGTAGTCTTGTGTTTGAGTTAATTTTAATTTGTTTACATTTTCATCGAATTCTATTGATACACACTATATTTGTTTTTTTTTTTTTATATTTATTTTAATTCTTACAGAGTACTTTTCTGTTAAAAATTAATATGTTCTATACATTTAATAATTAACTCTGCGAATCATCCATAACCTCCTCAATCCAGAATGAGAAGGGTAGGCCTTCTTATACAGGGTGGAAAAGAAATAAATTCTACCAGTAAAACTCAACATTTTGTAGAAATATAATATATCGAGTCCAAAAACAATAAGTATATGACGACCATAATAGTCGTGGGTTCGATCCCTGTAAAATACAAACATTTACATTAAAAAACATACATTCACAGCGATTTGTGTAATTAGTCCAGTGATATTTATTTATTTTTCAGCCACATATACTAACTAGTAGAAAAAAAATACTTTTTTAAAAGCATGCTATTTTGATTCCACCCTGTATATAGGTCTGTCGCGAGAGATCACAGATATATTTATTGACGTATCAAAGTTTGTACCTACTACTATTAATTTTATTATAATTCTAAGCTTCCATTTCTAATAAGATTTCACATAAATGTATGGTTTCTGTTAAAGATGTAATGTGATTGCATCTGTGTGGATATTATTTGTAATAAATTATTATGTTCTAAGGCGACGATTGTTTTAAACAACACCTAATATTAAAATTTTATAATAACATTGCGACCGATTCTGTAACATTCTTGGTCTCATGGTAACTTGTAACACGGGTCTTTACATAATTAAATGTTTTGTTGAATCTATAAATTATGTTCTAATATATTTTTTTTTCTATAAACTTAAGAACCTGTACCAGGTATTACACCTCTACAATGAACAGTATATCGTCATAGTCGTAGAATACTGACGGATCTATATATGTAATATTTGTCAGATCCGTCAGTATTCTACGACTATGACGATATATCTATTGTTAAGTTAAAACACACGTCTAGGTGTTTAAGAGTTCTACAATGAGTTATTAGTCATTACATTATTCAAATATTAATTTTATATAGTTTGCAAAATAAGTAGTCATCCATTTTCGTAGGTGTTGTTTGACTGTGGCGTCAGCCTTAAAAGGATCGCACGCGTGCAAGCGACCAAACTGGTCAGAGCGCGCCATGTGTTATTCTGACGTATGTACCTATATTGGGAGTTATGTTGTTATTTAAATTAATTAAATTGTATTACATTGATGAGAAGTTTTATTTCTTTCATTTTATAATATTCCTACTTAGGGGGAAAAGGATTGTTAGCAATAGAGTTTGACAGCCCCATTGATAGCAATGTACCTTATTAGGTCGACCTCCACGTGGTTCCCCCTGGAAACCATCGTGGACAATTCTTGTTGAATTCGTCATGATGGGCTAACTGACCTGTTTCATCTTCACCTATCATCCTTCACTGGTGCCCCGCCGGTGTATACCGATAGCGCGGGTGGGGTTACCATTCCATTATCATTCATTTAAAAAAAAAATCCTAGTTTCCTCAATCGCGGATTTTTTTATGCAACTTAGAATGGGAGACATGAACAGTACTATGAATATAACAGAGTATACTATCTCCCATGATACTCTTTATACGTTGTCATTCGTAAGGACTAAGATGGTATGCCTCTGTATCCTGTAATTTCATTGCCATATCCCACTCTTCAAATCGAAACAGCCATGTAAACATAATTGCTTCACGGCGGAAACTCGAATAGGACAGAGGTACTTAAGCAAACGAATATTATAGGCGGGAGAGTGACTGTAAGTAATGTAGTCTAATAGCCCCACTACTAAAAAAATACTCTATCAGGTCGACCTTAACGCGGTTTCCCTGGAAATCATAGTGGTTAATTCTTGTTCAATTCAACACGGTGGACTAACTGACCTGCTTTCATCCTTTCCTTACCTATCGTCACTCACTAGTGCCCCGCCTGCATATACAGTTAGCGTAAGCGAAGTTACTATTCCACATTCACCTATTTCTTTTATTTTTTATGGGTAAAAATGTAACCCCACCTGCGCTAACGGGATACGCTGGCGGAGCACCAGTGAAGGGTGATAGATGATAATGAAAACAGGCCAGTTAGCCCATCATAATGAGGAATTAACCATGATAGTTTCCAGAGAGAACCGCGAGTAGGTCGACCTAGTTGGGTATATTGCTAGCAATGGGATTCTCAGTCTCCATTACGAACAATCCCTTTCCCCCCATTATCACCTATTTAAAATAATAATGCGAAAGTTTAAAAATATTCACCTATTAAAAAAAAAAAGCTATCTTTATACAAAATCTCTCTCTAGTTATATAATAAAATTAAGCTTAGAACTGTTTAAACAGCCCAATTTTATTGTATTTACAAAATACAGCTGTCTAATCTAATCTAGCAAGAGCATAGTATATATAATTTAAGAGTAGCTTCTATACGTTTAAAGGTACCACGACATAGAACTGCAAGTTTTCAGAGAGGGTTCAAATATGCAGCTTCCAAGATCTGGAATGACCTCCCGCCTCCCATACGAAATTTAAAAACAACTTATACTTTTAAAAATTATGCTAAAAACTATTATTTAAATCTACAAAAAGCATGTAGCTCCTTGTGATTGCATAACATTGCTGCTTCGTTGTATAATGTAGTGTTATATTGTTAATATAAGTTAAGTTAATAATGTTGTATTGTTATTGTATTATTGTTGTACATATCTATATGGGTATATCTTGTCAGTTAAGTGTATGTATGTATGTATATGTATGTGTTGTGTGTGTGTGTGTGTGTGTGTTTATGTATATGTAGGTATGTATATGTGTATATGTAGGTGTATGTATGTATATATATATATATATATATATATATATATATATATATATATATATATATATATATATATATATGCGTATGTTTGCTGTCGTCGTTGATGTCACGTATGGGCACCACAGAATATCAGCCTGTAGCAATTAAATTGCTGCAGCACATGCTGGATGGTGACCATGTTGGCAATATAAATGTAAAGCTTGCTTTTTTTTTTTTTTTTAATTCATAATGTATGTAACTTTTTGTTGTTGTCAATAAATGTTTTCTTTCTTTCTAATCTCTATTGAAGTTTGTTAGCTCTTTGAATGCTATATTCAAAGCAGAGGATGGGATATCCTTGAAAGCGAGCGAGAGACGGCGTTAAAATTGTAACTGAATACATTAGTTCGTTGATCCCCAATCTGAGTCTTAAAATAGAGGATATAAAATTAAACGCCAACGCACTTCCTAAGACTGCATGGCCTTTTGGGTTTGTTGCTCTGTAGAAATTCAGACTGTAGCCATGAGTCTAAATGGTAGGTAAATAATGGAAACAATTTTTACATATAATAATGCAATTATGTATGTCTTAACTACTAAGATTGATATTTTTTTTTATAAGTGATAATGGAATAGGACACCAGTAGAGGGATGATAGGTAACAATGAAAAGGCACGTCAGTTAGCCCATCGTGACGAATACACCTGGAATTCAGCACGATGGTTTTCATACACATATACATTTAAATGCACCTGTATTTAACCACTATGGTTTACAAACGATTGTTTTTATCCTCACTGGTGTTCTGCCATTGAAAACTGATAGGGCAGGCAGAATTACCATACCACGTGGATGTTGACCTGACAGGGTATATTGCTAGCAATAGGACTGGTAGTCCGCATTACTACAGAGGAATAACTCACGAGTCCTCAGGAATGGCAACGTATGGGAAATATCATGGGCGAAACAGTATACTCTGTTATGTCCATGGTACCGCTCATGTGTATAGGCGATGGTTACCGCTTTTCATCCGGTGGGCCGTCGGCTTTTTTACCATTCTAAGTTGCATACAGATATTTTCTTTAAACCAAGTTTGTAGTAAATACTTTTGTACTTATATCGACATAAGATTACGAATATTGCATTGGAGGGAAAGCGATTGTTAGTAATGGAGACTAAAAATCCCATTGCTAGCAATATACCCAACCAGGTCGACCTCCTCGCGGTTCCCCCTGGAAATTGTCATGGTTAATTCCTGATGAATTCATCATGATGGGCTAACTGGCCTGTTTTCATTCTCATCTATCACCCTTCACTGGTGCTCCGCCAGCGTATCCCGTTAGCGCAGGCGGGGTTACCATTTCATTTTCACCCATAAAAAAAAATATATATATAATGCATTCTGGTGACAGATAAAAGTGTACGAATCTCTAGATTCATAATATACCTGGATTGCCTGGAAGAGACCGCTTTTAGCGGTACAATCGCCTATTGTTTTCTGACTTTATTTCTTGTAATTGTTTGTATCTATAATAGGTTTACTATTGTAATATTTTGGAGGAAACAATAAAGTGTTATTAAGTGTTGTTAAGTGTTAGTTATCTACCTACCTGTGTAAACAAGTATATCCAGTTATAATCTAATAAAGTCATGACAAAGTGATGTCACCCGCCCACCACGACCGCCGCTCTTGGTCTCATTGCCACAGGCACCACTTTCAATAAAATATTACATCATGCCGATCATAATATGACATACTTATTGCTATGTGGGTAGCTGCCCAAGTTTATTTATGAGAACTTTGATAACTATAAATTTTTTATACCTGTCGTATGAATTTTTTAATAATATGTGAAAACAGAATGGTAACATCGCTTTTGCAGGATTCCCTTCAAAACGAACTTCCGCCGCTTGTACTATGAGTATACACTGGAAGGGTACTAGTTTACCAGAGGGAGACTTTGTACAAAAGTCGATTGCTTAGGTACCTCTGTCTCATTCGTGTTTCAACCGTGAAGCAGTTGTGTTTGCACGGCTGTGTTTCGGTTAGAAGGGTGGGATATGGCGTGAATTTACTGGGTACAGAGGAATAACACCTGAGTCCTCAGGAATGGCAACGCATGATGGGTATCATGGGCGAAACAGTATACTCTGTCATGTCCATGGTACTGCTCATGTCTATAGGCGACGGTAACCACTTTCCATCAGGTGGGCCGTCAGCTTGTTTGCCATTCTAAGTTGTATAAAAAAAAAACAAAAACTAGTTAGGGATCGTAGGCGGATTGTTAGCAGTACTGACTACCAGTCCCATTGCTAGCAATATACTTTGTCAGGTCGATCCCACGTGGTCCCTCCTGGGAGCCATCGTGCTAAATCCCAATTGTATTCATCACGATGGGCTAACTATCTTACCTTTTCATTCTCACCTATTATCTCTCTTTGACGCCCCGCCAGCGTATACGGTTAGCGCTGGCGGGATTACCATTCCATTATCCATATTATAAAATAGATCAATTGGTCCATCGTAACAAATTCGATAAGAATTAACTACAATAGTTTTCAAGGAGATCGATATCAACCGGTTGAAATTCGACCTGATAAGGTCAATCAATATCAGGTCAACCTACAAACGGTTACTCCCGGAAGCCATCGTGGTTAATTCTTATTGAATTCGCTACTATGGGTATCATATCTTACTAGTGTTACCATTCCATTTTAACCCAAAAAAAAAAAATAAGTTAATTATGATGAATTTAACCGCTATGGATTACAAAGATTGTTTTTATTTTCACTGGTGTCCTACCATTGCATACCGATAGCGCAGGAAGAATTATCATTTCCTTCATTTTTTACCAATAAAAAAGGGTACATAACTATTCCGTATAGAATTTTTAAATAACACCAAATAACAAGACTACAGCATGGGGTTCTTCAAAAGGGGTGTAAAGCGTTTTTTTCGGGGTCGGCAATGTGCGCGTAATAAACCTGATATTGCAGGATTTCATAGGCTACCATAACTACTTACCATCAAGTGGGCCGTATGCTTGATTGCCACCTTAGTGGTATAAAAAAAACAAGTAATCATGATGTAATGACCGTTTTACTGTCACTGTCACTAGTTCATTATCTGTCAATTTGACAGCTCATGTGACATATTTATTTTTGTATCTATGTTTATAACCACTCATCAATCAAACGAATTTAATTAAAAAAAACTATTTTAATTTACATTAAGAATTGAATGTAAAAGTTTTTTTTAATTTTTTTTTCTGGTGTGATATATAAATTTTAGTGATAATGAAGTAATTGTGTGTTTCTTGTAATTATTGAAACGGAACTGTATTATTTAAATAAATAACCTACTTTCCGTTTTAATTTAGTTTTCTTTTAGTAGTAGTAGATTTACTTTTTGCTAATTTCCAAAATATGGATTCTACGGATACTATGGATAAAGGGGAGTTATGGGTACATAAGATCCTTGCTGACAGAGATAGCATCAAACCAAGTCGTGCCCAATTACGAGTATTTATAGAATATTTAGAAGCGAATCCAATGTTATTGTATCATCATGACAAAACAAACGCAGCGAAACACGCAAGGAGAATGGAATGGTATAAATTATCTAAGAAATTAAATGCTATTTCAGGTGCTAATAAGAGCCCGGCTGCATGGATGAAGGTCTGTGAAATATTATAAGTATATAATATATGAGGGTATCCACTGACCTAATTTATATTATATGACAGAATTGTTTTTTTTTTATCTACTAAATACATTTTCCTATTATAGATTTACAAGTAAATATGGCAAATATTTTTTTCTTTAATATATTTTTACTTGCAACTTCCTCTGTGTGACTGGGATATGTTAATTAACTAGAATAAAAAACAACCTATATGCTTCTCTATATGATGTGTGCATACTAAATTCCATAGTGCCAATAATTTTTTTTTAATGAATGATAATGAAATAGTTACATATTTGCACTATTGGTATACACTGGCAGGGTATTAGTGAGAGATAATAGATGATGATGATGATGAAGTTGGTCAATTGGCTCATCGTGACAATTTTAACAATAAATCAATCATGATGGTTTCCAGGGGGAACCAAATAGAGGTCGACTTGATAGGATATATTGCTAGCAATGGGATTGCTAAAGATCTATTACTAAAGATATTGCTCTATTACTAAAGATTCCTTCCCCCCTTCATAGTGATTGTATAGGCCATTTTTTTGTATGGGTGAAAATGGTACAGTAACCCTGCCTGTGCAAACGGGATATGCTGGCGGAGCACCAGTGAAGGGTGATAGATGAGAATGAAAACAGGCCAGTTAGCTCATCATGATGAATTCATCAGGAATTAACCATGATAGTTTCTAGAGAGAACTGTGAGGAGGTAGACCTGGTTGAGTATATTGCTAGCAATGGGATTCTCAGTCTCCATTACTAACAATCCCTTTTCCCTCTGGTTAGGCCATTAACCCTAAGAACTAACATAAACACACTCATATTTATTTTTTGTAACAATAATGGTTTGGTAATTCACTTCTTATATTGGTTTACACTTGTTACCCCATCACTTATGGGTAACAGGTGAGAATGAAATTGCATCAATTAATCTATCATAATCAATTTATTATTATTACAATTGTTAACTGTCCACTGCTGGACATAAGCCTTCCCTATAACAGGACTTTGCTTGGCAATCCTGTTATGGGGTCAAGTTGGCAGGCGGGTTGGCAACAAAAGTTAAGCTTTTAGAGATGTTTTAAGAGAGACACTGCTGCCCATCTTTCGTCCTCCTTTAGTCAGCTGTTACGATACCCATGGGAAGGAGATGGGGTGGCCTATTCTATGCTGGGACACAAATGTCCGTAACGGATAATAAATTTGCCAGAAATTAATATGTAGCCTTAACCTGAGCTAATTCATGGTCCCCTTTGGAAAACATGGTGGTCAATGCTTAATGAAATCTTTACAATAGCACAACTAACCATTTATTTGCCTTCAGCCTTCATCCTTCATTGGTATCTCCTTAGCAAATACCGGTAGTGCAGGTAAGAATGAAATGTTAAATTCCATTTTCAGCCCTTAAAAAGCCAATAGGAACAATCTGACCTATAATGCTAGCTTAAAGGTCAAGGAAAGGGCAATGGTACCTATCTTAAATCATCACCAAAGCCTAAATAAGGTTGCCAACCTGTCAACAGGTTGCCAAACTGTGGCAACTACTGGCAAAACCCTTCAATAGGGGGAGCCCTATCTTCAACAGTGGATAGTTAATGGCTGACATGATGTTGACGACCTATAGTGATTATACTATGCTCTTTATGCCTTCCCATCCCATATATATACCAAGATAATTATATATATATATATATATATATATATATATATATATATATATATATATATATTATTAACTTATTATTTATTTCATTGCTGTTGTCTGTTTGCTTATTAGCAAAGGCCTCCTCCAACTGCCTCCAATGGTCTCTATTGCTAGCAATTCTTGTCCAAATTCCACCTGCTTCAGCCCTAATGTCATCTACCCATCTTCTATGTGGCCTTCCTCTTCACCTTTTTTTGTCTTTTGTGTACCAAAACATTATCATTTTACTCCATTTATCTCTCTCTCTAATTGTGTGCCCTGCCCATTTCCATTTAAGATTTTTAACTGTGGCAGTAACATCTTTAGTTTTTATGTGTTTTTTAATTGTGCTAATTTTAATTCTGTCTGATAATCTTATCCCCATCATACTTCTTACCATGGCGTTCTGGCAATTTTGTAGTTTTTTAAAGTGGGATTTGGTAAGAGCCCAGATATATATCATGTATAGAGATATATGTTATTACTAGCGATCCAACCTGGCTTCTTACAAGTAGATAGATATTTTTAAAATCAATACATATAATAAAAAAAGTTTCAGCCAATTTAACTCATCGGTTATTTTAGAGCATTTTATATATGATTTTTTAGAATGATATAACTTTTTTTTATTAAAATAAACCAAACTCTAAATGTTAAGTAAAGGTAACCGCAACGCATTAGTAAAAACCGCATTCAAATTGGTTAAGCCATTTCTGAGATTAGTGTGTACAGACAAACAGACAAAAATTCTAAAAATAATTATTTTGTATTCTATTGCGTTCATATAGCCCCCTATAACAGTTTTTCTTATATATCTTCCATGTACAGACGGCGACCCGTTACGATTTTATTATATGTATTGATTTATAATATATTTTTTTAATTTTTATTCCAGTTTTGGAGGGACAAAAAAACTTATTTAAGAAGGCTCGAAGAAAGAAGAGCCTTAGCTGTAAAAAGCGGTGCTACCGTATTTCCACTATGTGCCTTAGATGACAGGCTTCTCCAATTGGCTAAGGAAAATGACAAATTCCTACTAGCAAAAACGGTAGCTTTACCATTAGAGATGGCACCTTCAGATCCATTATCTGATGAAATAACACACAATAATATTATTGGACATGAACCATTTATTGAAAAGGTATGTTTAAGTGTAATTTATTAGTAAAAAGTTAATATGCAATCAAAAGTAAAGAAACATCTGAAGTCTATTAACTATGACGATATTGAAAACATGCTCATGATAATCATATAAATAAAAATACCGTTCATATACACACACACACAGACAGAGAGAGAGAGAGAGATGCACACAGACACACAGCCACGCACACACACAGACACACAGCCACGCACACACACACACAGCACACACAGCCGCACACACACACGCACACAGAGACAGAGAGAGAGAGAGACACGCACGTACGCACACACACAGACACGCACGCACGCACGCACACATACGTAGGTGTAGTTATCCATACACATCCTACAGCATGCACAAATCTTTATAAATTTACGTTTACCACTTTCCATCAAGTGGGCCGTTAGCTTCCATCAAGTTGTATAAAAAAAAACTTATTGATTTTACAGTTACATAGTACCTATCTGTACTAACAATTCTGCTTCTCTGGATAAATATTATATACTCAGTAATCTATAAATACATCTTTTTCAACCGACTTCAAAAAAGGAGTCTTTCAATTTGGTTGTATTTTTCTTATGTTTGTTACCTCATTAGTTTATCAACTGTAAACTGGTATGGGAAATTCTTCTTTTATCTGAAAGGATATATTTTCAAATTGGTCCCATAGAAATTTTATCAAAATCGGCTCAGCAATTTAGTTTTTAATTCAAAATAACTGCTTTTGTCACAATCGAAGTCAGTTTTTTTTTTTTTTTTTTAGGAACACGATCTTAAATTACTATTATATTTGTAGTACTAAATAATTTTGGCCGAGAAATGTTCGGCCATATTACCGGACATTTATAAACAAATTTTGTTTTAATTACCTACTTGTACATAACAAATAGTACCATTTTTTTTTATTTTTTCAAAGGTTAAAATATAGACAGATCTGAAGTAATTTAGAACCGACCAAGCATTAAACCCGGGACCTCATTTTACGTAGAATGTTACTTAATACATCGTGCAGTTCGTTTGTTTCGGAAGATAGTGATTGTTTATTATTTGTAGGAAGAGAAACTAGAAGAAGACTCTTCACCACCTTATTCACCTTCGCTCCCTATGGCAGATGCATCAACCGCGCCTTCGGAACTCTCCTTCCCACCAGAGACAGCCGCGCCCCATACAAATAAGAACTTCGAAGAAATTCGTAGTTTTGAACGAAGAGGTATGCCAAGTCGATCATTCATTTGTATAAACATAGATGTTGGGGGAAAGGGATTGTGAGTAATGGAGACTGAGAATCTCATTGCTAGCAATATACCCAACCAGGTCGACCTCCTCGCGGTTCTCCCTGGAAACTATCATGGTTAATTCCTGATGAATTCATTATGATTGGCTAACTGGCCTGTTTTCATTCTCATCTATCACCCTTCACTGGTGCTCCGCCAGCGTATCCCGTTAACGCAGGCGGGGTTAACGGGATACGCTGGCCACGCTGGTTAACCATACCATTTTCACCCATCAAAAAAAACAAAGATGTTTAATTCATCACAACAGCCACTGCTGAACATAAATTCTCCCCAGACGCAGACGGTCCACCTGATTGAAAGCGGCTACCGTCGCCCAATAAACACTTACAATACGCGACAAGTTTCCTGTGCGTTGCTGGCCCTTTAAACGGTTTTTAAAATGCCCCATACGTTTTACCTATTAAATTATGAATGCATCCTTTAGTATAAACAGTGTAGAACGCACCACTATTAAAAATATAGGAGAAGCCATGTCGTTTGAAAAATAAAAAAATGTCGGGTGCAAGATTATTGTAAAATAATAAAACATATTTTACTAGCGACCCGCCCCGGCTTCGCACGGGTGCAATGCTGATACTAAATATACCTACCTACAACAGAATATCCTTATAAACAACGTTTTTTTTGTCATTAGACAATACAAACATGATATTATGAAACAGTGCTATTCGATGCACGATTTATAGGCACGCGTCGCTTGCCGGACCGGTACCGCCGCACCGCTATGTTCCTGCATTTTAAATCTGTAATATCTTCGGAAATATTCATTTAAATTACATGCTGTAAAGAGCCATATTGATCTATATTAAATGGACAATATATGTAAGGTACTTAGTTGGATAAATTAATGCTGTATTACTTAAAATAACTTCGTAAATAAGTACTTTTTCCCGTAAAATGTAAAGGATAAGAAAAGGTTATTGTGGGTTATCCTTAAGAGATAGACATATACTATCGCGAACTTTTTTGTTGGCCTTTTTAAGGTGTACAATACTGTAGTACATTATTTTGATTTATCTCGTAGGGTTCAGCCAGCGTTTGCAATGTAAGCGAAAAAAATGTGTTTATTTACGATGTCACATTAGAAACCTCTAAATTTATCAGTCTTTCTCTACAATATTATGCATGTATTATACATATAAACCTTTCTCTTGCATCACTCTATCCATTAAAAAAAAAATTGCTTCAAAATATATTTGTGTTTATAACCTCCAAGTTTTCACCAACGACATTTATCAAGTCTTGATCTAAGAACAAGGAATTACATAGAAGGAATGATAAAATAAAAACTGTAAATCATACGATTGAATCCTTTCTTCTTATGCAAATATAATTAGTAAAAAGAGGACGAAAGATACACTATCGGTTGCTATTTTTCACAATTCATGGCAGGCTAGTGTGTAGAAAATGTTTGATATGTTAATTATTTATCAATGACAAATTTTACATTACTAGATTATACATTCGACACAGTTTATGTAGAAAGTATGCAAGCAGTTTGCATCTGAATTTGGTAGGGTTATACGGCCGTATAACATTTTTTTATACACTAAACTACTATGAATTGACAACTGTATCACTCCTTCTATGTAATTCCGTATTTTTAGGTCTTGATGAATTTATTGATGTAGCGAGGTCACGACTCCGCTCATTGTCTTTCCTTGTCATACATCAGACTAATAATGTCCTTATACAGATATGCATTGTCACGCAACATCGACCATGCTTCTATTTAAAACAATCGATTCTGATTTTATCCTGATCTGATAGAAGGTTGAAAGAAATCCCTTTAAGGGATAAATCTGCCTTTGTACATTTTTGTTATAACCTAATATTTATATTAAAAGTGTGTGTACAAAAGCATGAATAAATAAATAGAACTTTCGAGATAATTCTTGGAAGTTGGCAGTGTTTTTTTTTTTTTTTGTATGGGATATTTTTTTTTTAATAATGAAATGTGAATAATGATCCAACCTGCGCTATCGGTATACATTGGCGAAGCACCAGTGAGGGATGATAATTAAAGATGAAGACAGGTCAGTTAGTCCATCGTGATGGATAAATACACTAGGAATTAACCGTGATGGTTTCTAGGAACGACCGCGTGGTGATCGACCTCACAGGGTACCTATATTGCTAGCAATTGGCCTGGTTACGTTTCTTTACTATTTCTTCCCGGTGTAATCTCATCGATTAAAGGGAAAAGGGATAATGTAGTAATGAAATCTTATTCCCCATTGCTAGCAATATATTAGCAGGTCGATTTCAATGCAGTTCCACCTGGAAACCGTTGTGGATAATAATCGTTGAATTCATCAAGATGGGCCAACTGGCCGGTTCCATGCTCGCCTATCATCTCTCACTGGTGCTCTGCCAGTGTATATCGATAGCGCAGACGGGGTCATTATTCTATTTACCAGAGAGAGACTTTGTAAAAAAGTCGATTGCTTGGGTACCTCTGTCCCATTCGTGTTTCTACCGTGAAGCAGTTGTGTTTGCATGGCTGTGTTTCGGTTTGAAGGGTGGGATATGGCGTGAATTTACAGGGTACAGAGGAATAACACCTGAGTCCTCAGGAATGGCAACGCATGGGGGTATCATGGGCGAAACAGTATAATCTGTTATGTCCATGGTACTGCTCGTGTCTATAGGCGACGGTTACCACTTTCCATCAAGTGGGCCGTCACCCACAATTTTCACCCTTTAAAAATAGCATCATTTGCACAGTGAACATTTTAACACAATCCTCAAAGCTTTCAGACGAAACAAGACACGGAAGCGGAGTTCCAGTGGTTTCAAGCAGGATCAATTTTATGACATGTTCGAGCGTATAACGGCTTTAGAAGAGAAACGTTTGGAAATAGATCAAATTAATGCACAAACCAACAGGGAAGCTGTGGTTACGGCTCAACGATGTGCTCAAGCGATGGAAGCGCTTGCAGACGCAATCAAGACTCAGGGTCAAGAAATAGCAGATGCTCTAAAAACTAACGGCAATTTAATCGCTGATGCGCTACGAGCGCAAGGACAGATTATAGCAGAATCTATAAGTAATAAAGTGCTTTAAATTAAGAAATGTTATTTTATAAATTAAACCATTGGTTTTCCCCCTCTTTTATGAACATGGAATAAGGGTAAGGGTAACCCCATTGTTTAAAGAATTTTTAATTTAACCGGGTTCACCATTCCGTTGTAATGGTTATCCTTGTAAGCCCATTTTATCGAATTCACGAAATAAACAAAGGTGTTGTCTAAGAACCGCGTAAAGATCAAACGGAAAGGGCATATTACTAACAATTATTGCTGGTGGGAAAGGGATTATTAGCAATCGAGTTTGACAGCCCCATTGCTAGCAATATGCCCTATTAGGTCGACCTCCACGTGGTTCCACCTGGAAACCATCGTGAATAATTCTTGTTAAATTCGTCTTAACTGACCTGCTTCATCCTCACCTATCATCCTTCACTGGTGCCCCGCCGGTGTATACCGATAGCGCAAGTGGGGTTACCATTCCATTATTACCCATTAAAAAAAACAACTATAGCTAACCAAGAATATCTGCTGCGGGGTACCGAATAACCATAGGTGGGAGGGGGGATTGTTATGAATGGGAAGGTTAGTGCCCACTGATATCAATATATCAGGTCGACCTCCACGCGGTTCTCCTTGGAAACCTATCGTGAAAATTCACGCCACAATTTGGTTGTACATTTTTAGGGTTGTTATCTCAATTTCGTCAGATGAAAAGCGAATTGGAAATTAAAGCAATTTAGTTTTTGAATCGAAATAAATGGACTTTGCCACAAAAATAGCTATTATAAAAGGGTTTAGCCGGGGTTTTGTATTCTATAAATCAGTGGTGTCCAAACTATGACCAGTGGGCAAGATACGGCCCGCAAAATCTTCTAGCTACTACCAATATTGATGTTGACAAAATTATAAAAGAATGAAAAAGTAATACAATAACAAAAATGACAGCTGAATGTTGTTCTTACAAATATTTCCCGCATGATGCATTTAGTAATTTTTATTGGCCCTACACATCCTATGTAAACTAGTTTGGAGTTTTGGACCGCCTTGCTATAAATGATAGTTAATGATTAACCCAAGTGAATTGCCAAATTCCATTCAAATTGAAAATTACGGTTTAAGATACAGGGAGAAATGTTGCAGTTTAATTTTCCTGTCGGTTTTTAATTTTATTTTGCTCAATATAAATAAAAATTGCCTTTATTTGACTTTTTGTATACACACCTGCGCTGGATATTAGATATATTAACCTACTTAGGGTGCCTTAACACCTATGAATCAGGGGGAAAGGGATTGTTAGTAATGGAGACTGAGAATCCCATTGCTAGCAATATACCCAACCAGGTCGACCTACTCGCGGTTCTCCCTGGAAACTATCATGGTTAATTCCTGATGAATTCATCATTATGGGATAACTGACCTGTTTTCGTTATCTATCACCCTTCACTGGTGCTCCGCCAGCGTATCCCGTTAGCGCAGGTGGGGTTACCATACCATTTTCACCCATCAAAAAAGCACTTATGAATCATGAAGTAGAACAATGAAAAAACAAAGTGAACATAATTTCTCATTTATTCATCACCGGGAATGTGTATCGGTGCGTGTGCCGGCACGCCTTACGCGTTTAATATTCTTCTGCCCCCTCGCCTTCACCCTCGACGGAGTCCATGCCGACTTCTTCGTAATCCTTCTCGAGAGCTGCAAGATCTTCACGGGCCTCGGAGAATTCACCTTCCTCCATACCCTCACCGACGTACCAGTGGACGAAAGCGCGCTTGGCGTACATCAAGTCAAACTTGTGATCCAAACGAGCCCAGGCCTCGGCGATGGCAGTAGTGTTGGACAACATGCACACGGCGCGAGAAACCTTGGCCAAGTCACCACCCGGAACGACAGTTGGTGGCTGGTAGTTGATGCCGACCTTGAAGCCAGTTGGGCACCAGTCGACGAATTGGATAGTGCGCTTGGTCTTGATGGTAGCAATGGCGGCGTTGACATCCTTGGGGACGACATCACCACGGTACAACATGCAGCAAGCCATGTACTTTCCATGACGAGGGTCGCATTTGACCATCTGGTTGGCAGGCTCGAAGCAAGCGTTGGTAATCTCGCCGACGGTCAATTGTTCGTGGTAAGCCTTCTCGGCAGAGATGACGGGTGCGTAAGTCACCAGGGGGAAATGGATACGAGGATAGGGGACCAAGTTGGTCTGGAATTCGGTCAAGTCGACGTTCAAAGCGCCATCGAAACGCAGAGAGGCCGTGATGGAAGAAACGATCTGGCCGATCAAGCGGTTCAAGTTGGTGTAGGTCGGGCGTTCAATGTCCAAGTTGCGGCGACAGATGTCATAGATAGCCTCGTTGTCGACCATGAAAGCGCAGTCGGAATGTTCCAGGGTGGTATGGGTGGTCAAGATGGAGTTGTATGGCTCTACAACGGCAGTGGAGACCTGGGGAGCAGGGTAGATGGCGAATTCCAGCTTCGACTTCTTGCCATAGTCGACCGAAAGGCGTTCCATCAACAAGGAAGTGAAACCTGAGCCAGTACCACCACCAAAGGAGTGGAAGATGAGGAATCCCTGAAGGCCAGTGCATTGGTCAGAGAGCTTGCGGATACGGTCCAGCACCAAGTCAACAATCTCCTTTCCAATGGTGTAATGCCCACGAGCATAGTTGTTGGCAGCATCTTCTTTGCCAGTGATAAGTTGCTCAGGGTGGAACAATTGTCTGTATGTGCCTGTGCGTACCTCATCTGTGGACAAATACAAAATAATATTTATAATTTTATTTTCCTATTAGTATTTTAGACAAGAGATTTAAACAACTGGAATATAACTACTATTTTTTTTTTAAATGAATAATAATGGCAAAAAAAATCTTATTAGCCACAAATTATTCGTTTTTCCTTTTACCAACATTAGAAATAAAAAAGTTTTCAAGGTTCAACTACGAAACCTAATCTATGTTGGAAACGTCCATGCTAACCTTATGAACTCATTACTACTGTTAGTAGCTAGTCATAATTTTTTATATTTTATATATTTACCTAGTCATATATATGTCTTTATACTTATGTATGTATAATTATAATAATCAATTAATGTTATTTACGTATACATAATTTATTGTGTATAGGTATACATTAACAGTTATGTTAACCTATCCTAATAATGAAGTAGCGCGTTCATTATTCTCCATTTATTCTAAAGGTTGAATAGTAGAGAATGGTTCTTTTGGTCGATAAAGTTATTTAAACAAACAAACATACAACAAGATAACAATAGGCACAAACGGTTTGAAACTGAATATAAGATTCATAAGCAAAATTTAATTGTTGCTTATTAAAATAATTAAGTATGTAATTAGATTAATCCAGTAATATTCATGAAAATTATAACAAAGTAATGTGGAAGTAACTAGTTGGTAGGTGTGTGGCATACATAGAGATATGTACTAAATAGTGCGAGGACAATTTGTATGAAATGTACAAAAATTAATTTCGTGTTCTTTGGAATTATATAGCTTTAAATAAAATGATATAAATCCAAAGTCATCTGACCAGTTCCGTTATATTAGCGTGAATAGTGATCCAAAATACTAAATTGACTTTTACACAGCAGTGGCATGTTTGTGGGGTATTGATTCTTTTAACATGATACTTACCAACTACAGTGGGCTCGAGGTCCACGAAGACAGCACGGGGCACGTGCTTGCCAGCTCCGGTCTCGCTGAAGAAGGTGTTGAAGGAGTCATCACCACCGCCGATGGTCTTGTCTGTTGGCATCTGACCATCAGGCTGGATGCCGTGCTCCAGGCAGTAGAGCTCCCAGCAGGCATTGCCGATTTGGACTCCGGCTTGACCGACGTGTACGGAGATGCACTCACGCTGTGTAAAAGGAATTCTTTTTAATGATACTACCAAAAAGCAACTACGTATCTAGATTTCAACTCTTAAATAAATGCCTTATAAAGTAGGCTCTATATATATCTATGTCTCGAGGTAAACTTTAAATAAATTTGTGTTAGTGTAAAAACTATAAATTAGCACCTAACACGTATCTTCTTTCTGTACATTCTTATACAATTTTTGGCAGGTATTTATAAAAAATAAAGGGTATAAAATAAAATTTAAAAAAATTGATAATAAATTTATATTTATTATAATATTGCTCCAAGAATGACGTAAGAATTATTACTTGTCAGCGTTGAATAGATTAGTCTATTCAATAAATCAACGACAAATCAAAAAGAAATACTTTTGTACAAATGTAGACCTATAAGTAGGTAATGGGTACCTACTAATTCTATAAATATCAGAAAGTCAGTGACCGTCTTCGCGTGTAATTTATCATGGTAACGCAATGGTGAGAGCTATTCATAAAAGGCACATAGCGGAGAAAGGTGAAAGTTTCTCATCAGTGTTCACTTGTCGGCGGTTTAACTACAATTGCAAGTAAAAAAAAAAAAAGGTATTTCGGACGTATCTACTTATTTAGTAATAAATTATTTAATGTACGGTATCGTGGTTATTATCTATATAATAGACGTCAATAGGTAGTTTTGATTCGAAGAAAAATAGAAAAAAATCGAATGATTCGGAAAAGTATTAGGTACTCCTCTATATGCTTATCGATTTAAAAGTTCTAGCCGGCTTGCGGCACCACCCTACCTGAGTAGGCTTTAATTCTTCCCATTTACATCGTATTTATAGATTCTATAGAATAAAAAAAAATTAAACAAAATAAGGTTCAATACAAAAGTAAGTTGTGAAGGTTTTAGTTTTATTCGGTAAACATAAGAATGGCCGCGACTCGAATGAGATCACCGAACTCCGGCCTCGAATGAGGTCACCAACACGTCACCCGATAAACAGCAAGAAAATAGATGAAACATAAATTTGTATAATGGACAGTTCTAGTATTCGAAAAAGTGATTACGAATTCTATACAGGCACTTTACTAAGCTTATAAGTAGAAATGGAATTTAAATAATCGATTTCAGGGTGTGGCATTAATGGTTACTGAAAAATTAGAAGCAGGTAGGTATAAGCTAGAAATTCGACGGAAAAAGGTGAATAATTTAAACAAATGAATATCTAATCTTAACACTTCACAATTGGCAGTATTTATCAATAGAACATTCTATATTTGAAGATCGCAAGTAGAAATTGAATATAAAGAGGATAAGTTAAGGAGTAGTTCTCACAAGTTAAAATGGAAAGAGATAAAGGTCTATAGAAAGTGATCGGGTAATACACCGACAAAATGGTGGCGTGGCCACCCGGTTTTTAAAAGTCGCAATCTACGAAAACCAAGAATTACAACAATAAATAAGAATAATAATTGCTTTAATCTAACTGTAATATATGGATTTATATAATTACTCACCATTTTGAATTGAGTTTTGTTGAACTTAACGTAGGAATAAGTTAATTAAATAAATGTCAGTCGTCGTTCAGCGCGACCGGTAAAGAGGCTTGCCGAACGAATAATAACGCCGGAAAATCCGTTGAAACGACTTATATAGCGTCGGTGTCACGGGGAGCGACGCTTTGAATTCGAGCTTGTGATTGGTCTATTCAAATACCGCATGGGCGGCTCGACCAATAAGGTCAAAGCTGCATTATATCACCATTGCGGGAATATGTAGGTTGCTGGTGATTCATTCTAGACTAACATTCTAGCGTTGTACAGAATCGATATCGATAGTCCCATTTAACTTCCTACGATCATTTAAATAAGAAGAAGTAGGAGATTTATTGACTACTGACTGTATCTTGCGGCTTCACCCGCGTCTATAAGATATATAAAATACATTATAGGTTACTTTAGAATGTGGTCTACTTGTTTACTGAATTTCATTTAGATTGCGCACTTTGTGTTCACAAAAGTATATATATATATTGGTAAATTTTGTAACATAATAAATTGATAGTTTTATTATCATAAGCATACGTTTATCTTATATTTTACAATTAAAACATTTAACAAGTTTCTATTAAAATCTGTATGTAAACAAGCCGTTTAACTTGATTTTCCAATATTTGTAATTTTATTACATAATTATTACAAGAAACTACTTGTTACAGTCCATTTTACTAGCATTTAGTGAAAGTGTACTCATTTAATAATTTCAACAATAATTAACTGTCGATTGCTGAACATAGGTCACCCCATAAACTCCCATATGGAATAGCCCTGAATCACATACATCCATTGACTCCCTGCATTTGAGGTTGTCGCTTATTCTAGTGGGGTATCGTCCTATACTGTGTTTGTTTGAACAGGATTGTCATTCAAGAATATTTCTTCCTTATTTGAAAATGATGAAAATGTATACAAACAAATAATTGGCCTGATCATGAGATAGTTTGTGGACGTTGATATAGAAGTACAAATTAAAAATTAAAGTACTAATTGAATTTATAGTGACCTTCTAATCACAGAAAAAAAAAATTATTCGAAAAAATTATTACCTTTTCATTTTGATTAAGATTTACTGAATGAGACTGTAGTTTAATATCCCAAGCTCATTTTATAAATTACCATTGGAAACTTTAATTTAGATGAATTGTAATTTATGAATCAGTTTGGATTCCATTATGAAACATTTAAAATCATACAATTTTTTTTTTAATGGGTGATAATAGAATGATAACTTCGCCTGCGCTATCACGTTATTCTGGCGGGGCACCAGTGAGGAATGACAGGTGAGGATGAAAAGGTAGGTCAGTTAACCCATCGTGACGAATTCCACTAGAATTAACCACGACGAATTGCAATGGGTCAATTAGACTACATTACTAACAATTCCTTTGTCCCCAAATCATACTAATTAGGATAATCTATGACTACATATAAAATGTCATTATACAGATACAAAATTAGTTATGCCTGTAATTTAGTCCGTTAAACCGGGATAAAGGTAGTTCACGTGTAGGTAAAAAATTATATGCACACGCTATTTTATAACTATATTTTATATTTCTTTTTTTCAGTTTTATTATATTCAATTAAAAAAAATATATAAATTGTATTTATTTGAAAAATAATCATTCATTGAATTTCGTCCATGAAACTAGGATAAATTAAATGAATTGGATTAAAATTTGCCTAATAAGCCCTTTTATTATCTTTAGTTAATCCGTTAAAAGGAAACAAATAAACAAGCATATAAATGAAATTGCATATTAAGGAAATAGGAATAGTGAGGTAGTAAAAATAAGTTTATGGTAGGAACTATAAATTTAGTTATATTAAACTTCGGTATTTTTTTTTTTTTTTTTTTTTTATAGTACTTAGATAGATAGTATAATTATATTACAAATTTGTCGATACAATATGCAGACTAAAGAACGCACTACTACGCCCGTTATTTTCTTCACTGCACTCACACAATCATATTATCTGTAGAATACACACCAACAGTTCATAGACAGACGCACACATATACAAATTCGTCGTATATGGGCGCCGTCTGGACGTTTTATCAATACTTTTTTTGTAAAAGGAAACAGATTTTGCAATAGTTATAGGCTTATATAAATATATATAATGTATATATATATAATTAAATTAACGAAAATAAAGTATTTTTGTTTTACTTAAATTATTTAACTGTTGTATTAATACACACGTATATAACAAGTCACACACATAGGTTGGTAAATACGTACGTGTACAGCTCGCATGAATAATTTCTTATTTTATTTATGTCATCACCATAAATGGAATATAGAGTTTAATACATTCATATTTGTATTTTATTTATACAGTAAAAATGTTTACATCATCAGCTATTTAGGTAGGCAGGTACCAGCCTAAAAAATCTGGGCAAATCAATTTCTGATATTCAGTAGCATATTTCTCTATGAAAGTTTTATGGGATAGGCCTAGTAAATAGAGAAAGCCATTATAAAACTAATATACCTCAGGAGGGAAAAGGATTGTTAGTAATGGAGATTAAGGGTCCCATTGCTAGCAATATACCCAAACAGGTCGACCTTCCCATGGTCCCCCCTGGAAACCATCGTGCTAAATTCCTGGTGAATCCGTCACGATGCGCCAACTGACCACTCCGAATGACAATTTAGATGAATGTCTTGTCTATCATCCATCATCTTTCATTTTTGATCCGCCGATGCGAAGGTCAAGTGGGTTATCATTTCATTTTCATTGATTAAAAAATATAGCAGACTCAGAATAATTTTTACTTAGACTTAGATTAATAAAAAAAATACAAAAGGTAATATTTTATTATAATTGTAGCGATATCAAAAATTTGTACATAATGTTTTTACCGCCATCTACCGAACGTTAGTAAAACTTTTACTTCCAGGTTTGTGATGTACTCGTGAGATTCCCAAGGGCGAGATTGTTACATTATTATTCATAATCATCCAAAGATGGCGCTAATATGTCTTCATTTTGTTAACAATTTTTTTTGCAAAATAATATTAAAAATTCGATTTCGATACTATACAATTAAAATTCAATCAAATTTATTTTATAACGTTATCTTGATTTTAATAAAAAAAATTATTACTCCGTGGAATAAAGGAAAATATTGACTACCAAATATCTTTGATATATACGTAACTAATGTAATTTAATAGGGGGGAAAGGGATTGTTAGTAATAGAGACTGAGAATCCCATTGCTAACATAATACTCAACCAGGTCGAATTCCTCGCGGTTCCTCCTGGAAATCAGCGTATCTCGTAGTCGGAGTTACCATTCCATTTTTACCCATCAAAAAAAAAAAAAAACAATTAAAAAACATATTATTTAATAATTACTTTGAACTTGATAGTGACTTGCACATATTACAATAGTATTTTTTTTAACTTTAAATAAGTATGTTACCCCGTTTACATAAGGGAAAACCAACCATCTTATATATATTATACACTTAGGTTGTATATATCTATCTTCTCTCAAATTTTTTTATGTATTTAGTACAAGATAAATAATTAACCATTAATTGTGTTTGAATTTAATAAATGATTCTTATTAATAACACCCAAGGAAGAAAAATGTGCATTAATATTTATTTATAGATATTGTTGCTCAGTAAATTATATTCCTAAGGGAAAGGCTAAGAGACTGCTAAAGCAGTCGTTTTATTTTATATAGGAGACTGTTAAATTTTGCCGGGAAATGTTTTAGATTTTCAGAACATATTCTTATTGCTATCTCATTCATGCTGCTCCTACACTATATTGTACAAAAGAGACAAGCGTATATGAGTGAATACACTACACGATATATGATATTTCCGTTCGATTTCCCGCGCACATTCAATAAGTGCGCGCCAACGCTATTCCGTGCGCGAACGTTTCTTTAGGTGTGTACGATACGAAAAAAAAAATCAAATATCGTAAATATTAAATTGTAAATTTAATAAAAGTGTATTTAGAATGAAATAAAAAAGTTTAAGTGCCACTAAACTGTGTGTTCTGTGTTGTGTTGGATATTTATAAGTAAAGGATTTATATCAAGAGTACGTATAATTTTGGCGCATTTTTACATTTTTACTTTTCAATTTACGACTAGCGATATAGAAAGTCATTGAAATGGCATTGAGTATTGTTTTATCTGAAGCTGAGGTAGAGTGAGTGTGATAAATCGATTGTATGGATCCTTTTAAGGTGCGTTTCCGTTAGGTTTGTAGAATAGAGCCCGTTTGATCTAGGATCTAATCAGGTTTACTAGCCAGGCCTAAGTAAGGGTAAGTAGGTACTTTTTAGGTTCTTCAAAAATTAAATGAAATCCAGTGGTGGATTTAGGGGCAGGTTGAGAAGGCTGAAGCCTAGGGGTGTAGATTTTAGAGGCGACAAATTTGTGGCCAAAATATTTGACCATTGACCGAACGTTGTAATTAATATGATTATTAACAAACTAGGGTATTAAATTGTTAAAAAATTTCAAAAGTCTACTGGTGGGAAATGTGTAAAGCATAATTGATTAGAGATAACATGAAGAATACAATGTGACAGTATTTATATCTTAGTACCTGCTCTCTTTTTTTTATTGCTGTATATCGAACCTTGTCTGCTCACAGTTGCTGTAACAGTTATTAGTTTAAACTTTGTTAGTTAGTAAATATTTACTATTAATATTTATTTTTCTGTTTTGTACCATTTATTTTTTTAAAAAAAAAATAAATAAATAAAATTTTGCTGTTTATTTATATTATTTCGAAACAAACTAAGTCTTAAATAATTAACTATAAAAAAAATATGGGAAATTTTGTATCTGATTTATTACCTAAAATTTACAAAAAAAAGTTATTAGTTTGTTCCTTGAAAGGTTATATGCTATTCAAAAAACTATTAGATTATGTGTCGGGATACATTACTTAAAATTTACAGAAAAAAAAGTTATTGATGGTTAATTCCTTGAGGAAGGTTATATGCTATTCAACATCACTATTACAGACGAAGCTGCGGGATACGGCTATAGTATCGGTATAAAGCTATTCAAAATTCAAATCCTTACTAATATTGTAAATGGAGGGGGAAAGGGATTCTTAGTGATGGAGACTGAGAATCCCATTGCTAGCAATAACCCAACCAGGTCGACCTCCTCGCGGTTCTCCCTGGAAACTATCATGGTTAATTCCTGATGGATTCATTATGATGGGCTAACTGGCCTGTTTTCATTCTCATCAATCACCCTTCACTGGTGCTCCGCCAGCGTATCCCGTTAGCGCAGGCGGGGTTATCATTCCATTTTCATCCATCAAAAAAAAAAATTCAAAAATAGAGAACATATCCCGGTCATGAGGACGAAGTCGCGGGTAAAAGCTATTTAGTATAAATGGTAGTTTTTTTTTGTATGCAACTTAGAATAGCATACAAGCTGACGGCCCACCTAATAGAAAATGATAACCGTCGCCTATAGACATGAGCAGTACCATGGACATGACAGAGTATACTGTTTCGCCCATGATACCCCCCATGCGTTGCCATTCCTGAGGACTCAGGTGTTATTCCTCTGTACCCTTTAAATTTACTGCTATACCTCACCCTTCAAACCGAAACACAGCCATGCGAACACAACTGCTTCACGGTTGAAACACGAAATTGGACAGAGGTGTCCAAGCAAACGACTTTTGTACAAAGTCTCTCTCTGGTAAAATGGTAGTAATAAATAATGTTTTACTAAACGAGGTGTTATCTTAAAATAATTTAAATAAGTAACGCGCACCCGTATTGAATATTTCCCAATCGCCTACACAGCTATTAAGTTCTGGTCACTCCCACGGCGCGGGCGCAGTTGATCGTGGTGTCAAAAGTGGGTGGGTTGGGACATTAAAGGTCAATTGGATACTAGTTACAGTCAACTAATATCTTGTAACGGTATAGAATAATAAATTGTTAAAAAAAAAAAAAAAAAAAAACAGAATTGATACTCGACTTGTTTTACTAGATTTTTTTTTAATAGAACTTAAATCACCGTCTCCCTTAAATTAGTCTATCATCGTCATCATCATGTCAGCAGATAACTTTCCACTGCTGAACATAAGTCGATTGCTTTCCCATTCGTGTTTCAACCGTGAAGCAGTTGTGTTTGCATGGCTGTGTTTCGGTTTGAAGGGTGGGGTATGGCGTGAATTTACAGGGTACAGAGGAATGACACCCGAGTCCTCAGGAATGGCAATGCATGAGGGGTATCATGGGCGAAACAGTACACTCTGTTATGTTTATGGTACTGCTTATGTCTATAGGTGACGGTTACCACTTTCCATCAGATGGGCCGTCAGCTTGTTTGCCATTCTAAGTTGTATAAAAAAAACTATCTTCTATTGGTTCAAATGTAGTTAATTTGAAAATCCTAATTTATTTTTCTATCTATCCACACGTGCGAAACCAGGGCGGGTGGCTAGTGTTTTATAAAATGTTTCTCACACAATATTGGCGTCAAAAGGTGAACTCACTTTGTATTTATAATATAAGTAAAAATCAGCAAGGATTGGAAATCAGCAGACTAACTTCATCATCATCATCTCAGCCTTTATCTGCCATTGCTGAACACAGAATTCCCCCACAGACTGTCATAAAGAACGGTCCTGAGCCACCTGCATCCACTGACTCCCTGCAATTTATTTGAGGTGAGGGGAAGGGATTGTTAGTAATGGGGAGGTTAGTCCCTATTGCTATCAATATATCCTATCGGGCCGACCACCACGCGGTTCCCTCTGGAAACTGTCGTGACTAATTTACCGTTGAATTAGCCACGATGGGCTAACTGACCTGTCTTTTCATCCTCACCAATCATCCCTCACTGGTGCCTCGCCAGTGTATATCGATAGCGCAGGCGGGGTTACTATTTCATTATCATCTGTTAAAAAAAAATCATTTGAGGTCGTCACCTCAGCTAGTGAGGAGTTGTCCTTTACTACGTTTGCCCATACGGGGTCGCAACTCAAGAACCGTTCTTACATTATCACATTTGTTTATATTTTTATTATGTTATTTTGAAATAGTATCGTAGGTGTTGTGAGACCTTGTGTCACTTAACAGTTATTGGAATTACGGCATTAAGGATACAAAATCCCAGGATCTCGTTGGAGCCACCGTCGGGACCTTGTTCTCGTTTGTACAAACGTGTTACTCACAGTTATTTCTGTGGGCATTATTGCTTGTTTACGAAAACATCGAAAACCGCAAGGTTTTATGCGTCAGAACAGCATCATTGGATTCATAACTCGATGCACTCACTTATTTGGATGACTATTTCGCGTTATTGATTTACTTGGAAAGCTTAGTCACGTATAGTAACGACAGATGGTTTTTAAAAGAAAACAATGTGAATGGCAGTGGATGGAATAATGATATAAAAACTGAACAAAGAACAGCTCGAACTGGTTCATACTTGCTTTTATCTCCGCCACTTGGGCTCAGAGCTTAAGACAGATGCGTTTTTATTATACCTAAAGCCGTATACGTAGTCTACGATCCATATTATTTTTATTTAAAAAACGAACACAAGATATTTTTTTAAATGCTTAATAGATACTTTTACACTCCACTTCCTTTCATTCTTAATCCTTTACTGCACAGATAGTTGGCCTGTGGAACTAACTACCTGCCTCTATTCGGTGCGCTTAATCTCTCACTTGCATCAGATTCTAATTCTACTATCTCTCCCTTTAAGTGCTATTTTCCCGTGTTCTCTCTTCCTTTTCCATTTTCTTTCTCTCCGGTTTATGTGTGCAATTAAATACGTGTATGTTTATGTATATATTTGTTTATATCTACGTATATATTAGTATATATATAATAGTGCGCTACCCACTCCTTCTTTTTTTTCTCATTGTCCTCTACCAAAAGAGATTGCTTAGCGATAAGGTCGCCTTATGTATCACTTCTTATTAAAATTAACTGTATTTATTATTTTATAAATGGTGCGATAGAGTGTTAAATAAATAAATAGGTAATCAAATTAAAAATTGTATTCTCTGATAGGACCCTTTTATCCGATACAGGGTTTTGCTCGTCTCATTCGCATTGGAGTTGGTTTCATCATCGTCATAACAACAGTTAACTGTCCACTGCTGAACGTAGGTCTTCCCCATAAGGGGAGGTTTGCTAATAGTTGCCACGCTTGGCAAGCGGGTTGGCAACCATAGTTAGGCTCTTAGAGATGTTTTAAGAGGGACGCTGCTGCCCATCCCTCTACTATTAAATTCCCTTAGTCGCTTCTTACGACACCCACAGGAAAGGAACGAATAATCGAGACGACTATAGAGCAGTTTACTCCAATAGCAGTACAAATAAAAAATCGATCAATCAATTAAATGTTGGGAACTAATACTAATTTAATTTTGGGAGTATTTACTTCATTATTTCAATAAAACTTCGTTACTTTTTTTATTAAATTCAATTGAAATAGGCTATAATCCTAAGAGCATCCATGCATTCATATTTGTAGAAATATGTACTTACCTATCTACCTTACCAGTTAAAAACTTGTTACTGTTCCGTTTTACGCAAAAGTAAAAAAATATGATGCAAACAAGTTTGCCTAAATCATTATTTATAGTAAGCTAATAATATTTATAAAGAATCCCAGACAGAAAAATAATATTTCTTTCCTGTATCCGGGAATATAATTAACCCACTTTCAAAATAAAATTTGTAAATATTTAAAATGATAGAGGAAAAAGAAAAAAACAAAATATCTCATTGATTATTAATATATGATTATATATTACACTTATATACAGATATTATACAGATTATATACAGATTATATTATACACATTATATACAGAGTAAAAGAGATCTTTTTATATACAAGAGTGCATGTTACTGAGAAATTTTTATACTTATTCGAAAATGCGTGATCTCTTTTTGTATAATATTATTAGGGAGACAAACGAGCAGACGGTCCACCTGATGGAAGCGGCTACCGTCGCTCATGAATGCTTGCAAAACAAGAGGAGTTGCTTGTTGCCTGTTCTATGGCTCGTCGTGTCACTATAACAATAATGGTGAAGCACGGTGTAATCTAAATGTTTGAATGTATTCCATGAGTGAGGTTGTGGAGTGCCATTAGATACATCATTGGACTGCAGGTGTATGACCATAAATACAAAATATCCACGGAATTCATTATACAGTTGGATTTTTGCGACTTTGTCCACTTATTTTGGAAATAAATCAGTTACACATACACGAAAAAAAAACATAATTGAACTGAGAACACCTGTCTTTTAAAATCGCTTGACATTTCAAAACAAAAATAATCTCTTAGTCTGAGTTATAAAAAATAAAAACATTGCCCGAACGTCGGGACTCGTAAAACAATATGATTTTAATTCTCTGTGTAAACAGTGCAGCGGCTGTGGAGCGATGACATCAGCTATCGGGGGCGCTAATATTAAAACTTGGCGTTCTTCCATGGTCGGTCCATCGACATGGATCATAGAAAATACACAGGAAACTATTGCAGAAGATCTTGTTTAAATGTGACATAATCTACAAATTGTATATTTTTAAAATGGTATGGTAATGCCGCTAGCGTTATCGAAATTCGCTGACTGGGCACCACTATGTGAGAATCAAGCCAGGTCAGTTGGCCTATCGAGATGAATTCACTAGAGCTCTACCACAATGGTTTTCCAAAAGTGCACAAATAGAGGTCGATAAAGTTTGCGTACTTTAGATTTCTATATACAGATATCCTCATTATAATCAAAATTATACTAGTTTACTATTACCACTCTGGCTAGGATATACCATACCATGTCAGCCGTTTACTGTTCACTGCTAGACATAGGTCCCATCCCATTGCAGCAGTTACCTTGCTTGGCAGGCGAGTTGGTAACCGCAGTTAGGTTTTGGTGATGTCTTAAGAGGAATGCTGCTAGAACACCTGTTACGACGATAAGAGCGATCTACACTAGTTTTCAATATGGAGATTTTAGATTTTTCTTTCTGGTCAATGTAAGAAAATATGTTCTACAAATCCAATAATACTTTAGTCTGAGTTACAAGGTATTCTAGGTTGTAGACCAGGTCCAAAATTTGAAATAATTATTTAGGTGCGCAGTCATTTCGCCTGACGTCATTCAACAAAAAGTTATTTGATCTTATCTAACTGTTCTGTTTATGAGACAAATTAGCATGATATCAATGACCTAAGATGTTGATGAGGTAACCAATAATCGCACAGCGTCGTATCTCGGTAGCCAGAATTAAAAAAATATGTAAAACGTTCATCTTTTATAAAATATTTAGCATTAACGCTAAGTATTCTTAAAACGAATAGCTGTTCCAAGTTAACATGGAATCAATGAATATAATAATCAATAAATATAAAAATATATATTATTTTTTTACTATTAAGTTTTTTATTATACGAATTAGATTTCCTAGAACTATGATGAGTATTAGTTTATCGTAGTTTTTTTAAACCATGGAGTATGTTTTTATTTTCAAATCAAATCTCAACTCGTTACAATTAGACGCTCACGATGTTAAGGAATGAGGAGTACGAAGTATGTATAGTAATATCAGATTATTTGCCAAATCTATTATTAACAACCAAAACCATTTGCGTTACAGACTTTGCCTTCTAAATGGTATTAACTTTTTCCTTAATGCCAAGGCTACAAACCGAATATGGCAATTTCAAATGTCTACGGAATAAATAATGTGTCTTTGTACACTGTGGCATGATAATGACTAGGTTGTAAAGTCAAAAGTGATGAAGTCATTTACAGAGAAATAGAAGATCAGCGGTTGCCATGTAAGATTATAATAAAGTGCTACACGCCAATCGCTTCTCAAGCAGGATCTCAAGGTACACTATATTATGCGAAACTAACTGACAATCAGCATCTACGGAAATAGGGGGAAAATTATCGTTAGTAATGGGATCTAACAGACCGATACGGGTCGATCTATGATTCGACCTCCGTCTATCGACTCCCTGGAAACCATTGTGGTTAATTCTACGTGAATTCGTCACGATGGGCTCATTGACGTAACTTCCTCGATCCTTCGCCAACGTATACCGAGTATGTGTAGGCGGGATTGCCGTTCCATTTTCATCTCATAAAAAAATATCTGGCAGTACTGCCAGATTCAACAAAAGCTTGTTTCCTATAATGGTCTCATCAAGAATCGAAATCACTGGACTTCGATTAAGCAAAGTAGCCAGTCAGTATCAAAGAACTATTCAACAAAAGCTTGTTTCCTATAATGGTCTCATCAAGAATCGAAATCACTGGACTTCGATTAAGCAAAGTAGCCAGTCAGTATCAAAGAACTATAGAAGTCTTCAAATTATATTCTATTATTCATTACGAACTATAATCAGTATCAATTTATTATCCGCAAATATTTTGATTTTCATATTTGAATCAATTAATAATGATGCTAATTGCTTCTTGTTGCGGAGGGCACGTAAAACTGTTGTTGGGCAAACCGCAAAAGGCCTTCGTATATAATGAAGGCGGATTAAAAACTTTTGATACTAGAGGGCTACACTTTCACACAAGTCGTTAGAATCCGCAAATATGACGAGATGACAACTTGTAATTTCAAACGTGTGCAAACTGTTACGAGATAGAACTTATAGTAATTTCTGTACAGATTGCGAAACTGGCGTTTGCTTCTTATGTCAGCTCCCAAACTCCTGTAAATGAATGACGTGCCGTCTATATGTGTTTACTATGGTGTAATTTTAGCTATACCTGTTGGCTGCCGTGCCAACTGGGCTTCCTCACTTACCTCTGACTCAGCCAGGAAGTAGTCCCGTAAAATCTGGCCTAGGTGGATGGAGAATCGAATTTCAAATTACAAGTGTAGGCTATCTTTCAAGAAGACGAAGTAATTTAATTACTTTTTAAAGAAAGAAAGAAAGAAATATTTTTTATTCAATTAAACTTAAATTTAAGCATTCTTTTACTCTTAAGTATTTTTTTATAATTCTGACACCTATTCGAAATACAATTTGAGTTGAGGAAAACAGGCAAGAAACTCAGCTAAGTGGTTTTTTCAAAAGATTGAATTTAATAAATTTGTGTGAAGACAATTATCAAGCAATACCAGATCATATAATTTATATAAACTATAATATTAACATACAATTCTACACAATACATAATACATTCAGTAATATATCTCTAGTTGTTTTTCTTCCAAACTTCTAAGAAACTACAAAGTTTTATTGTTTTATCTATACTACGACGATGTTTGTTACGAATAATAATTCTGTTTTGCGCTTGGATAGGTATGTTTACTAAAGGTATGATACAAAAATCTTCCTATTTTTCTTTCTGATTACCTTATACTAGTCTTGTATTAAATGGTCTAGTAAATGTCTTAAAGATAAAATGTCTCTCTCCCCTTAGTTTTGTACAGGGGTGGGTTTCTAATTCTGCTTTACCCATATAGTTCTGTTCTCTTTCTTTTCAAAGATTTTGCAATGTATTTTAAATCTATATAGGGCTAAATCGAAATCATTAGTATTTTGAGAGTGTTCTATTAGCGAAAACGAACACTTATTGCAGAAAAATATGGTGTGAAAATACGTTCTAACTCAATTTTTTTTAAATCAATATTTCTTTGGAAAAAGTATTCGGTTTTCTTTATAGAACAATCCTAAGGATGCTGATTTCTATTAAGTATATTGTAAGGATAAAAAATTCTTAGTTATTTCGTATTCATTTAGCGTTGATCTTATGGTTATTGTTGCAGGTATTAGTTTAGTATGGTAGTTCTTAACCTTTTAGTGACCAGTGACCATTTGACGAAATTTGAGTCATGCTATTGACCAACAACTGTTTCGACTCCAAACAGTTCACACAACAATATATTTATTCATTTAGTTCATACTTATTTACTAATTTTTCAATAAACTTTTTTAATTTGTAGCACAATTACCGTCGTGTGTTGTGATGCTGACTGTTTAAACTTTTTCGTATAATTTCGCTGACCACTTTGGGTGCTTCCAGAGACAACTGTTGGTCCGCGGTCCACCGGTTTATTTTTTTAATGGGTGATAATGGAATGGTAACCCCGCCTGCATATTGTGAAGGATTTGATATGATTCATCGTGACGAATTCAAAAAGAATTGTTCACGATGGTTTCCAGCAATGGGGCTGTCTAACTCCATTGCTAACAATCCCTTTCCTCCGCGGTCCACCGGTTAAGAAGCACTAGTTTAAAACTTCAGTATAGACTATCTTCAGTATTTATGAATCGTTTCATTTGAATACTATGCTTACTTATCTGGAATGTTTTCCACAAACAACGAGTAAAGTAATATTAATGATAACATTTGCAAGTTTTTCAAGGTTCAAAACAGCCAAGAAGCAAGTTTTCTTTGCATATTTCTTATAAACTATTTGATTATGCCACTTTATAAGGTTTTTTTTTTATAAGAATGAACATGTTCTTATTCTTATCGTTTACCTACAGATTATTCTATACTAGTTTTATCTCACGACATCTCCTACGTGAATCCAAAGTAAAGTATCCTATATACTAAATTAGGATATAACCTACTCTTGTACTAAATTTAATTCAAATTAGTTCAGTCGTTTTTGATTTAAAGAGTAATAAATATTTATCCATCTATCCATTGTTACAAATTTTTGCATTTATTTTATGTTAGTTTACCAGAAGAGATTTTGTCGAGACTCGATAAGTTGATTTTTGTAAGACTTCCAAAAAGAGGCGCTTCTATCGTCTACATTTTTTTTGTGTGTATGTTGCGCAATATATTTGCTACATTTTTGATTGATATTGACAATTATTTATGCAGTTGGTAATATTTTCTTTCATGTTGAAATGTGTGGCGACTGATGTCGCCTGGATTGATAATGTTGATAATCGTGAATTTTCGCTGGCATGATTTAGGCCAGCGTAAATTCACTAATGTACTGTCAATGACTAGAATAATGATGATGAACTTTCTTAAAATAAATAAAAAAAATACCCATTTTGGGTACTGTTTTTATCTGAGCTGAACGATAACCTAGTCGGGTCGGCATATTCGCGTACTAAATTTATTTCTCCTCGGGGCCAGCCGGATAACCTTGGGGTTTGTTTGAACAAATTTATATTATTGTACCTACCTAACCAACTTTTTACTACTATTTTAATTAACGTCCTGTTTTTTAATTGCATATCTCATAGTAGAGTTGTGATGTTTGCTAGTACTTGAATAGTTGCATATATAAAAGAATATTGTTTTTTTAACCGACTTCAAAAAAGGAAGTTATATGTTTAATTATATTTTTTTTTTTATGTGTGTGTTCCCCGATTTCTCCGACAATTGTGAACTGATTAAAAACATTTTTTTTTCTAAAGTAGATATTGACTAAGTGTTTAAGATTGTTTTTTTAAAAAGGCGCTTATCACACTATCATCTTATCCTAACGAACTGGTTAGCGTAGAGGATGCGAGTTTCAATCCAACCTGCTTCGACATTTTTAACCACACAATATCGAAATATGAATTTCATTATTTTAGTAATATTTTAATTACGTTTCGTTATACTATAAGCTTAGATAATGGAATACTATACCTATAGGAGAAAAAGTGATTGTTAGCAATGGAGTTTGACAGCTCCATTGCTAGCAATATGCGATATGCCTATTAGGTCGACCTCCGCGTGGTTCCCCCTGGAAACCATCGTGAGCCATTCTTATGGAATTCGTCATGATGGCCTAACTGACCTGCTTCATCATCACCTATCATCCTTCACTGGTGTCCCGCCGGTGTATACCGATAGCGCGGGTGGGGTTACCATTTCATTATTACCCATTAAAAAAAATACTATATCTATAAGTAAGCATTCAACGTAACTACCTACTAGCAATATAACCATAGTTATAAATCAGTAAGCGTCATCTCAACCCAACTCATTCATGATTTTACGAAGTAATTCTCCTTGAATCCTTTGTGTAGGTGTTGAGTTGCTAAGAATGAAACAGATCATAGTGTAGGCCAGAAAGAAACTTGCGATTGTGTTATATGTGTGTGTATGTGTGTGTGTGTATGTGTTTGTGTAGGTGTATGCGTATCCGCTTGTCTATTTCTGTTATATTTTATAATAGTTCCCTAAGTAACACGGCCGTAGTTACGGCTTGTCACGGGTTTGTAATTTGTTTTGTTTTTTTTTTTATTGTAAACTTTGTTCTAGGTAATGGCCTGATTCATCTCATTTTCTCGTTAGAAGCTTTTACGACTTGGGTACTAGGGTTTTCATACAAGAATTCTACAATTCTTCAACATTCCACTATCTAGTTGTATAAAGTTCAAAAATTAAAAATTCTAAAATAAATAAATAAATTTTGTTGACAAGTAAGTTTTGGTATAACCTTTGTATGAGTTTATTGGCCAATTTTTCGGAAGTAGAGAGATATCCGAAGGCGGATTAAGTTTACATAATTAGGTTAAGTACTTACTTACGTTGTCGTTAAAATAAAATTAAGTTTTAATTCATCTATAGTATTATATATCAAATCAGCTACTTTAAAATTAACGTCTGTCTATTTACCAATAGATTATCTAGGGGGAAAGGGATTGTTAGTAATAGAGGCTGAGAATCCCATTGCTAGCAATATACCCAACCAGGTCGACCTTTTCGCGGTTCCCCCTGGAAAAATAGTTAATTTCTGATGAATTAATATTAACCGGCCTGTTTTCATTCTCATCTATCACCCTTCACTGGTGCTCCGCCAGCGTATTATATATTCTTTATTGCACTTAAACAATATATTCGACAATTAGTTTAACAACTTGTTAGCAAGGGAGGACTTATCTCTGAAAGAGATCTCTTCCAGCCAACCCAGTGTATTCCGTTAGCGCAGGCTACCATTCCATTTTCATCCATCAAAAAAATGGTAATAATATTAAATTGTTTCACTCCAGAATCTAGATCCAGACTATTCTAAACGATTCAAATACCTACCTAGTTAGATCTTTCAACAAATTGGTTGCTTTTCTATAGACTAAAACTATTTCTGTGTGGTATTCGACCTTCGCGAAGGAAATCTGGAACGGCCCACTCATTAAATTGTTTGTGTTCATAAATGGTGTGGACGCGAGCATTTTTATTGTTAATAGCCTTTAGGGTTCTGTGCGGAATTAATCGAGGAAAACCACTGACACTTCCTTCTTATATCTTTATATTTTTGCATTGGCTGTAATCGATTTTGATTTCTTTTTATCGGCACTAGCAAATTATCAATTTAAAAAAAATATTTATATTTTTAATTTTATGTTTTTATTTATATTAGATATATTTATTTTAAATTGATTTTTCTACTTTTGAAATCCACACATACGTGTAGCGGAAAAATAGCTAGCTAATATAATACTATTATATTACCAACTCATGCTATATCTATCGCCATGTTTTAGAGACGTTATAAAAATGTATAAATTGTTCCGTCTATGATGCACTTTATGCATATTTAATTCCAGAGACTCGTTTTTATTTCTTCATCAGATTACAGATTATTAAAGATTGTGTATCGCAAAAAATTACTTTAATTGTGACAAAACCAGTCTAAAAAACTACTGATGATATTTCTATGGGGCCAATCTGTATGTCCTTTCAGACAAAAAAATAATTTTCCAAATCGGTTTACTACTGACAGAGTTATGAGGTGACAAGCATAAAACAAAGGACCGCCTTATTTTTGAAGTCGGTTGAAAAAGCATAGATATACTTGAGTATGTCAAATGTTGTTTTATAAATATAGTAAATTTTAGTAGACTATGGCCAAAATAGGGTTAATACATTTTGTAAGTGGGGGAAAAGGGATTGTTAGTAATGGAGACTGATAATCCCATTGCTAGCAATATACCCAACCAGATCGACCTCCTCGCGGTTCTCTCTGGAAACTATCATGGTTAATTCCTAATGAATTCATCATGATGGGCTAACTGGCCTGTTTTCATTCTCATCTATCACCCTTCACTGGTGTTCCGCCAGCGTATCCCGTTAGCACAGGCGGGGTTACCATACCATTTTCACCCAGCAAAAAAAATAAATTTTGTAAGGGGAAAGAATGGAGACTAAGATCCATATTACTAAAAATCTCTTCTTCGAGGTTGATCTCTAGGTGCTGAATTACTAATTGACTGCATTGACTCACTAGTATTCCGGCAACGTGAAATGAACGAGAAACGTGAACGTGAAAGAATATTTTGCACGCTAATGTTAGCAAAACATGTTAGAACTATACAAATCTTACAATTAATAACAAGTATGTCTTTGCACTTACTATGTACACATATTTGCAAATAAATTTATCTTTATCTTTAACATGAATCATTAACACAGCGGATAATCCTATTTACATCCATCTTTATGCAAAAAAGTCTTATGTGGCTTACCAGGCGCTTTACATGCCCTTCGACGACATTATTTTTTTAATACATACAGTTACATACAGTAACAATAATAAGTTAATAATGTTAGCAAAGGCGAACTTATCTCTAAAAGAGATCTTCCAGTCAACCTGAGAATCTTCCAGTCAATATGAGAATTTAGAAAACATATAGCAAAAATTATTTCTCGTGGGTGTCAGCGGTGGGCCGCAGCGTATCTCTTAAAACATTTCAAAAGCTTAACTGCGGTTTCCAATCCGCCTGCCAAGTGTGGCAAATATTAGCAAAGGGGAGGTTTATGTTCAGCAGTAGATAGTTATAAAGGCTGATATGTTGATGATGATGATGATGATAACGAAAATTATACAAATTGAGAAGAGGATATATAATGATTGGTTTTATTGCTAAGCAAATATATATATGGCCTATGCGCTGGCGCTAGCAGTGGGCGGGCGTCCGACACTCGCCCACGCGAGCTGGGTTGCGTGGACTACTGTAAAACTCATTGTGAAATATTACTATAAACAAATCTACAATCTATATAAAGATATTTTTCAATACTTCGAAAGTGGTAAGAGTCGACAACCGCGCATTACCTAATATTCTACCTAACTTGATGAGTCGGGGGGAAGGGATTGTTAGTAATGGATACTAAGAATCACATTGCTAGCAATATACTCAATCAGGTCGACCTCCTCGCGGTTCCCCCTGGAAACTGTCATGGTTAATTCCTAATGAATTCATCATGATGGGCTAACTGGCCAGTTTTCATTCTCATCTATCACCCTACACTGGTGCTCCGCCAGCGTGTCCCGTTGGCGCGGGCGGGGTTGCCATTCCATTTTCACCCATAAAAAAAAAAAAACTTGATGAGTCATCGTACTTAGTAATTTCACTATCACTTTGTAATAATTTAAAACAGCCCTCCTTCCAGGAGGAAGAGGTTGTTTGTAATAGAGATTCTATTCCCTATTGCTAGCAATATACTCTATTAGGCCGATTACCATGTGATCCCGTTGATATCCATTGTAGTCAATTCCTATGTGAATGTGAATGTGAAATAGGACTCCATTTTCCGCACTTATCCTCTAATTTGGGCCGTTGTGCGTATGAGTCGTGGCTAGTACAGCCAACCTAGCTCCGCCCAGAAGCGCAGAAGCTTCCTGGGATCTTCACAGACCTCACGGAGCGACCTCACCGTTCCGAGGATTTCTAAACGTTGATGGGCCACAGCTTCACTTCACATAGTCAATTCCTAGTGATTTATGACGATCGGCTTACTGATTTAATTCTATCGTTTCATCCTCTGTTAGTGCTCAACTATTGTAGTATTGTACCATTAACATAGGCAGGTGTAACATTCGAATTGCATTAAATAACAAAAACTAACTTCCTAGAATAATCGATAGACACGTTATCGCTCAATTCATTTTTTACATAAATAAATGTCAGTAAACAAGACAGTTAATAAAGTGATCATAAAAATTAAAACATTTATACGGCTTTTAGTTCAAGGATAACAGCAAAGGCAATAAAAACACAGAATATAAATCGTGTCTATAAAATACAGCACTAAAATTGACGTAATCGTCATTCTAACAATTTACTCTAAAAGGATACAAAAAAAAAAACCCTTAAAAGTAGAATATGGTAAATTAAGTATACATTATACTATTATCATTATATTTACCGTGTGGTCCCAGTATGGGCCTCCCCTTTTTTCCCATGGGTGTAAACTAAATGGTTGCAGGATAGGCAGCAACATTTCTCTTAAAATATCACTAAAAGCCTATCTGCGGTTGTCTATCCACCTGCTAAGCGTGGCAACTACTGGCAAAACCTCGCTTATAATAGAGGCCTACGTTCAGCAGTTAATGAATAAAGTTCATAAAATAAAAAAATAAAATATAAGTTTTAAAAATAATAGGTTACTTTTATTTATAAAGAGGACTATGTTCGCAGTTTTATTTGTAGGAGAATCAGAAATGACGATATTTGCAGAAGAACCAAAGTGACGGATATAGTCCGAAGGATAAACAAGCTAAAGTGGAAATTGGTCTGCTATATCGAAGAACCGATAGCCAAAGTTTCAAAGGTTTTTGAGTGACAAGCGTGTTCGATCTCCACTAGATATAGCAATGATGTTAATCGTGTCGCAGGAAGCAGAAGTAGGTCTGTGGTTCAAGATTCGTCCTTTAATCATCAAGAACGTCTGTATTCAGCATTGGATAATTAATAGCTGAAACAATGGTGTCTGATATCCTTATACTCAATTGCAGAGTTTAGATATTTGTAACTTTGAAATCTTGTGATTCATTTTCAAGATCATTAATGAACTATGTGTATGTGTTTTAATCATGATGAATGTGAGTTTGGAATAAAAATGCACAAACATCCTCCAATTTAAGAGTACTGTAAGAATTACCATATATAGTTTAAATTCGTTAATTCAAAGACTAAAACGATCGATTGCGGAATAAGATATTATTGTCAAACTTATTTAAAAATTTTTTTGATGGGTACGAAAATGATATGGTATCCCCGCCTGTTATAACTGTATATGCTGGCGGAGCACCAGTGAAGGGTGATAGATGAGAATGAAAACGTGATAATTGTTTATGATGAATATATAAAAATTAACCATGATAGTTTCCAGGGGGAACCGCGAGGAGGTCGAATAAAGTTGGGTATATATAAAAATATTCTGGTCTCCATTACTAACAATCCCTTTCCCCCTATTTGTGAGTATTACTTCTTCAGTTCTGCATTTAATTATTCTAGATCTAAAATTGCATTACTATTTTCCAATTAAAACCAATCCAGACAATCTGGAGAGGTCGATTCGTTTAATGAATCATATCAGCCTATCATTGCCGACGAGATAGGATCTCCCTTGTTATACTGTACTCAATGTGCTTGCTGAAGGTATGAGGTAATATGTAGTTGCGGGTGGGGATGGACAGACGTTCGTGATAATTGTTTACGTAATATATAAAAATAAACCATGTCGACAACTAGGTTAATAAAGTGCTCATATATAAAAATATTACCAGAGAGAGATTTTGTACAAAAGTCGATTGCTTGGGTACCTCTGTCCCATTCGTGTTTCAACCGTGAAGCAGTTGTGTTTGCATGGCTGTGTTTCGGTTTGAAGGGTGGGATATGGCGTGAATTTACAGGTACAGAGGAATAACACATGAGGTAGGCATGGCAGGTATCATGGGTGAAACAGTATACTCTGTTATGTCTATGGTACTGTTCATGTCTATAGGCGACGGTTACCACTTTCCATCAGGTGGGCCGTCAGCTTGTTTGCCATTCTAAGTTGTAGAAAAAAAAAAACCTTACGGCTATCTAACTATTTTTATAATTATGGCTTATTTTATAGCTGAAAGTACACTTGATAAAACGTACATATCGACGTCCATGAATACTTGTAACCCTTGGATTTTTGAAAACCCGTTTATTTCAAAAACGAGTCTGGAATACTAGTGAGTGAATAAAGATATGCTGAGGAAGGACGAGGGGAAGGAAAGAGCTTAAAGCCCGAGCCTCTGGCTTCTTGTAAATTAATCTTGTAACTTGTTTCGTACGAAAATATATCCTACTATAAGTAGACACTTATGATAATCTGACATTACAAGACATACAAGGTAATTCAACTTGTAATTTATATAACGTCCTAGACCCGACAACGTTCGTATTCACTTCTTGAGATACACACACACACACACACACACACACACACCGCAAATATATTTGCAGTATGATAAGATATAATTGTTGCTCTGTAAACTTGACCTCGGTACTATCAATATGACGTGTAATATGACCCCAACGCTCTTTTCAGACGACCTCATGATGTCACTTTGGACAGGTTTTAATTAAATTGTGAGTGGCGTTCTAGTTATAAATGAATATTAATTGTCTAGAGTAAAGAATTTTTTTTAGTACAGTCGAGGGTGATCATAGACGAGACGTAAATAGATGACGCAACTATACTTACTTTAATTAAAGAGAATTCTGTATGAAATTATATATATACGAGTATAAAATTATTAAGGTATTGAGATATGTCATACTAGTCCGACGCAAAAGACATTATTGTATATTTTGCTTTTTGTTTTTTTTGTTGCTTTTTTGTTTTTTCATTCTTTTATCTCTTTTACTGTGTATTATGTGTATGTTTGTATTGTAATTTGTGTGCTGTAAGTAATGTAAATAAATTATCTATCTATCTATTAGTATATGAAATCTAATAGCTCGATTGCTTACAATGTATCCTCTCAAGTCGGCCTCGCTCTGGAACCTATTGTGGTTAATTCTTATGGAACTCGTTACGATGGCCTAACTGGCCTGTTTACATCCTCACCCATCATCTCTGACTGATGCCTCTTCAGCCTATACCGAGAGCGCAGGCGGGGATACTACATTTTCACCATTTATAAAACATGGAAGGTCCTCAATGAACCTTTACTGCATCATCTGGTCAGCTTAATTCTCTTATGGAATAGACTCGTTCCCAGCAATGAGACGTTAATGCTCTTCTACTATCACCGCAAATTTCTCACTGACTAAGATATAAGACGATTCTAACAATAATATATGGTACAGTTTTAGTTTCTACATTAGTTATGTGTGTACCGGTTGCGCAAGAGTTGCTAACGAGTCGACACAGCCTTGTTCGTGGAAACCAGTCGATTTGTCCTCAGAGACACACACTTAAATAGGAAGTCGTTTGTCACAGTCCGGCTTATCGGTTGTCTTAGTTTATTCCTGGCAAATACTCGTATATATTTGAAGTTGCTTAATAGCAACATTGTTTTACTCCGTTTTGCCTCATTGTAATTCAGCTTGAAGATATAAACAGTTTGGTGTGTTTTTTCGTGTGAATTCTAATGTTGTAGTTACAGTGTGACCAGTTTCTCCTTTCTACTTTAATCGTAGCACTTATTTACTTTTATTCACTTCTTGATACTTTAACTTTTGCCTGTTACTTTGTACGCATGTTTTTTGTATGTTTTTTTCTGGTATCACGTATTAACTACTGCACCAAATTGAATGTGATTTTCACAATTGTATTCCTGAGAATATAAATGTATATCTGGCGTTAAATCTTGATGCGTTATCTAGAAGTGGTATACTTCATTGGTTTTCTTACTTCTGAAATAGCGGTCGACAAGCAATACCTACGTATTTTTTTTTATGCAACTTAGAATGGCAAACAAGCTCACCTGATGGAAAGTGGTAACCGTTGTCTACAGACATGAGCAGTACCATGGACATGACAAAGTATACTGTTTTGCCCATTATACCCCTTATGCGTTGCCATTCCTGAGGACTTAGGTGTTATTCCTCTGTACCCTGTAAATTCACGTCATATCCCACCCTTCAAACCGAAACACAGCCATGCAAACACAACTGCTTCACATTAGAAACACGAATAGGACAGAAGTATCCAAGCAAACGACTTTTGTACAAAGTCTTCCTCTAGTGAAACGGATAAAACTATACGTAAAATTTAAATTTATTGTGTTATTTTGTAACCGTTGAAGTATTTCATGTTTAGTAATATGCATGACTAATTCATTAGTGAAGAAAGAAATGATTGTTACCGCGAGGATGCTAATTGATCCGACCGTTGGCCTCCAAGAATTTTTCATCTGAATTCTGATTGTCAAATATAAATCTTATATCGATGCTCTAAAGCTTATTTGGATTAGGCAAATGGAATTCAAGCCCTGACTGCAATCGGAGTGAAACGAAAAGTAAATCTTATGCCATTGGATCAAAGTTTATTTTAATTAGGATTTAAATAAATTGGAATCAGAATTTGAATTTTAAATCACTCAATGTAAACGCATCATGTTATGGACTTCTAATAGTCTGCATTTTATTTTTTAAGTTTCTTTTTTATGAGACAAACTGACGAATCTACCTGATCGAAAATGTGGTAATCGTCGCCTATAGACATTTACCTCATTATGGACACATGAGAACATTTTGATGCACAATGCAACGCTTGTCAACGCTTATGGTGACGATAGTAGGCTGTATACACCTCTTATACCTTAGATATGAATAATTAGTTAAACAATTAATAAGATTGTGTTCCGCAAAAATCGACTGTAGTTAAATAAGTTTTTTTTTTATTTAAAAACTGAACTACTAACCCATTTTAATAAAATTTGTATAAGACCATCCTGTAAGAAACCTTTCAGATGGATAAAAAAGGGATTTTCCAAATCGGTTTATAAACGAGTTACGAGGTAACAAAAATAAAAAATAAAAGTGTAACTCAATTGAAAACTTTTTACTTTTTGAAGTCGGTTAAAAAGCACTATAAGATTCGATGAATAAATAACATTTCCATTACCTTCCCGTGTTACAACACTCTATTTCAGTTCCACACAGCAGTAATATCAACAGTAATTTTAAAACTATCAGCGTTACTAAAATTTAATTATTATACGAATACATATAGGGTCTAAATTGCAATGAGTTCTATAAATAGGCAAGAGTAAGATCTCGTTCTGAAAGTATAATAACTGCATTGATACGAGCGAGGAGTGCAGCGTGAGAGCGAAAGAGAGGGATCCGTGTAAAAATAAATGAAATGAAAAGGCAAGCAAACCAAGACGATGATGTCATGTTTGTAAGTCGAATAGCGGTCAAGGGTACATTTGGAGTTCGCAATGAATCGATGCTAAAATATTGATCGGACACTGTTTTGAAAATCAATGAGGATCGTGTGATTTGTTTGCGGAATCGAAGAAGCAAAAAAAGAATTTTAATATCATCATAAGCAAATTCTAAGTGAGACAGAGCATAAACATGTAAAGTATTTGTATAGACAGAGGATATCCAAATTTTTAGATAAATTGAAGTTTCCCACACTGATGGACCGTGATTTTTTTTATATCACGAAGATAACTAACAAGCATAGAGCCTGTGTGATGGTAAACGATTACTGTAGCCTATGAACGCCTGTAATACTAGGGGTGTCACGTGCGCATTGCCGATCCTAAAGAAACCTTAATATACACTTTTTGTAAATTCTCATATTGAAGTCTCTAAGGAAAGCCTCGACAGGTAGCTCATTTCACAGCCTGAGCGTTCGCGGACTAAAATTCCTTTGAAACCGCACTGTACGTGACCATTTAGGTTCAAGCGTGTGACGATAAATTCTCTTTTTTGTGAAACAGTAATATGTGTAGAGTCCATCAGAGAATTATGGGATCGATACCAGCCAAGCAATCGTTATTGCCGGCAAATTCCCTGCAAATTAACATAGTTCATTATAAAGAGCAACAAATGTTTATTTCTGCTCGTGGCGGTAAAATATCTAGTACTGAATGTGTGTGCTGTTTTAGTTCTAAAGGCCATGATTGAATAGAAATATTTACACATCGAAAGTCTTAGATGTTATGGTATTTACGTTCATCATTTACCATTTGGCAAGTTAACCGCCCATTATCTGTACTAATGTAATATTTACTTTACAAAATCTTTCTATAATTTTTCCTGCAATGACTAAGATCTCCAGAGCTTGTACTCACTGTGATATCATCCTCTGAAGCTGGATTACACACAAACGTACGTTCATGTCTATTGGCTCATCAGCCGATATCCTTTCTCGAACCTTGTGTCTCAGCGGAACCGGTTTCGTTCTTTGCATAACCATCCGAGATCTTGCCCCGATGACTTCATTTTAATGCAAATATTCCGCGCCTGTTACTCAATAAAACTTCGTATATATGTATATATATGTATAGATATACATAAGTGGCAGCAAATTAGTTTCCTTGAAAATTTATATTACGTACAGTATAAGTAGCTATCATTTTGATGTTCCGTAGTCAACGTCTGTCTACAGTCACCTAGTATCTGGAGCCTGAAGATTCGGAAAAGACATTTACTGAGTGAGACTCCAATGTTTTCTCTCACTGACAATTCCCCTTTAAACATCTAACTGTTCATGCCACTATTGTATAACATAATACTTGTCATTGTTGTCTCAGGTGTTTCCTTTCGAAAAATACAACCATTCAAGGTCTCAGTCTATACAGTTTACTAATTTAAAATCGTCTTTTGAAATATGAATATATACATAAAAATCTGATTCTATTTATATTTAATAGTAGCTTTTTGCATTGTGTTTTTTCGTACGCGCTGATTTCTGAAGTAGAATAGTCAATGACTTAGATCAAGGGTGGCCAACTTGACTAGACCCAAGATCTACTATTTACTGACGAAACTCCTTGAGATTTACCAATTACATACTTCTTGAAATCTCAAATGAAACAACATAATTCAGTACACAATTATGTAGTACTGTAGTATTTTTTACTTTATTAAGAGGGAAAACATAAAACTGAAAATTACTCTTCGTAACAACTTATTTATATTAATGTGAGCATTGTGTCTAAGAATCTTCTGCTAGATTAGCAAAATATTACATTGTTTGCCTTGCCACGATCGACGACTAATAGTCGCTATCGACCGGTTGGCCACCCCTGACATAGACTACTTCTGGGTGGTATATCAAAGCTGTACAGACTCCACTTTTTAAGCTAGAACTTCAGGAAAATAACTGCATCCAATTTGGTGCAGTAATTTTTGTGACATTACTTCTTCTTCTTCTTTTTTCTTTAAGAAATCCTTTTGTAAATACCTCTATGCTGTGGAAAAACTTAAGATTTTGTTCCACAAATAAAAAGCTGCCTCCTGGCATGGCATCATGGCAAAACTAGCTATTTCAATTTAATAATTTAACTACTAACTATCAATTTTATATGATTTTTATTACTTAGGTTTGGTCAACTATATATATATATATATATATATATATATATATATATATATATATATATATATATATATATATATATATATATATATATATATATATGTATAGTATATATATATATATAAATATATATATATAAATATATATTTTTTCAAATGACGAGATAGCTTACCTGCCTGAGGTAACAAATAAAAACATTCTCTGGCTTGTCCCAAAACTTCTCCCATAAATCCCAAAATCCAGAGGCAATGGGATTCCCCATTAACGATTTATACAGAACTTCGTTACTAGACTCTTCCCAGAACTCTGATGAAAGCGCCCGTCTTCTCGGTGTCCAAATGGGAATCCTGGCCTTTGGTTAGCGCACACAATTCCCTCACCTCCATATTCAACAAAATTGGATAAAAAATTACACTTGCTCTCTCTTAGATTGGGGGCCAAAACGAATGACATCACTGTCTGCAGGTGTGGGGACAACGTCAGTGCCTTGGGACACCATGGCCTATCTTGCCTTAAAGTGCTGGGCGCTTGCTAAATAATAATAAATAATGACATTCTCCGTTTATTCTTGTCACCGCGGGCGTGCCTGCCGATTCAAGTACACATAGATTTGATACGTGACGATGGCAACAGACTAGAGATGTATTAAAACTTAGGATGGGACGTCCGCAAAAAAAAAAAAAATCATATGCGTCAATATATTAATAGTGATGACCGTCTCACCTTAATGAAAATATAAACATATTTTCTCCAAGAGGTTGTCTGGTGCCTAGCGATAAGACACCACCTTTATGTGTATATTTCAATCTGTATTTATATTCATCCCTTGGAAATGGATATATATTTGCGGCGTTTGTATATTTTTATTTATGGGCCCCGAGGCCATGAATCTAAATAAATAGATAAATATTTTGTTGAAATCTGGTGACAGGAAGGCTGGCTCTAAATTAAATTAATAATAAATCGAATCATTTCCATTGCTATTCAGCGTGGAAATGCAGCAAGTTTAGGCACCCTACCGGCTGGCAGTGATCTTAAAGAAATTTTTTATCTTTAAATATATATATATATATATATATATATATATATATATATATATATATATATATATATATATATATATATATATATATATATATATATATATATATATATATCAATCGACTTTTTTTGTTACCTTATAACTCTTTCATTTATGAACAGATTTGTATGTTTTTTTTTATCTGAAAGGATATATGTACTTTTAGGATCGCCGTATAGAAATTTTATCAAAATCGGTTCAGTAATTTAGTTTTTAAATTTAAATAACTTGTTATGCTTTTTTTTTATAGATGTAACACAATCATTTCTTACAGAATTCATTCATCATTCATATTAGCCATCCACTGTCTACTGCTGAACATATGCCTCCCCTAAGAGGAGGGGGTTTTTTGATGGGTGAAAATGGTATGGTAACCCCGCCTGTGCTAACGGGATACGCTGGCGGAGCACCAGTGAGGGGTGATAGATGAGAATGAAAACAGGCCAGTTAGTCCATCATGATGAATTCATCAGGAATTAACCTTGATAGTTCCAGTAATGGAGACTGAGAATCCCATTGCTTGCAATATACCCAATATTGCTAGCAATGGTTTCAAGTTAGCAATGATTCTCAGTCTCCATTACTAACAATCCCTTTCCCCCCAAAAGGAGGGGTTTGCCAGTAGTTGTCTCACCTGGCAGCTGGATTGGCAACTGCAGTTACAGACTTTGATGTTTTTGTTTAATTATCAAATACGATGTAGGTGTTTGGGTACAATTTTTAAATTTTGAACTACACTATACATTTTTCTATAAATGTATATTAATAATGAATTTCCAAGAATCTCTGTTTCCAGTTAAGCCGTTGAGATATTTATAGCATCATTGTGTAAAGGCATAGATAATAATAATATGTAGGGTGCGGAGCGAGCGTAGACTTATATAGTCATAGACGACGCAAGTAGCTTAATATTATTCACTACTAAACTATTTGATGTGTAACAAAAGCTAATAGCTATAAGATATTTTTACGAAAATACCTCTGCAACCCTGTTACTGTGAAGATACTTGAATTGTAGGTCTTGCGATATCTAATATAAATTGTGATAATAACAGAAAGATAGTAACAAATATTTTTATTAAAATAAATTTAGATTTAAGCATTTTTCAATAGTAATTTTTTTTTCATTGCTGCCCATTCGGAACGCAATTTCAACCATTAACCACTAACGACCGCCCTTTTTCTGATGGATTCTAAATATACCATTCACATTTACAACTGGGAATCTATATACAGTATGATAAAATATTCTTTTATATATATAATATATAATTATGATTAAATTGATATTAGCAAAAACACGAATATATTTTCTTTCTTTTTTTGTTCACCTATGAATAGAATGCGGCACTTTTATTTTTTCTATATTAGAACATCATAATATGTCTTACAAATAAAGAATTTAATTTAAAAGTCTAATCTTTGGGTACTTATGTCCCATTCCTGATTTTTTTCGCGTAACGGCTTTATTTGCATGGCTGTTTTAATAAAAAATAAATACATTTACCTTTGCATATTCCCAGAGCGCTATCTGGTTTTAAACTATGTAGTGCTAGTACATTATATCAGACAATTGATAAACATTTTCAATTCAAAACATTGTACATTGGGGGGAAAGGGATTGTTAGTAATGAGGACTGATGATCCCATTGCTAGCAAGCTCTGTTAGGTCGACCTCCACGCGGTTCCCCCTGGAAACTTTTGTGACTAATACTTGTTGCATTCATCACGATGGGCTAACAGACCTGCTTTCATGCTCATCAATCATCTCTCACTGGTGCCCCGCTAGTGTATACCGATAGCACAGTGCATACCATTTCATTATCATCCATTAAAAAAAAATATTTGGATCTTCAGACTCAGAGATGTGGGTTCGAATTCTGTCGGATTTTACAGATACTGTCAAATGGTTTAAAAACACAGTTTTTAAATTATTTGGTAAATGAGGTTTTCGAATCGTCTGTCTACATTAATATTATAAGATTGTGTTCCATTAAAAAAAGGCGACTTCAATTGTGACAAATTGAAAAACTGAATTGCTGAACCGATTTTGATAGCATTTCTATGGGACCGATGTATGTATATCCAATGGCGTCACTATACCATTTAGGTCCTGTAGCAATTTCTTTTAATGGGGCCCTATCATTTGTTTTCAAGTAAAATAAAATATTCGGGTACAAGGTAAAAAAAATTCTGAGCTCGCGGTCTCTTGAGCCGGGGCCCTCTTGGGTCGGGGGCCCATGGCATTTTGCCAGTCCTGCCACCCTATTGTTACGCCACTGTGTATATTCTTTTAGATAAAAAATATTTTTCCAAATCCGTTTACAACTGACGGAGTTATGAGGTAACAAACTTACAAACAATCGAATTGTTTGTAAGTTTGAACCTACTTACGTACTTACGTACTTTTGAAGTCGGTCAAATATTGGCGTTTACCATCGTTCCCATTTACGGTAGTGTAGGTTTTATGAATGAGTTACGCAACCTGCGCCCACGCAGTTTACCGTTTACGACACGCGTCGAAGCCTCCGCTGGTGACGCACTTTTGTATTGGTACATTCTTATTGGTTTTATTACCATATTGTACCAATAATGTGTGTGTGTGTGTGTGTGTGTGTGTGTGTGTGTGTACTATTTGTGTGTATTATTCACTTATAATTTACATGACAGAAACGCTTTTGAACAGGAATATTGGAAGCCTTATTCATATTAGAAATGTGAAAGTGTGTATGTTTGTTACCGTATATCGTTTTAACGGCTTAATAAATCGCTATGAAATTTTGTTTTTTTTTTTGTATAAAACTTAGAATGGCGAACAAGCTGACAGTCCGCCTAATGGAAAGTGGTGACCGTCGCCTATAGACATGAGCAGTGAACATAACAGAGTATACCCCCATGCACTACCATTCCTGACTCAGGTGTTATTCCTCTGTAAATTCACTGCCATATCCCACCTTTCAAACCGAACCACACGTAACAAAATTTGTTACGCATGTACTAACATATATGGATCTTCAAAATGTACTAAAATGGTATCTTAAGGATCGGCAACACGCATCCGACGGGGAGAAGGGAGGTTAGTCCCCATTGCTATCAATATACCCTATCAGGTCGACCTCCACGCGGTTACCCCTGGAAACTATCGTGACTAATTTATCTTTGAATTCGTCACGATGGGCTAACTGACCTGCCTACTCATCCTCACCAATCATCTCTCACTGGTGCCTCGCCAGTGTATATCAATAGCGCGGGCGGGGTTGCCTGGAATTCAGCACGTTGGTTTTCAGGGGGAACCACGTGGAAGTCGATCTGATAAGGTATATTGCTAGCAATGGGACTGCTAGTCCGCATTACTAACAATCCCTTCCCTTTCTGCCCCTCCACATTGGGTTTATTGGAAGGGAACTCTTTTAGAGTTAAGCTCATCTTTGTACATTTAACATAATTACCTGTGTCATATTTGTTATGTATAATTAGTGTGTACAATAAAGTATTAATTAAATAAATTAATTAAATCGGTTGTTATTATTTCAAAATACAATTAAAAACCAATTCAAATTAACAAAAATATAGGTCGTACCACAGATAATATAATACTACGTATACGTCGTACAAACAGCCCCGTGTCTTTATAACTCAGAACACGTCTTTGAAGTGGGCCCCATTATCCGCAGTTTATTTCTGTCCGTCTGTTTGTATAGTTAGGTACATGGACACTTAACAAAGGTTATAATGAACCTTACTGACATTGGACTGTAAACTCAAAATTCTATGCGATAAAGTATGATTTTCCCCATCGATAGACACGGTGGAGATAATTTCAAATGTACAAACGGATAGGTGTGAAGGATCATTTTGTAGGTTCATTACATTATGTAAAGTAACAGAAGTGTTCTTATAGTGTATTGTGAAGGGAGTTCACTGTAATGATGTACTCATGAAGCTTGTTACCTGCCTCCCTTTCTAAGACAAGTGACAACTAAAATATATGGTATTTTTTTTAATTGAGTGATAATGGAATGGTTTCCCTGTCTGCGCTAATGGTATACACTGGCGGGGCACCTGTGAGGTATGATAGGTGAGAATGAAAAGGCAGATCAGTTAGCCCATCGTGATGAATACAACTGGAATTCAGCACGATAGTTTGCAGGGAGGGACCATGTAGAAGTCGACCTGACAGGGTATAGGTAACGGTTACCACACTGACCACATTTCATCAGGTGGTCATTCTAAAAAGTAAAATTGTATATATGAATACATAGGTATAAGATAAGTGTAGTCGACGTCACATTTCTAGTAAGGCTAAAAGGAAATAAAGGTGCTTTTGGTGAATGTGTCCTGGGCCCATAACCCTGCGCGGTTTGAATACCAACGAACCGATCGGCCACCAAATGACATATAACGTAATATTTCTCGGAAGAAATATTTAAGTGAGCACCCGCCGGTCACAGCCGTTTAGAAATGGCATCATTTGTGACTCACACTCACAGATGATATAATTTTTATATTGCAATTGGCACTAATATATATATATACTATATATTTGCTGGCCCGGAGATCGTTATTTTGCTCCCTACCGGAATAAAAAACTATCTTCTATCTCAATGGAGATTAACGTAGACGAACATCGTCGTTCGGGGGGGAAAGGGATTGTTGGTAATGAGGTCTAATTGACCCATGGCTAGCAATACATCCTATCAGGTCGACCTCCACGCGGTTTCTCCTGGAAACCATAGTGGTTAATTCTTGTTCAATTGGTCACTATGGGCCAACTGACCCGCCATCATCCTCATCTATCATCACTCACTGGTGCCTTGCCAGCCTATACCATTAGCACAGGCGGGGTTACAATTCTATTATCATCCATAAAAAAATGAAATTGTATCTAACTAGACGACATCTGTACATAAAAGATATTTAAGAAAAAATATATGAGGATTCTTAATAAGAGCGGTACAAGACAAAACAATATTTTTTAGAAAATTTGTCTGTCTGTATGTTTGTTCTTGCATCATGTTCTAAAATGTGTAAAATTGCAATTTATTGTAATATTTGTTACCTGATTACCTAAACAACTGATGCGTATATAAATTTTTCTTCGAAATAACCACATTAAGTTCTTGTTTGATTACTGTCAAGGTGCAGACTAGTCCACTCGGGTTACTTTTATAATACAACTAGCTGACTCGGCAAATGTTGTTTTACCATATACATTATTTCGAGAACTATACATGAAAATATATCGTACTACAATTATTATATTCGATTGCCATCTTGCAACTCTTTTGCGGAATATAAAAACCGCGTTAAAAAAACTGGGGTTGATTGTAAAAGAGTGAAAATTTAAAAGTTGTATGTATTTTTCAATGCTATATCATAATAAATTAAAAATAAAAGAAAAATGTCAAAAAAATAATTTTAACGGTATATCACCCTTATCATTGAGGTGTATGAAAAATAGATGTTAGCCGATTCTCAGACCTACCCAATATGCACACAAAATTTCATGAAAATCGGCTAAGCCGTTTCGGAGGTGTTTGGTAACAAACACTGCGACACGAGAATTTTATATATTAGAATAACCTTTGTTCTATGCGCAGTGCATCCGCAGATTCATAATGTACATCAATACGCTATTAAAATGTATAATATTACATTGTATATACAAGTTCCAAATCGGGCATCCATCTGCAAAAATATAATCTGTCAGTTGGTTTGTCCAATTATAATGGATAGATGACGTCATTGTATTTGGTCAAGTGACATGTAATGTGAATACATAAACAATATAAATTTAAATAATAACACAAATGTGAAAGTGTACAAAAGTCGATTACATGGGTATCTCTGTCCCATTCGTGTTTCAACCGTGAAGCAGTTGTGTTTGCATGGCTGTGTTTCGATTTGAAGGGTGGGATATGGCAGTGAATTTACAGGGTACAGAGGAATAACATCTGAGTCCTCAGGAATGGGAACGTATGGGGGATATCATGGGCGAAACAGTGTACTTACTCTGTTATGTCCATGGTACTACTCATGTTTATAGGCGACGGTTACCACTTTTCATCAGGTGGGCCGTCAGCTTGTTTGCCATTCTAAGTTGTATAAAAAAAGTGAGTTTGTTTATGTCTTCTTCTCTTCAAACGGCTCAACCAATCGGCATGAAATTTGGTATGTAGTATTTGGGATAATCGTGTATTTGATGTGGACACCATGTGGTCTCGATACACGAAATGAAAGTTGGTTCATCCGTCATACTAGTGAACGGGTGCTGCTTGTTACTGGCCTATTAATGTTCACTGCTGTGTGATGAAATGGGATATTCCTTCCTTTCTCGTCGGTGTCGTAGGTGACTAAAAGAATTTAACGGTCGAGGGATGGGCAGCAGCATCCCTCTTAAAGTACTACCAAAGCCTGAGATTAAAGGGCAGGTCAGTTAGCCCATCGTGATGAATACATCTGGAATTCAGCACAATGATTTCGAAGGGGAACGGCGACCTGATAGGGTGTATTGCTAATAGTGGTTCAGTTAGATCCCTTTACTAATAATACCTTTCCCTATCAAGTCGACCTCCTCGTGGTCTACCCGGAAACCATGTTCATTTCCAGGTGTATTCATCACGATGAGCTAACTGACCTGCCTTTTCATTCTTACCTATCATCTCTCACTGGTGTCCGGGCAGTTAGCGCAGGCGTGGTTATCATTCTATTATCGTAAATAAAAAAAAAAAACATAGTCGTCGTTATCATCCATTAAAAATCATGCAGTGAACGTTTATCTGAGAAAACCGTTGGTTATTATTTTCGTTATCCAAATATAATGGTTTCTAAATACATTCAGAGAGTAAGGAACATCTATACAAACTGTCTACACGAACAAAACCGCAAGCAATCACTATATAAAACATGATAGAAAATCTTAAATAACATTGCTATCTACCTGTACATTGTTTTTGTCAGTAATATTATAGTGGGTGTAGCAAAATATGCAGAATATTTGAACAGCTGTAGCGGTGGACCTTGTTGGCCAAATCTGGCGTTGTCGGCGTTACTGTGTCACGGTTGTTACAATACAGCCTGTATAAATGTCAGCTAGTCATATAAGAACATTAAGTAGGGGCTAAGGACCCTTTCACATTAGTAACATTAGCAATTTGGGAGCGATTCGGCGAGGTCGCGTGCGAATCGCTCGCTGCGGCTGCAAGGTGGATAAATTGTAACGCCGAAAAATTATTTGATTGAATCTCTATGAGTTTTATTCTGATCATTGATATTATAGTCATCACTATAATTTATCCGGCGGGGAGGGATCATTTGTTACTTGTGGGGTAACTGCCTCGTAGTTTTTTTTTTAAGAATGATAATGGAATGATAACCCCGCCCGTGCTATCGGTATATACTGACGGAGCACCAGTGGAAGGTGAGAATAAATGCAAGTCAGTTGGCCCACCATGATGAATTCGACAAGAATTAACCATGATGGTTTCCAGGGGGAACCGCGAGGAGGTATATATATATATATATATATATATTCTTGTTAATATTGGGGATTAGTAGTCCCATTGTTAACAAATAAACCCTTTTTTGACTATGAATCCCATTGTGTACAGTCAGGTCGAACTCCACGTGGTCCCCCCTAGATACTATCGAGCTGTAGTCCAGGTGTATTTATCACAATGGGCTAATTTGGCTACCTTTTTATTCTCACTTATTATCCTTCACTGGTTCCCGTCAGCATATACCGTTAGTGTAAATTAGGTTACCACTATCATTCGTTAAAAAAAATGCCCTGCAAACTTTAACTACGAATGTGAATGCGCCCTAAGACATTTAATACTTGAACACGAGCGGCTGCTTACAGCTAACCTCGGTATTGTGTTACCGAGGGAGAGAGATTGGATGTTAGGTAAGATTACGCAAAGTGGAAATCAAATTTACCGTCTGACATAGCTTCTATAATCTACAATTTTATAAGCGAATAGGTGCCATTACAAAAAAAGTATGAAAACTTTTTTGTAATGGCTGATAATGGAGTGGCAGGCGGGGTTACCGCCTGCACAGACGGTATACGCTGGCGGGGCACCAATTAGGGATGATAGGTGAGAATGAAAAGGCAGGTCAGTTGGCCCATCGTGAAGAATACACCAGGAATTCAGCACGATGTTTTCCATAGGGAACCACGTTGAGGTCGATCTGACAAGGTATATTGCTAGCAATGGGGCTTTTATCCATTACTAACAATCCTTTTCAATCGAAACTGGTAAGGCATTAATGGCATTTTACAATTATTTGATAGATAGATAGATAGATAATTAATTATAATATAATTCTTTAAATATATATATATATATATATATATATATATATATATATATATATATATATATTTTTTAATTACTTATCTCTAATTATATATATATATATATATATATATATATATATATATATATATATATATATATATATATATATATATATATATATATATATATATATATATTATTTATTATATTTTGATATATTTTTTGAATTACTTAAAGCATACAAATAACAGACATACACAGTAAAAAGGGATAAAAGAATGCATATACAAAAGAAAAAACAAAATATGCAAAACAAGGAACAATTGTTTCTTTCATGCGTGTGCGCATTCAAAATGGTCACAATTCAGTTCATTGTTTTGATAAGCATTTAATTAAATATATAAGTTGTTTTTTTTTTCAATACTTAGAATCTCAAACAAGGTAACGGTCCACCTGACAGAAAGTGGTAACTGTTTATTATTAAATTACTTTTATGTTATCGATGAACTACCTATATGAAGAGAGTATTAAACAACCAATGTTCCATATATAGTTTTATTGATATACAAGTAAGATTTCAACATTATCTAATATCCGATGCAATGTTTGTAACACGTGGCGGTGGCGGGTTATTAGATGAAAGCTCTCGCTACGTCCCACGCACCTGCATCCGACTGGATTGAGTTTCACCACCAAATATGGCGTATGGTGTATTGTATCGCACCACTCTATTACGTTAGAATATATAGTAATCCCCCCCCTATAACATGGTAGATTCGTTTTGCGTTATAAGAAAACGCGTTGTAGGAGTTTTTTTTTAATGGGTGATAATGGAATGGTAATCCCGCCTGCGCTATCGGTATACGTTGTCAGGGAAGAGAGAGATGATAGGTGGCGATGAGACGATGAAAGCAGATCAGTTAGCCCATCGTGATGAATTCCACTAGAATTAATCACGATGGTTTCCAGGGGGAACCGCGTGGAGGTCAATCTGATAGAGTGTATTGCTGTTATAGAAGCATTCTCGTATAACGCGTTTGTACGACTTCGTATGTATTGTATTTATATGTATGTATTATTGTATTTTGTATGTATTCGTTATGTACAAATAATTCACGTTTAACTCTTCTCGTTAAAAGGGTATTTAAATTGAATATTAAGAAAAACTATGTTTTATTATAATAGAGTTAAGAACATTTTAAATAAAAAAACTTATGCATATGTTAACCAAAAAACAGTTAATTTCAAATAAATTAATAGTTTTATTACATATTTATTCGCTGTCGAAACTGTTTGAAATAATGTTCCATCGACATCTTTTTTTTAACAGAATTTTTTTTTAATCACCCTTTATATGGGAAATGGTAAAATGAGTTTGTTACCACTTGGTACATTAACGACTGAATCAATCACTATGAAATATGGTAATACGTATTACTGGGGAAGGGAGAAGAACGTAAACAATTTTTTTTTATCTTGGCTAGTGAACATTTTACTGTCACGCGTATTATACATATATTTATTGCACCAAAACATACAGTACTAATAACAAATTAATAATAACGTTAGCAAAGGCGAACTTATCTCTAAAAGAGATCTCTCCCAATCAACCTAACACAGTGCTACAGGAAGTAGTGAGTGGGCAGTAGTAGTGCAAGATAGAAATCTAATTATAATATTATTAATTAATTAATAATAATACAAGAAAAGAAGACCCAACCTAGAATTGTTTGGTGCCCATCCCAGGGTCAGAAGCAGAGATTTCCAAAAGTATTTACACAACTTTTTTTAAAGGTTAGGACAATAATTTTTAATACCTCATATAAGGAGTTTACTACCCACAAGTGAACATAAGCCTCTCTCATAGACTGCTTTTGCCATTCGGAGGTTTTGTAACAGTTGCCACGCTTGGCAGACGTTTTGGCAACCGCAGTTAGGATTTGGTAATGTTTAAAGAGGGACACTGCTGCACATCCCTTAAGCGTTCCCATAGTCGCTTCTTACGATACTATTACGGGACCGGGGAGAAGGTATTCATAGTAATGCAGACTATCATTCCCATTGCTAGCAATATACAGGTTGACCTCCATGTGGTCCCATCTGGAAACCATCGTGCTGAATTCCAGGTGTATTCATCACTATAGGCTAACTTGTTTTTCCATCCTTACCAATCTTCCCTCACTAGTGCTTCGCCAGTGTATACCATTAGCATAGGCGGGGCTACTATTTCATTATCATCCATTAAAAAAACATTATAGGACCACACGGTGGTGGCCACAATCTCCTGATGATGAAGGCTGCTTGGCAGCAAATCTCTCTGAATCTACTATTACACTCACTAATCAGACCCTTCTTTGTTTCCAGGTAGTACAGTCGGCACACAATGGCTACCAAGTCTTATAGCAAACACAAAGAGTTTAAAGAGTATTCGAGTAGCAGCAATGTGGTCCCGTACACCGAGGAACAATTCGGTATGTAACATCACTTTTTATACTATTGGGAAGCTGATATAGACCGTCAGCACATGTTCCTAGGGTTAAAAACCTTTTATGGTAGAGTTTAGACCCCGTGTAGCATTTATTAATACGCGTGCTTATACTTATATTAATGGAGAATTTGAGGTTTTATTTAGATAAACAGTTTCCCCATGATTTTTATATGATTTGTCTTTTTTTTTTTATTTAACTTAGAATGGCAAATAAGCTGACGGTCCACCTGTTGGAAAGTGGTAACCGTCCCCTATAGACATGATCAGTACTCTGGACATAACAGAGTATACTGTTTTGCCCATAATATCACCATGCGTTACCATTCCTAAGGACTCAGGTGTTATTCCTCTGTACCATGTAAATTCATTGACATATCCTATTCTTCAAACCGAAACACAGCCTTTATTCTTTAAATGTTTTTAAATAATTTTGGAAATTTCTACACGAACGGAAGAATTCAGAGCAGAAACAATCAGCGTATTATTATTAAATAATTCGCTTCAGACAGACCTATTTCCTTCCTCACATTCATGAATTTACTTATTGATAAATTATCATCATCATCTATGGATGTGGGTTTTATCAACAAATTTTTACTAACTTATAACTTCACTGATTGGTCAAATGGACTGACGAAGACACGACTGAGCTAATATCTCTTCTGCTTGATAATAAGTTTGACTATTTTATTCCAGATATGATAAAATCCGACCTGCTACCGAAAGGTAGCAAGCTGAACTCGCTGGGCCGAGGAGCTGGCTCCAGGGAGTACCACTACGAATACAAAGAGGAGAAACATCCCTCTGGCAAATATGACAGGAAGGATCTCCATACTGTTGAAGTAAGTCACTTTAATTTTAAATAAAGTGAAGTATTTACCCAATTAATAATATCATAGTTAATTAAATTCGAATAAAGATATGAAAATGTAGGACTAGATGGAGTGACGAGCTCAAATGCATTGCAGGGAGTCAGTGGATGCAGGTGGCTCAGGACCGTTCCTTATGTCTATGGGGAAGGCCTATGTTCAGCAGTGGATAGATAATGGCTGAAATGATGATGATGATGATGATTAAATACATGATTCTTAATAAAAGCCTATTTAATATTGTGCTCCACAAAAAACCGACTTCAATCTTGACAAATCCAGTTATTTTATTTAAAAACAAACTAGACAAGCGAACAGACGTTAGAAATCGGTTAAAAAAGGACATACTCGAATTGGCAACTATAACTCATGATGTCTATTTGATTAATACATGAGGACAAGAAAAGTATATTTTTTTCTTGAAATAAAGAGAAATTTCTGGATTTCCATTTAAGCCTAAGGCTTCCCTAAGGCTGGTACTATCCCTGAAATCCCTGTCTATTTATTATTTACCATCCTTATTCGTTTTAACTGTCTTTCATGAAAATTAATAGAACTGATCTGTTAAATCAATCCGTTAAAGTTAGTGAACAAAATTGCTTTACAGGAGTACACAATTCCCCCCAAAACGGCGCCTAAATCTTCCGAATCAAGTTCATATTACTACGAAAGGGAGGAGCGAGAGTTACCAGCACTTAACGGTACCACTGGCACCCGCACATATAACTACGAGACGGTCACTAATACCACACCAGGTAATCATTTTTTTTTTATTATAACATGACATGTGATACATCTTCTCTGAGTAAATCTTTCTTGAGTGAACACAGAGGCGACATGGTCCATGAATTCGACCAACCGGAAAAAGAGCGCTCCAATCTCAACGATTTTTTTTTTTTGGTGGATGAAAATGGAATGGTAATCCCGCCTGCGCTAACGGGATACGCTGGCGGAGCACCAGTAAAGGGTGATCGATGAAAATGAGAACAGGCCAGTTAGTTCATCATGATGAATTCATCAGGAATTAACTATGATAGTTTCCAGGGGGATCCACGAGGAGATCGACCTGGTTGGGTATATTGCTAGCAATGGGATTTTTAGTCTCCATTATTAACAATCCCTTTCCCCCCAATCTCAACGATTGGTCGCTCTATGATAGCTCACTAAGTGCTTTTCACGCTACGTTTGGAGAATCAGAAATTAGAAGATAAAAGAAATTCGTCAAGGATCATTCTTCAAGAATGGATCAACTAGATCATTTATTTTCTTCGATTTGAATTCGCACATTAGACAGTCCACATGATAGAATATTGTGACGCTGTTATGCTCATGGTATCCTTCATGTTTTTTCAAGACTAAGGTAGAGGTTAGAGATTTGACGTTCATAAGCGGCTAAAATGTCCTACATGAATAAATGATTTTTGTATTTTGAATTTTTGAATTTTAGAGGGAGACTTTGTACAAAAGTCGATTGCTTGGGTACCTCTGTCCTATTCGTGTTTCAACCGTAAAGCAGTTGTGTTTGCATGGCTGTGTTTCGGTTTGAAGTGTGGATTATGGCGTGAATTTACTGGGTACAGAGGAATAACCTAAGTCCTCAAGAATGGCAACGCATGGGGGGGGGGGGTATCATGGGTGAAACAGTATACTTTGTTATACCCATGGTACTACTCATGTCTATAGGCGACGGTTACCACTTTCTATCAGGTGGGCCGTCAGCTTGTTTGCCATTGTAAGTTGTATAAAAAAAGAGGTTTTTAGAATGAAACAGCCTTACACCATAAAAATAAATAGATCTTTAACAACTTTGTCTTAAGGACATTATTACAGTGACATCACTGTCATTAGCAATGTCTTTAAACCGAAGCAGCCATGCTGTTGAGATGCCAAAGCTGTTTGTCGACAGAAATACGAGTGAGAAAACATGACAAATGACTTTGTTTAGTATATTAGTAGTTCGTTTAATACATTAATTTATTTCGTAGTATATTAATTTTCAAATTAAACATTTGAGGTATTTTTTTATAAATATTACGTGCCGATACTTCAATGATATTAAAAAAGTTACTGCTACATACAGCCCATCTGAAGGGTCACTGTAGCCTATGGACACCTGCAATACTAAAGGAGTCACGCACACATTTGACTACCTTGAAGAAACCTTGATACGCCCTTTTTAAAGAACCCCATACTGTATTCTCTAGAGAAAAAACTCAGCAGGGAGCTTATTCCAAAGGCTGAGCGTTCGTGAGAGAAATCTCTGAAACCTCTGGCTATTTTCTTACTAAATGCCAAAAAAGAAGTTCCTGGTTTAAATTCTAATAGAATGATAGTAATTATAATATTTTTCTTTCAGGGTACACGAAAGTGAAGAGTTCTAAAGTGACAAAGGACCTCTCGCAGAACGTCGAAGAGCTGGACTCGCTCCTGGACGATCTGCAGAAGGACCAGGAGAGGCAATTATATAAGAGTGCGTATTTTTTTCAATCATATTTTTAATAGTTTCTGCTTTATTCAGATACTTGTATATATTATATATTGTAGTAATATCCTAAGTAAGAAATAAACTACATTCTTTCCCACGTCAAAGTCTTCGATTCTAATTTCAAATCTTTTAAGATTAGCCAAATTAACGTTAAATTGTTTTGGCTTGTAGTTGTTTTGACTCCTTAAATATAATAGTCTTAAAAGAAGAGGATCGAATTCATTTACGCGAATAACAACCTTTTTTTTTTTGTTTAACGTGTGGATAATCTTCAGCAAGACCGTCCCATCTGCCGGAGGGAGGGCAGCTGGGGTGTGTGGGATTTGTACACACGACGTACCTCGAGGCGCTTATGTTGGATCCTGGGTTCCCGTTTGTACGACTACCGAGTAGACGTGAATAACTACCTAACTATCTACTCCTTCCACCTTCTGGGCCCATGAAATAAGTGGCTAGTATAACTTTCATCATTGTTTCAGGTGGATACACGTCCGACACAGCTGAAAGCACATCTTTCGACTACAAGCGAGGGTGAGTTTGTTATATGACTCAGAATAGTTATTGCCGCCTATAGACAGCATGAAAAGCTCTGTAGATGTCATCGAAAACATGAGAAGTACTCGTATCCCAGATGCTCAATGTACCTACCTCTCTTTTTCTTTCTTGTTATGCTTCTTTTATTTCTACTTTTTATTCGTCGCGTTCTTGAAAACTATGGTTTTTACCTACCCAGTAAATTCATTGCCAAAGCTTAACGTTTCAAACCAGAACACAGCATGCAAGCAGCTGCTTAGCGGAACAGTCTTTGGATTTCTTTAATGGATGAGGAAGGAACGCTAATTTTCAGTAAGATCAGCTCATCATGTAGACTTCAACAAGATTTCCTTTTTTCCTCTATTGCTAATCGCTTTTTTTCTATTGAAGCTATAAGAGACTGTTAAATATATTGCAGAACCCCACTGAAGGCGCCCTCTAGCGGTTACTCCACTCTACGCCATGAGGAGCGCGTGGAGTCCTCGTCGTGGGGCTCGAGTCCTCCGCCCACAGTCTCCCGGGCGGCCGAGCTACGACAGGAAATGTATCGAGAGGAGAAGACCGGTCAGTAGCCTGGAATACGTTTTAGAACATTGTCATCATGTAAACCATTGTTCAACGTCATTTCTAAGTATAGGCCTAGCCCAGATTTTCATTAAAAAACAACCTTTTTGATTGATAAAAATTAAATGATTTGCCGTTTGTCCCGGCATAGAATAATCCAACTCTTCATTTGCGGGGGGGGATTGTTAAGAATACTGAGAATCCCATTGCTAGCAATATATCCAACCTTCATTTCCCCCTAGAAACTATCATGGTCAAAAAAAAAGTCTTCATTAGCCGTAGGTGTCGACTAAGGGAGGGCAAGGGATGGGCAGCAGCGTCCTTCTTAAAACATCTCTAAAACTTTACTGCGGTTGCCAATCCGGCTGTCATGGCAACTACTGGCAAAACCTCCCCAGGGAGAGTGTGAAGAGTGTGTTCCTCAGCAGTGAACAATTAAAGGATGATGATGAAATGGTAATCCCGCCTGCGCTGCACTGATATATAACTTCACGAGTGTGTAATCTATGTAAATAAAATTGTGCAGAGTCGCGCGTGGTGCCGTCGCAAATATCGCCGGCGGTGCCTCAGATCGTCCCAGCGGCTGTGTGCTCCCACTGCCACCAGCCACCCAACACTGGCACCGTGAGTCCACCACCATCTTTACTTTTTCATTTTTTATGCATCTCAGAATGGCAAACAAGTTGACGGCTCACCTGATGGAAAGTGTTACTTCTGGAATATCGATTTATTTAATTTTCATGTCATTCACAATGCATTCTCAAAGAAGATGACTACCTATGTCCTTTGCTTCTGTCACGAAGCAGTTGTGCTTTGCAAGACTGTGTTTTGGATTGAAAGGTGGGATTTATACGGTATGGAGACATAACACAGTAGTCCTCAGGAATGGTAACGCATGAAAGGTATCATGAGTATGATAGTATATTCCCTGATGTGCATGATGCTGTTCATGTCTATAGGCGATGGTTACCAATTTCCATCAGGTGAGCAGTCAGCTTGTTTATCAAAAAATCCCAATGAAGTGAATAGCTGATGTATTATCATGAAGATGCATATGATTCTCTTCTGTATGAAGAGAGACCTGTACTCAACAGCAGGATATTAATGGCTCATATTTTTTTATACCACAAAGTTCGCAAACAAGCATACAACCCGTCTGATGGTAACGATCACTGCAGACGCCTGCAACACTAGGGGTGCCACGTGCGCATTAGCATCCCTAAAGAAACCTTAATATACCTATTTTGAAGCACCCCATACTGCAATCTCTAGGAAAACCTCGGCAGAGAGCTCATTCCATATCCCGAACGTTAGCGGGACAAAACTGCCACTGTACGTGACCATTTAGATTCCAGCGTGTATATATTATGATAAGTCGTTCATGACCATCCGTGCAGTTGTCCCGCTCCGGCACGCCGATGAACAAGGTGACGACGACGGTGAAGACGTACACGTACGAGGTGCCGGCCGGCCAGGACCCCACCACCGTGCCGCTTCCACCTCACGCCGATACCCACCACACATACGTCAGCCGCTCCGAAAACATGCGCTCGTGAGTCATTTTTTAATGGGTTACAACAGCGACAGGACCCCCTCCTGAAAGGGATTGTTAGTAATGAGATCTAATAGCCTCATTGCTAGTAACCTCCATCTCAGGTCGACCACCACGCGATTCACCCTGGAAACCATCATGGTTAATTCTTCTCTTATTCATCATAGTGGGCCAACTGACCTGCATTCATTCTCACCTATCATCTTCCACTGTTGCCTCGTCGGTGTATACCGATAGCGCGGGCTGGGTTACCATTCCATTTTCATCTATTAAAAAAAATAGCGACAAGAGAAGAATTTTTTTAGTAATGTGGACTACATGGTATTAATAGCATTAGGACTGAATTCCTAGCAATATATCCTGTTAGGTTGACCCCCATGTGGTCCCCCTTGGAAACCATCGTACTGAACTACAAGTATATTCATCACGATTGGCTAACTGACTTGCTTTCATTCTCACTTATCATCCCTCACTGGTGCCCCACCAGCGTATACCGTTAGCGCAGGCGAGGTTACTATTCCATGCTCATCCATTAAGTTTTAGTTCTACCCTGCCTATCGATTGGTATACGCCTGCGTTAGAGATGCTAGGTGAGGAAAGTGAGGTCAGTCAGCCCATCAAGAATTAACAACGATAATTTCCGGAGTGAATATCATCTATACTGTCGAAGGAGGATCATAAGGAGGTCGATTTGATCCCATTGCTAGCAATATGGGGTATATTCGTGTTTCAACCGTGAAGCAGTTGTGTTTGCATGGCTGTGTTTCATTTTGAAGGGTGGGATATGGCGTGAATTTACAAGGTACAGAGGAATAACAACTGAGTCCTCAGGAATGGCAACGCATGGGGTTGTTATGTCCATGGTACTGCTCATGTCTATAGGCGACGATTACCACTTTCCATCAGGTGGGCCGTCAGCTTGTTTGTCATTCTAAGTTGTATAATAGGGTTATTAGTCTTAAGCTAATAAGACCTTTTCCCCTACCAAGTGTAATTTGTCACAATTAAGGATATAGGGACAATCTAAATCACTCCCAGAATATTATCGCCCCACATTCACATATCTCCTTATGGCTGTTGCTGTGTGTGCGCAGGTCGGGCACCAGCACGCTGCAGCCGGCGCCGGCCCCGGCCCCGGGCGGCTGCCAGTACTGCACGCACTGCAACTCGCATATACGGGAGTACAAGCACGTCGCCACCACCGATGGTGAGTACCAGCCTCGTTCTATTCGTTACTGTGGAATATCTAATGGAATGGCCGTGTGGTCCCGGCATAGAATAGGTCACCCCTTCCTTTTCCGTGGGTGTCGTAAGAGGCGACTATGGGAGGCCGAGAGATGGACAGCAGTGTCCCTCTCAAAACATCACCAAAGTCTAAAGATCGTCTGTTTGACGTCAATCCTCATTGAGAATGCATTTGTTGGTTGTATCCGCCGTCTACGGTATGGAGAAAAGTAGAAGTGACACTCCAAGAGGGAGTAAAAGAAGCAGGTAGAAAAGGAGTTAAGAAATTATGGGAAAAAGGAGACCCTGATGACTAAAAATAATATTTTATTATCTCTTTAGAGCATACGAACGAGCGCGTGCTGTACCCGACGCCCGCCAACGAGACCAAACTGCTAACGCCGCACGAGCCGCACCCTGGACACGCACCGCATGTTAGTTGCACCCCATACCTGATTGTACCACCACCAGTAGAGGGGAGGGGATTGTTGGAAACGGAGTCTGGCGTTGCTATTGCTAAGAGTATCTATTGACACTAGATATCATGTTTAATTTTTTTTATACCACTAAGGTGGCAAACAAGCATACGCCCCATCTGATAGTAAGCAGTTACCGTACCGTAACCTGCAATACCTGGGGTAATACGCGCGGGTATAACGACCCTGAAGAGGTTTCTTCAGGGTCGGTAACGGCATTCACACTGTAATTCCTGGTGAATTCCTCACGATGGACCAACTGATCTGACACAATACGCATTTATACTCCATGAGTGCCCATAGCGTAGGTATTGCTTCTATTAAACCATTCCATTGTTTCCTATTAAAAAGCTGCACTGTCGTCAGTTGACGGCCCACCTGATAGAAAGTGAGTCCTCAGGAATGGCAACATGGGGGATATCATCGCCTATAGACATGAACAGTTACCACTTTCCATCAGGTGGGCCGTGGACATTATAAAAAAAAAAAAAAAAAAAAAAAATTGAAAGTATACTGTGAACAGTACCGTTCGACCATGATACCCTCCATGCGTTGCAATTCCTGAGGACTCAGGTGTTATTCCTCTGCATCCTGTAAATTCAATTTTCTTGATATGCCTGGTGTAACTATGCCTCGGTCTCCCTCTTCCCCTTCTTCCTTCTATCTTACCTTCTATTATAATGTTCATAAGTTCGTCGTGTCGTATCAAGTGTCCCAACATTTTCTCCCTTCTGTCCCTAAGCAGGACCTCCTCATTACTAATTCGATCTTTCCAGCTAATTTTCTCCATCCTTTCATTCCATTATTTCACTTAAGTTTCGCATGCCATACATGGGAGATATTTAAATTAATATGTTGAGTTGTTGAATAATACCAGAGGGAGACTTTGTACAAAAGTCGATTGCTTGGGTACCTCTGTCCCATTCGTGTTTCTACGGTGAAACAGTTGTGTTTGCATGGCTGTGTTTCGGTTTGAAGGGTGGGATATGGCGTGAATTTACAGGATACAGAGGAATAACATCTGAGTCCTCAGGAGTGGCAACGCATGGGGGGTATCATGGACGAAACAGTGTACTCTGTTATGTTCATGGTACTGCTCATGTCTATAGGCGACGGTTATCACTTTCCATCAGGTGGGCCGTCAGCTTGTTTGCCATTCTAAATTGCATAAAAAAAAGTTTCAATGAGACCAATAGATGCCAAATTTTTTTTTATTTAGTCTGTCTGTATGTATAAACTAAACTGTGTTAAAAAAAAAACCTATAAACCTGTATAGAGTGTGATATAAAGTCTAACAACCATAAAATCTTGATTTGTAATATTTTTTTAATTGCCAGGGTCCAACGACATACAAGTACAGCGAGACGACGTACTCGTCGCACAACTCGTCGCAGCGCTACCCGGCGCCGGCGCCGTCGCCCGGCCCCTTCCCGCGTCCCGTCACGCCCTCTGCCGGCACGCAGCAGCCGCCCAAGAAGCTGGACGACCTGCTGGCCGACTTCCCTGAAGCGGTTCGTCCAATACCTATTGCAAACTAGCTTTTGCCTGCGATTTCGTCTACATATATGTTCACTTACTGGGATAAAAAGCTCTAGGACAGGGGTCAGCAACCTTTTTAGTTGGAAAAGTCAAATATTATATTTTACAAAATTTCAAAGTTTTTAAAGAGTCACAGAAATTTTCCAATAGTATTTGGTGCCTAATCCTCAATAATTGATTCAGAACGATTGTTAATTTCTTTTTTTTTTATAAAATAATATTTTCTTATGTGAACTAAAGAACCGCAGTTTCACATCCAAAGAGCTGCTATTTGTCACGAATCGCTGGTTGCCGACACCTGCCCTAGGATTATCTTTACTGATAAAAATCAGGGAAACAATAACAAAATACTTTTAATGCACCTTTCAATACATCATCATATCAACCATTAACAGTTTCCATAAAGGGAGTGTTTGCTAGTAGTTGTCACGCTTGGCAGGCGGATTGACAACAGTAGTTAGGCATTGGAGAGGTTTTAAGAGGGACTCTGTTGCCTATTCCTCGACTGACACGGGAAAGGAATGGGCGGCCTATGTCGGGACCACACGGCGAACGTCATTTTCCATACATCAAATGTCTCATTTACCAACTTTCAATAATATCACCCTATTCGTATACAGAGATATCCCACTCAGCCGGACGGACTCGTCCGCCGTAAGGTGGAGGTGACACACGAGCGGTCTACTCAAGAGCAGAACAACACCAGCAGCGGTGCAGCCAAGCCGCTGGTCCCTGTTGGCGGCAGCAAGAACGTCGCCGGCCCCGCCGTCTACTACCCCCCTGGGCACACGCCCTTCGTGAAGAAAGAGGTCGCTGGCTACCAGGCTAATGTGAGTAACTTATTAAATATTTTTTTTAGGGTTGTATATCAAAAAGATGCAAAGAAACCCTTATGGGCTTTGTCCATCCATCTGTGGCATCCATATCTCCACAACTATAATATATATAGATATAATATGTCCAACTATTATCGTTATGTCACGATAACCACTTTATAAAATGTTGTAAAAATGTCCGCCCGTGCGAAGCCGGGACGGGCCGCTAGTTATGAATAATTAGAGATTGCCTTGTGCCCGCAGTCAATGCAGGGCGGCGGCGCGTACGCATCCGGCCGCGGCATGTACGAATACGAGGCGGGCTCGCGCTCCAAGGAGAAGCACTCCGAGAAGAAGACCGCCGTGCCCATCTGCCTGCCGCTCTGCTGCGCCATGCCCTGTGTCATCATGTAACGCCCATGGGACTACTCCATGCTAACCTACTGCTAAGTGACGGGGACTAGCCGTGGGTAATACCTATATATTTCAGTTGCAATATGTATATATTGGGCCAATAATGAATATGTAAAGTCTGTTACCCGAAACATAATATTGGATAACGAACCTTTTAACATATTCGAAAACAGAGGGCCTACCATGAAATGTTTTCCGAAATTTCGGAGCCAAACGAAACACAAATATGATGTTAAAATTACATAATACATGCCGTTTGGAAATATTAAAAATGTTAAAATATCGTTCCTTTGGACTTTTATGATAGGATGTATGACGAATGAAATGTTACACTCCATTTATTGATCCAATTTTGGTATAAACAAAAACACAAAATTGAGTCCGAAATTTCGGAATTTCACTTCATAGTAGACCCCCAGATATCCGACCGATATGGGCGATATCGAAATGGGTGATGATCATTTTTCGACATCTTTGTTCAGAGGAACCCAATATATAGATATTGGATCGGTATCCATATTGCCCATGCATAACGGGGACTGGATACCACGATAGATACCTTTAATACGATATGACGATACACAATCTACCAAGTAATACTGGAAAAAGTTTATAACAATGATCCCCTGGTGATAAAAGAACGAACAGTTATCAGGAATCTCAAACGTTTCATTGCAACATTCATTGCAACGCTCAAACGATACGATCCTATACTATTAGCGTCTTAGACCTTGACTTCCACTATGAATTTGGGTGCCCCCTTCCTTCGATGACGATCCGAAGATGTTGAGCTACAAGGGGCTCGAGCTTTTATAGGGCTTCCACTAGTGCTTTCAAGTACTCATCGATATTTTTGGGCAGGGGGAGGGGGGTTAATTCACAGCCATTTGGTAGTAAAATAATAAATACATTGAAAAATAGTCTGAAGATCTAAAAGTACCTAGGTACATATATATACAAAAGTGATTTTGCTAAAATTGATTTAGCCCAATAAAATTCTTTACTCTGATAAAATACCTTGATTATTGTTAATACAGTTAAATCCACCCGCTTCAAGTTTTTCATACTATATGCTATATAAAAAAAAATATTGCTCATTTCATATAAAAAAATCTCAGAGACCAAGAGTCAGGGAACTACATATATCTTAAACCGCTGGATATCGTTACGATAACTCATAGGGTCTATGAAATGATGGCTTAAGGCAGGGGAAAGCACAAAAGATCCCGATGGGTCGACGTGCAACGGCTTAGCTGACCCCATATCCGAATATAAGATATAAAAATATTGTATCTATTAATTTACCTATATGGTTTCCAGGCCCCATAACTAATTACATAAGTAAATATCAAGTGTTTTCGGTATAAAACAGGCGTACCACCTGAATACGCGATATGTGATATTAGATGAGATCAGAAATAGCACCAGTTTTTTTAATTTTCCATAAGAAATTGTCGCTTGTCCATATTTCAAGGATGTCTACAGGGTTATTAGACAGAATATATTATATTAATAATAGGTAATTTTTTAATACTCTATAAATATGAAATTATACAAAACACATGGCGAGAGGGCGCCACGTGATTTTAATTCTAATATATTCTGATAATTATAATTTTATTTTTTGTATAATGCATTGTCTAAAATTATTTTCCTGGGGAATGGAGACGAGGGGGGGAGGAGCTGGCGCCTTTAAACATGCACAGTATGTACATGTCTTTGGGCATAGTTGAAACTCATCTCGCATTCTGTGATGGGCATAAAACAATACTAGGGTGGGCATGCCCTTCATGGCCAACCACTTAAATATGCCTACGCTATTGGGTTCTAAGTAGATAAATTTACTGCAAAATATAAATGTTTTAACTCAGGGCCGTAGCTAGACCCAAGTTTTAAGGTAGAGTAAAATAACTTTTTGGTAGGGCAGAAGCCATAATTTAGTGACTTTGAAAAAGAGAATCTGTCAAATTTTCTTGGGGCCTTTTATTTTAAGATAGGGCATTGGGATTTTTAAGGTAGGACACTGCCTCACAATACCCCCCCCCCCCTGTTACGGCCATGTTTTAGATATATCTGATATCATCTAATACAACATCGCATCGTTTACAAGAATCTCAATACTTCTTAAAGAGACAGTAGAGAGCGAGAGCTTGAAAATTTATATAAATTTAGATAGGTTAACTAATTTTTGTATATAAATTTTCGGATCCGGGTTTTAAAAGGACCATTTTTGCTAATTCATATAACGATCATATAAAAATGATTAGCATAAAGTGGTTATTTTAATCTCCTGGATCGTACCTTAAGATGTTCGCTGCCTGATATCTCATAATACAGGGTACCTATCCTGGTTTGGGAATCAAGCATAAGGGAAATATTATTTGATAAAAAAAACTTATAAACATTAGAAATATACTTAATTTCTCTTATAGAAGTCTCCAAACCTACTAAAAAACTCGGTAACTGTGATTTGTCATAATAATTTTAACTATATTCAAGCGTAAATCCCTCGCGGGGTAGACAGATGACTGGATGCCAAAGGCCTCTATCCTTGTATATCTTGGTTTTCATACCTCATGCAATACGATAGTTTTGGAGACTATCAAATAATAATCTTTATATACTTAATATTCATAATTTTTAGATATTTAATATTTATATCCATATTACTTGCAAATATTTTAAATACACTATAAGGACTTGACGCAATGAAAAATTTTGCAGGTAAATACTACCAACATACCTGCTTCTTTATTGGCGACGTTTCAACGTAAATTGCACCACGTCGTGGGTAATAATACCACGTCATCGTGCCTTAAATCCCGATAACGTATTTAAAATATGTGTAAAGTTTAAAATTAACTACTTGCAAATAATTATAATTTATAAAGAATCTCAAATTTGATATTATAAGTGTAACGTGAGGTAACATGTTCACAATTTGTCCATTTTTGTAATGCAACTAACAATGTGCCATTATTGTTATATAAATACAAGTGAGAGCGGCTCCTTCATATCTTGTATAGAGTTATTGCAATTTTATCATTAATAAATTATATTAACTGATGGCTCGCCTTTTATTTTACAAATCCTGACATACCTACATATTACTACTTACATGAGAGAGTATCGCCCTCTAGTGTCAAGGTAGTCTAGTTCCTACATTGTACACTAAGGGTTATATTTTATTTGTATACACATTGCCACCACAAGCAGAAGGACTACAACACGCCGATACACAATAAGATCATATTTCAGCCTGTCTACTGCTGAACATAGATCACCCCCCCAAGGGGGAAGCGTTTACTTTGCATAATCATTCATGTTAGAAATATTTTTAAAAAAATTGACAGTGTGTTGTTACACCTTTAGGTACATTGTTAACCTTCGGTATAAAGCACGAAAGGATATTTACATAAATGAAACAGGGTATCGTAATAAAAACACATATATTTTGCTTTATTTTACCAAAATTTTGGATCAAGTCCAAGAAGGCAGTCTGCGGGTTACATAACCGTCACTCTAGACTATACAAGCTCCTCGCCCGGACTAACCCGCGCTTACGCTTAAGGCCTTTTGGTTCTGTGCCCCGTTCAGTGGATCTGTCGTTTATTGACAAAACAATATAGTAATATAGATACATTTACAAATGGCAAAGAGAGAGAGAGAGCAACTGCGCTTGAAAACAATAAAACTAAAATTAGTTAACTGATTTTCAACTTTAACATCTTAGAAACAAGGCATTATTCGGCTCGCATCAATTATTCAGACAATGTATCAAAGCAGTAACAAATTATACATTACACATGAAATAAAAATGTCAGAATTAATGCAAGAGATAATAATGGAACAAATTGGAATTGAAAATATTTATCCCATATGCCTAGATATAACCACACCTAATATTTATAATTATTCATATTCTATAAACATGTATTATATAAAAAAAAAAATAACGAAAATTAATGTCTTTTTTAACTTTAATTAAACATAGCTAAATACCAAACCAAATAAACCAGCCTCCAAAAGAAATGCATTGAAATACATACATTCGTTTGGAACAATTATGTAAAATATATCTGTCCTTTGTAACATCCATACATACACATATATACATAGCAAGGCTTCAAAGACATCCAGGCTTTTTTCCATCCAATAAAAAATATTGTTTTGTTACACAAAGACTGTATAAAAAGATTTTTTTATATAAATGTGATATCGTTGTTAAATTCGTCTTAATTTCAAGTGTTTTACGCTGCCTACATATAATTAAAAATAAATACGACGCCCATATACTGTGAAAACTATCCAAAAAAAAAAAAAAAAACTTTAGCTCAGATCTGTTAGAAGTTAGGATTTTGTGACAATCCACGTGTTCAATTCCATTTGTTTCAATATCTCTCATACATTTGTTCTTTTGCAACTTCTGAAAAATACATCACAACCATTTCATATCGTATACAAAGCTACGTTTAGAAATACTGCGCCACACATAAATGCCCAGATTCTAAAACATAACAATAAAAAAAAAAAACATCACTGTTACATTTATCACGTGATGTGTTAACTCTTATTTCAAAACGCATAACAAATTGTCATTATTAATTATACATTTTTACTTATTGTACACATATACAACTACAGTGATATGATTTTCTAAACGTAGATATTTTAAATTATAAAAAAAAATGGAAGCAAATCGAATTATGTCACTTTAGAGTATTCAATACAATACTTATGTCACTTTAGAGTATTCAACGCGACAAACGCAATGTATTATTCCATTTTACTGTTTAAATATTTCCTTAAAACACATAATATTTTAATGTAAAAACTACCGGTTTAACTTACATGAAATTAGATGATAATAAAGCTCGAACTTGTGTCACAGCCGCTTATGACTAAGGATCACAAAATGAGTCCGAAACTAGTTGAGATTTTTGGATCTAGTTTGAGAGTTAAAGCGGCAGTTATTACATTAAAATATTATTCCTTTTGGTTGCAGTGGGAAGGAAGAAAAAAAACTGAAGTGGAAATGGACCGATATACAGTGTATGTTAAATAACAGAAAGCATTCCTTAAAATTGGTTTATTTATTCAAAAATATGGCCTCAATTTTTTTATCTTAGAAAATAATACAGATGTAGGTTGTTTATTTTTTCCAGATTTGTTTCTTTTTTTTGTATATTTTTTTCTAAGATTTTTTATATCCTATTAATGAATACTAACACCAGTTTTAAAGAATGGATTACGTTAGTTAACATACTGTATATAAAATTTATTTTGAAAATTTGAACTAAACATGTCATACGTGACTGATAAACACACTCACCGAACACCGTGACACGGTGAAGGATTTGGGACTCAGACTAGAGCCATATGAACATGTAAAGGGTAGACATTTACACAGAAGTGGGACAAAAAAAAACAGCTTCAAACATTGACTTAATCAAGGAATATCATGCCTTGGTATATCAACCAATCATAGGCATGGTTCGAATTGTAGTGTATTTTATCGTTGAATACTCTAAAGGAATTAATAAATTTATAAATAATTAAATTGTTGAAAGAATCAACTAGCATTGTTTTATACTATTGTATAATTTTTCGGTCCTATCATTTTCTACTTATATATATATAATCGAATCACTCACATTTCAATAACAAAATATGTATTAAAAATTTACTTTGACCAGAAAAACATATTTTAACAATAGCATTAGACTTTTATTATTATTATTTCAGACTCTTGATTTATAAATGTGAAAAATAAAGGGATATTACAGATTTGTTCAATCGACATTAGAGCAAATCAATTATATGGTATTTTTTCTCATTTATCACACCATTGTAAGGAGTGTGAATAAATCATTCCATTGATATAACCATGTACAATAAGTATTAACAAAATGTGCATTTATATATATATGTCTATTCAATTAATTATTTATCTATATAATTGTACAATATTAAAAATGATACATGGAGAAAAAAAAACCATTTGGTAGATCGATTGAACAATAAAATTGAACAATAATAACTCGGGTGTTTAATATTTACAAAGACGCTAGGCAGTCTACAAGTTTAGTGGTTTCACCACCGCAAACAATGAACAAATAATCAATCATACAAAAGAAACAATAACTTAATTGACAAATGGAAAGGATTTTTGTATTATTTCTTTGCGCATTTTGATATTCTTTGGATATGTTCGATTAAAGGGGCAAAACATTTATTTATGTAATTACAGAATTTATATTTATTATTTAAATACAAAAGCTAAGAAATATGAAATCAACTTAATACTTATAAATATTTACACATTAAAACATGTTTAACGATTTTGCAGTTAATCATCTAACAAAATGGATACAGACATCATGAAAATAGTTAATTATTCACAATATATACAACGATTCTTTCAATTTATCTAATATGACAAAACCTTTAAACATTTTTAATGTATAAATTCCATTCGATTGCAATTACACCTCTTTATTAAACAAGGTCTAATGTTTTTTTCTTTCTTTTCTACTTGGCATATTTTAATAATAAATGTTGGCATATTTTTTCTTTATAGAAATAAGTGTATACACTGAATAAATAGCTAGAATAGTAATATTTCTTTGATATTTTTTGTTTAACTTATTTTTAAGGTCGGCAACGTGACACCCCTAGTGTTGCATGCGTCCATAGACTAGTGACCGTTTACTATCCTACGGACTGTATACTAATTTTCCACCTCTGCGGTATAAAAAAAAAATTAAAAAAATATGCCCAATTGTTTACTAAATATGCCTAATAAAAAAAAAAGTTAATAGTATGGGGTATACAGACCCAAATCTCAGTGACGTAGGATATATTCATGAAACTAAACATCTTTCCTTAACATGTTAGAAATATGATTTTTTTACTTTTTATATTAAATCAGTCGTAACAACGCGATTAGTATGTACATCTTGAAAAGTGTTTTGTGAGAAAATGCAAAAAATTATATATTTTAATAATGGGGTACAGTAATGTAATTTACAAGTGCAATAAAAAATATATGTCTCCCCCATCCGATCCCATAGACCAATATACCCTGTTAGGTCGGCCTCCACGCGGTTCTCTATGATTAATTCCATTTACCAGAGGGAGACTTTGTACAAAAATAATTTGCTTAGGAAACCTCTGTCCTATTCGTGTTTTTATCGTGACGCAGTTGTTTGCATGGCTGTGTTTCTGTTTGAAGGGATATGGCAATGAATTTACAGGGTACAATGGCATAACATCTTAGTCCTCAGAAATGTCAACGCATGAGCGAAACAGTATACTCTGTTATGTCCATGGTACTGTTCATGTCTATAGGCGACAGTTACCACTTTCCATCAGATGGGCCGTTAGCTTGTTTGCCATTTTAAATTGTATTTAAAAAAATAGGTACTCACTGGCACCCCGCCAGCGTAAACCTACTAGCTAGTTGGAATTCTATTATAATTCATTCAAATAAGTTTTTTTAATTTATTGCACTTGTAAAGTAAACATTGTTAATGCATTTATAAATATTGTGTGCAAGGGTGGCCTTATCTCTGACAGAGAGAGATCTCTTCCAGTCAACCCAATACATTTGGAAAGCATGTTTTTCACTATCAGAATGGTAACAAAATCATTTTAATGTATGGAAAGGTTCAGTGTCATGAATTTTCGTGATTTGCTAGTTTTACAAAATGATATAGTGGCACTAAAACGATTGGCACATACAGACAGACCCACCGACTCGGCGCGGCCGCGGTCCGCAGGGCGGCGGCAGTGCTACGGGCCAAATGGGCCAGAGGACAGTAACAGCGGTCGCCACCTACGAACCGCAGCATCGATTCACAACTTCACTTGCAATTTTAACAACTTCAACAAACGACATTGCAACCCATGAGATCGGATTTTTATTGACACACTGTGTTTATATATAAATTTATCCTGTCAGGATGTTTGTTGAGCCTAATTTCCGAAAACGATTAGCCAAATTTCATGATAGGTTAGTTTTTATTGCGAATAAGAAAAAAATTGACGACATAGTAAGCGGAAGGAGCAGAAACAATGTTTGTTAGTTAAACTAGTATTTTTAAACTTTGACATTACAATAGGAAAAAGTGGTAAGAACTTATTCGGAAGGAAGTTTCATCCAAATTAATAGAAAATGTATAATATCGCATTATATTAGCAAAATACCTAATAACATAGACAATTACAAACCGACAGTGATAATTCTATTTACAATAGATAATGTTTTATCCCATTTTTTGGAGCAACATCTATTTGCTGTAAGAAATTTCCGTGTGTAGTATGTTCATAATATTCATATTTATTGAATATAAAGTAATAAAGTAAAAATATGGAAATTAATACATAATATTATAGCTGTTGTTAATATCTGTAACATTTTGTATTATTGTCTATGGACATAATTTTGTCCAAAAGTGGACAAATGTTACAATGAGATTATTTATGACACAATTATATTTTATAATTAATCTATGGAATAATTTGCTAAAAAAATAATAATTGACACTCATATAACTAACAACTTTAGTTAATAAATATTTTTAAGATAAATATTGTCTATGCCGACCTCAGGGATTGCAAATGGCGTCCATCAACAATATTTTATAATGAATATAATAATCATTATTTTTTTTTTTCATTACGAAACGATCATAATTTCATATGGTCATTTTGTAATCAGACACATCTAGATATAGTATATGTCACAAACACTATAAAAAACTGCAGATTTTTTTAATTCCTGTATTTTTAAATTTCTATTAAGACAATGCTTAAATTTTATTTCATTTGTTAGTATGCGTGAATAGGAATAACCAAAACATTAGTTTTTAATGGCAACACAGAAAAATGGCGCGCTTTTAGTTAAAAAAAAATTCAGTATGTTTTATGACACTTGATAATCTATCTAGATGTATCATGATCAATATTTTGGACATATGTTGCAAGTTTTTTATTGATATTTGATTCAATTATATAGCAATATATATATGTATAATATACAATTGGAACTCCTATTATTAATTAGCTAATTTCTTCCATCTCATAAATCACAATCGGTAACAAGGATCAATATGAACATTTTGGAGATTTTTTTTTTAATTTTTATTTGGAATATTATACAAATAAAGGTGGATTTGAGTTGAAATATATGTAGTGAGTAACAGAAGGCAATGCCGTATCATCAGCTTCAATAGACGGAATGTAGCCAACAATAGAACAATAGCTAAATTAGGCCATTTCCTGATTTATTGGTATGGTATTGTTTTCTTGTATGGTCCCAGCATAGAATAGATTACCCCTTCCTTTCCCGCGGGTGTCGTAAGAGTCGACTAAGGGAGAGCGAGGGATGGGCAGCAGCGGCCCTCTTAAAAAACATCCAAAGCCAAAGTGCGCTTGCAAATCTGCCTGCCAAGTGTGGCAACTATTGGCATAACTCTGCTACAGTTATAAACTGATATGATATAATGATAATTATTTACTGAGGGATCACTGTTAAATATAACACACTTGCTTTAAACCTCAACTTTGGTCAGATCACATTATTTTATATTTGATAACATTATTATTTTCTATTTGCGGATTATTAACATATTGACAAATCCATTTTGTTTTTTAGATTAATGTCAGGATGTATATTTGTTTTATATTTTTTTTATTGCACGTTTCTTAGCAAACTGTCATTTTTTTAAGTATATACTGGCCCACTATTCTCAATAAGTATCATATTTAAGAAAATCATTTTATTCAAAATATCACCAGAAAGGACAAGTTTCAAGAATGTATAGTTTGGACTCAGTCAATGTACACTATATAAAAAAAAGCCAAACCCAAACATACAAATTTAATGTACCTCTTTTTATATTTATTTTATTTTCTGGCACAAAATAAATTCGTAACAAATGTGAATCATATAAGTTCAATAATAAGTTCACAATAGTTAATTTACTCCATTATTTATGGTGTAAAATGATACCATACCAAAAAGTCAGAAAAAGGCCTTGTCAGCTAGTGTCATTTCCTAGTATGCATTAGAGATCTAATTATCTTCCGAGTCCTATAATTTCGTAACGCTGGTGTCAACACAGACGGAGTTGAGCAACTTGGTACAAAACAGTCATTTGCTAATTGGATTTAAATTCATATAATCAGTTTGTGTTTTAATTACAACAACCATAGACAAATTATGAATATTGTTAATGGTGTTGGCGAATTGCTACAACAGTTCCGAACATAATTACCATAATAATATCAGTGGATTTTTTTTATTTATATCACTTTATTCACAAATGTCACCATCTGGTGAAGCTCATGCGTCGGCGGCACCCGCGAATACAACGTCACACAATCACTTCAATATAAGCTTAATATCACAACTGGCGTGAGACGATCCACCGCGTACAAAATTTGTTTCCTCCTACAGCGATACAAAATAAATATATGACTAAAACACATCAGTTGACACTCCACTATACTATACGACAAGTAAATCGTTTCAAAATCATCAAGTCGGACCTGTCGCACTCCACACGCGGTCGCCTCGTGTACACACGCGGCCACTCGCACACACCGAACGTCCGCCGCCGCTGCGTACGACGGGCTGCGCTTATATCTAACGTAAGGACACTTGGGTCGCGGCGCGGCGCGCGGCTTTGGCACTCGGGGGGTGGCGGGGGTGGGGCGGCGGGGCGGCGGCGGGGCGGGCGTCAGTCGATCACCACGTACGGCAGCGCCACCAGGTCGCCCAGCTGCGCGCACTCGTGCCACTCGGCGAACAGCGGCGGCCGCGGCGGCCGGCCCAGCTCGTCGCGCCGCGTGTCCTGTGCCGCCCGCGCCAGCGCCGCGGCCAGCGCGTCGGCGGCGTCGGGCCCGGCGGTCGGCAGCGCCAGCACGGGCGCCGCCGCCAGCTGCGCGTAGTCGTAGCGCACGGCGGCGCGGGCCCGCGCGGCCGCCGCCACCAGCCCGCGCCCGTCCGGCGCCGGCTCCGCTCTCGTGCGCTCCACGGTGCGGTGCTCGGGCGTGTCGGCCGCGGCCCGCGGCTCGTCCGCGCCCGCGCCCGCGCCCGCGCCCGCGCCCGCGCCCGCGCCCGCCGGCGGTTTCAGTCTGTCGCTCGGCTCGGGCGCGCCGTCGTCGTCGTCGTGGAGCGGGTAGGGCCGCAGCGGCGGCGGCGAGGGCGGCGGCGGCGCGAACTCCGTCCAGGGCAGGTGGGAGCAGAGCGGCACGCGGTCCATGTTCTTGGCGCAGTAGTCGTCCGCGTAGTCGGAGTAGTTGTAGAGCGGCACGACGCTGGCGAAGAGGCCGGCGCGCCGCGGGCAGGCGGCGGGCCGCACGGCGTAGCGGTGCGGCAGCGGCGGCGCGCGCGTGCCGTTGACCCCGGGCAGCAGCGCGTGGTGCAGCGCGCGCACGTGCAGCGGCCGCACGCCGCCGCCCGCCGCCGCCGCCGGGCACGCGGCGTCGGCCAGCTCGGTGCCGCACGTGCACTCCACGTACTCGCGCTCGTCCTCGAGCGGCGGCAGCGGCGACGCGGCCACCGCCGGCGACGGCGCCCGCGGCTCGCTGCCTCCATTGCGGAGGGGAGACTCCACTTTCACAGTACACACTGGAAAAAAAAATAGAATTACATTAGATATCTTCACCGCTACCCCACTATGATTACATCGTCACCCGCGTACGACACCGCTGAGTATTACGTATGTATCCACACGGCCAACACTTCATAATAACGCTGCGGTCCTTGCTCCGTCACAACTACAAAAACAATTAACCTCAATACAGATGACAATGTGTACGTGTGTAGTTACTATTAGCGCGAGAAAATTGTTTGGGTGTTGTTGCGTGTTTGAGAGGGGATGAGGTCTGATGGCAGCGAGCGGGCAAGGAGTACTGTACTTTAGTAGATAGATAGATATATCGTTTATTTGGATGTTACTAATCACACACATGTTTATAAGAATAGATAATACATAAAACAACATAAGATTTATAAAATTGTGTTATTATGTGTGATCTGCAGCAATACAAAAAGGTGCGAAGCTCAGCGTGGAACATTGTTCAAGGAACAAAACACTGATTTTCAGCTTTAACCCATTTGAGTTTTGACCCATTAAGTACTAGTACTTATACTGTAATTATATATGAAAGTAATTATCAACTTACCCTCGGGCTCTATAAGCATCACGTCGGGAGAAGCGGGCGAGCCGGGTGGCGATGGGGACGCGGCCGGCTTGCCGCCTTTCCGCGATTGGATCTCCTCTAAGAGTTCCTTAGTAGTCTTAACCTGGAATACATTAAAAAAAAAAACATTTATGATATAAAAATTATTGTATTTCAAACTTATTCACGACCAATTTAAATTAATGGATCCGATGACTCAACTGACAATAAAACTTTAACGAACTCAACTCCGAGGCAGTAACTTTAGATGCCCCTGATGCGGTCCCATGCAAAACCGCAAACATACTTTTGTCAATTAAAACGAATTATCAAATGCAAGGCAACCACACGGTAAGTTAGTGATAAATCTACTGACTTGGAAATAAATCTATTTAGATTATTACAAAATTAATAATAACTAATAGTTCTTCAAGTATATTAATTACGTCATATTGGATTGCAACAGAACTGCTGGTACGATCCCTCCACTGGGAGCCGTATACCCACTTTCTTAGCGCCGGCGGGCGGCATCCTATGAACTAGCGCAGCGTAGGGGTCGACGGCATTCCTCCGGTAGCCGTTCCGCCGCCGGTCCGAGTGCGCGGAGCCGTTGCGTGCCCCCCAGGCGGCGGCGGGCGGCTGGTGCGCGGCCGGGGCCAGGGGGGCGTGGGGGGCTAGGGGGGCGGCGGGGGCGTGGGGCGCGAGGGGGGCGGCCGGGGGCAGCGGCGCCGGCGCCGGCTCGGCCCCGCCGGCGCCCGCCGCCGCTTCCGCGCCCGACCCTGCACGACTGTAGCCCCTGTGCACAAAAATGGCTACTCTAACAACAGTTTTACATAAAAACACCGACTACTTTAGGGCATAGGGGGAAAGGAATTGTTAATAATGGGGATTAGCAATAAACCCTATCAGGTCGACCTCCTCGCGGTTCTTCCTAGAAACTGTCGTGATTGATTCATTAGTGAATTTGTCACGATGGACTAATTGACCTTCTTCATCTTCCCCTCTTATCCCTCATTGGTACCTTACCAGTGTATACATACCATTTCATTATCACCCATTTAAAAAAAAAACTAAGGCATAGTGATATGAAGTGTTATAATTGCCATATGTATTGTGTCTATATGTCTGTCTACATACATTTATTAACACAAAAATACATACATATTATACGTGTTTGAAATTAGTAATCGCTCATTTAGCTACTATTATAGTACTTTATAATAAAAGCTATGGGGGGGGGGGGGTATTATGGCTACACATTACAATATATCACACTAGCGATCCGGCCCGGCTTTGCACGAATAGATAGAATTTTGAAAAAAATAATATACTTGCTGACAATGTCACTTTCTACAGGTTTTTTCTTTTTTTTTTTATGCAACCTAGAATGGCAAACAAGCTGACGGCCCACCTGATGGAAAGTGGTAACCGTCAACTATATGTATACATGAACATATAGAATTTTGAAAATCAGTTGAATAGTTAAATTTATTCATACCAAACAAATAAATCTCTCATCTTTATAACACTAGTAAAGACAAAGCATTTGCTTACGGTCCTAAGAATGATTGCAAATTAAAAAAAAAAATGCGAGAAATTAACAAAAATAAATCTAACAAAAAGTGACCGTTTATCATTAGATAGGCTGTATGCTGTTTGCCATTTTTGTGGTAAAAAAAAAAAACATAAAAAAAATCAAATGTTTTGGCATCTATGGGGAGTATCATGGGCGAAACAGTACACTCTGTTATGTCCATGGTACTGCTCATGTCTATAGGCGACGGTTACCACTTTCCATCAGGTGGGCCGTCAGCTTGTTTGTCATTCTAAGTTGTATAAAAAAAAAAAAGAAAAAACCTGTAGAAAGTTAGTAGATCTATTGGTAGGAAAGGTAGTAGTAGTAGGAAAGGTAGTAGATCTATTGGTCATAAACCATATGTAAATATATTACACTCTGTTATTATATTTATATTACACATTAATTTTTCAAAAATATCCCCCAAGTACAAACATAGTCCAGTTACCATTTTATTAGTAAAAATATAGTTCTGACTCACCTTCTTTTCTTGGGTTTTTTGTCTCGTTTCGCTTTCTTTTCATCGTGTGGATTCGCCGGCGATAGTGTCCTTTTTACAGCTGCAACATTTAATATTTGTAACATTACAGAAAACTGGAAACTGGATCACGTTCACTTTATATGAAAAACACAATAAAAAAAAACTCGTAAGCACTCAATTTTTTTCTCACGTGTTATTCCTCTGTACCCTGTAAATTCACTGCCATATCCCACCTTTCAAACCGAAACACAGCCATGCGAACACAACTGCTTCACGGTTGAAACACGAACGGGACAGAGGTGCCCAAGAAAACGAATTTTGTACAGTCTCCCTCTGGCAAAAGGAACATAATATAAGAAACACAATAAAAAAGACGTGAGCGAGAGAGATGCACACAAATTTATTTACTAAATATTGCTGATTGCCAGTAAAAGATCTTAAAAATAATTACGTATATTCACCTATACTTAAACCCAAACGTTCTTTTTACAATAACTAAAATAATACACTGGTCATGTGAGTGTTTACTGTCCACTGCTGACCATAGCCTGCCCCATAAGGAGGGGCTTTGCCAGTAGTTGTCACGCATGGCAGGTGGGTTGGCAAGCTGTGATGGTCCCCCCCTTTGTGCCCCTTATAATTACTACCCTCTTAACTAACCTACACATGGAAAACCTACAAAGCCTAAGAAAAGCCTACGAAGGCTTTACCTAATGAAATCTATGAAAATATACCCTAAAGAATGGCCTAACACCCTCAATATAACCCCATACCTATATTGTCTTATACACCACAAACATCTTATGAATCATAAAACCCTTACAATAAACACATAATATTGAACAGATCTTATAGTAGAACACTTGATCATCTGGCCAGATAAATAAATGTGTGATCGTCTAGTAATGTAGGACCCGTTGTGTGTGTAATAACCAAAAGGTTCTTTAATTGGTATATGATAGGAGTTAAATAATGAAGATGATTGATAAATCTTTAAGGATTAAGAATAATTAATGAATTATACTCATAATTCATGTAACAAGGAAGTTATGTTAATTTAATAGTAAATTATAGAATAACTGTAATAATCAAAAAAAATGGGGGAGCGGTCGGGCCCCTCACACGCCCGGACCAGTGGAAGACTTTCCAACTATCTATAACTCTTCCTCCTAAAAGGTAGGGAAGGGTATTACTATTTATTAATGCACTCTGATGGTAATAAGGGCATGAGTATTCTCAGTTCCAAACCAAACATAAGTACATTTACTTCAACATTACAGTGGCGATGCTTCCAGTATAAATGGGTGTTTGCCAGAGGCAAAAGGATCGGAACTGAAATCCCAGGATCACTCCGACACGAGAGCTTACTCATGGGCGATGACCCTTTCAGTCCTATATGGCGACATAGAGATCACCCACTAACAGTACGAAACTGTTTCCCAGCGTCACCCTGTTACGAGCTTACTCAATGGGGTTTCCCTTCGGCTCCACAAGAGATCAGACCAAGAAGCGAGATCACCCAGACACCAGAACCTACTTTGATGGGACATAACCCTTCGGCCCTATAATGTGACATTAGAGATCACCTGTGAAGACAGTCCGATAGAGATGAAGATTTGTGTGATAGGGGATACCTTCCACACCCTGGAATTGGCCAAGCCATATAATGTTGATAATTGCTATATCATAACATAGCATTGTCAATTTAATATTATTTACTTAATACCAAGAATACTCAAGGTTCAAGTTACATCTGTTGATTAGGCCAGAGCCTAAGAACGAGTAGTCCAACCCATAGGTCGAGAGCTACTAAAAGTAATGAGTGCTATTGAATGAACTATAAGTCCAGTCAATTATATATAATATTATAGTTGATTAACCACATTGTGAATTAACCAATTATTTATTCAGAGAGATATATCTAAAGGAACTATAAGTCCTTTAAAAGACACTGATTAATCACAAGTTAACAACGTCTCGTGAAATAACCAGTTGGGTTTTCTATAAGTTTGAGGACACTAAGTCCAACAAGCTATTATTGTGTTGAGAGTAATAGAGATCTTTTGTAATATTTGTAGAGGTTTGATTAATCACATTGTGAAATAATCAGATTAAATAATTATGTAGCTTTATAGAGAGGACTATAAGTCCTAATTGGTTGTTGTCATAAGTACTGATAAATTACACATTAAAGTGCCAGGTCAATTATTATATATAGGTATATAGGAAGGACAATAAGTCCTATTTGTGTATGTTGTAGTAGTAGAGGTAATATATTGCATAATTATAATGTGAAAGATATAGATTAAATATATATTTGTATAGAAAGGACAGTAAGTCCCATACAATTATTGTAGCTGTACTATAGTTATACTATATCTACTTCCTTTTAGTGTCTTAGTAAAACCTATTTATTAAGAGGATTTCTCAGATAAACAAGTTTTAAATCATCATGATTAATTCCCTAAGAAATTAGGTCTTTAAATAATTATCATATCATTTAAGTATGTTTTCTCATATAAATAATTCTAATATTTCCCCTACAGTTATTATAAAATAACAGAAAATTATATAAATTTTTCTATAGACTTAGATATAGAATCATAACGTGTATCACCTCCCTTTTGTTTGACATCTGTCACATTAATGACGTATTGAATGACGTATTGATGTATTGAATTGAATTTTGATTATCTATCACAACTGTCAACGTAACAAATACTAGCAAGTTTGTTTATTTGTATTTGTTTAATATAATTAAATATAAAATCATCATATATCAACCGTAATATATAACTAAATTATCAGTGACACAAATAATCATGGTTTACACCAGAAATAATTAATAGTATCCAGTAATGCTGCAGTTTTATATTCATATCAGTAGCCAAGCTTACTTTCAAATTCAAGAATGAACAGAAGATTAGAAGTTTATCATTCTTATTGCAATTGTACTTGCAATAATATATACATACAGTACTAATTATCAAGAACATTCCTCAAATACATGTGTGGTGAAGATTTTCCCAATATGCTATCTATTTGATTCCTAACCTCTAATGTAAATTTATTAAAGAAGTAAATAATCAGTGTTAGTGTTTGCTTTATTAATATTTAAAGTAATTGTCCTAACTTGATATTAATAGGATAATATCTCCTTGGATACAGTCCGACATAAACATATAACTCAATAATTAAATTTATAAAATACTAATATTATATTTTACTACTTGTATATCTCCATACTATTCCCATAAAATATTCAAAACATGTATATTAAATATAAATCCAGTAAATATTCACTAATATTAACCCTGTCTGAACTTGTCTAGTCAATATAACATGAACAAACAACACACATACAAAACTTATCGCCAGGACAACTTCCTTTCTAAATATGAGTAAAATACATAGCTTCACAAGTGTCATACAGTACCAATTTTATACTGAACCTCATATCTAGTTAAGAGTAACTATAGTCAGAGAATCTTTTAGTACTTTTATTACCATTAGGAAATAAATCCACACCTATAATATCAGCATAATTAAATATTATTAGTAATCAGTAATACACACAGAATTGTTATTATCAGCTTGCTTACTACAACAAAATCAATATTAAAGTTTATAATAAATCAAGACAAAATATCTATTTAAACAATACAGGCTTGTTTACCATAAACACCCCACAGTCACATGAATTTATTTAGTAACACAATTAATAATGTATTAAAAGTATTACATTCACATAATATCACTTGCAACAGTTAAGCTGTCTCTTTGTACATCTGGTGTAAAACAAATCCCCACATGTAGTCATGGATAATCAAATATAGACTAAGAATCATTAATCTGGTCGACCGAGTAATGGTATAAAACACTTCACCATGAAGCGTTAAGTATGAACAGATATTCCAAACCAACACTGTAATAGTGTAATAAATACAAATATTTCATCATCATCATCGTCTCAACCATCACCAACCCACGACTGAACACAGGCAATTTCCACCGACTGACACAAGGAACGGCCCCACAATACACATAAAACAGTCACTCCAAACAATGGAGGTAGCCCACACCACATTTGCATTTACAGAGTCGTCACTCAATAACCCCTCTCTCTCATCAATGGTTGTTTCCCTAGCAATGAGACCAGACCATAGTCACTTTAGTCTATTATCCTCAATAAATAAATACTTTATAATAACTAGATATGAAACTAGTTAATATTATAATAGGTTAATAGCTGATTTAATAAATATTTTCCAAAACTGGACAATTAGAACATTGAATCAAATTGATGAAGTTCTATCAAACGACCATATAATTGGATTTTGTATATGAGTAGAATAACGTAAGTACGTAAATTATATTGATGTAAAATTTGTTCAAATGTGATTGCATTTAACGATATACGCATTACCTAAAGGTATATGGACTCGACTAAATACGTATTTTAATAGTTGTTGGGAAAAATATTAAGTATAGACTTTGCCTGTGATCACAGTCAAAAATCTAACTACGTAGTAATAAATGGAACAAGCTCACCGGATTCTCCAGTCTTCTATTGATTAATTTCACACACTTAATCCATAGTGATACACTAAGATTTCAAACTCCTTCATCGAACCAGTCCCTCCTAGATCTATATCCTAGTTATTTTTTTATTTTATTGCGCAGTTCCTTAAAACACCACTCCCGTGCCATTTTTTTTTTCTCCTCCCTTTTTTATTGCGCAATTCCTAAAAAGCCACTCTCGCGCGCCCGCCGATCTGCCGTCCCTCTTTTTTTCTTTTTTTTTTTTTTTTTATTCTTTTTCTAATAACGTCATAGATTATGTCACCGAAGGGTAGATATTTCAATAATCAGATTTAGCCTATTATTCGAACTGAACTTTTCTTTAAATTCAATTTAATTATATGTTAACGTATTTTGGTATTTTATATTAAATTGATTATCGAATTTATAAAACTTTAAAGACTCTCATAAACCTTATTAAACTGTGTTGTATGTATCTTTTTTACACCTGATGATAAAAAGGTAAACTATAATTTGGTTATATATAAAATATAATATATTTTTGTTTAATTTATTTAATTTTCTTGTGACATCCACTACACTTTGGAAACACATCAAAGGAGTTTCCCTTCTGTGTCAATATTTCATATATGGTAACGTCTTCTCTGTACGCTATTGTGAACCTTGACTTTAAAGTTTGTTTATATTAAATAGCTCAGCTTTCGCAGTGGTCACCCATAGGAACCCCTGTTTCTTTTTTATGTACTTATATGGTATTAAACCTATTGTACTATAGGCGAACCGTCACAAAGCGCAGTTTGGGTTTTGGTGATGTTTTAGGAGGGACTCTGCCGTCCATACCTCCACCATAAGCTCCCATAGTTGGCTCTTACGACACCCACGGGAAAGGCCTATTCTATGCCGGAACCGACCCAGCATGCGAGTTCTGTGGTAAAGTACTGTGTGGTAAAGAGTAAAGTGGTACTGACGTGGTAAGAAGGCGGAGCGATGCGAGTGGTATACTCACGTGGTATGTGTGACTTGAACGGTGCTGGCGGCGGCGCGGGCGGGGGCGGGTCATCGTCCACCAGGATGACATCTTGTGAGTCCGACTCGTAGCCACCCCATGCTGCATGTACAATAAACACATAGATATATTAACAAAATACATTTTGTAATTTATTTACGACATTGGAGGCAAATGAGCAAGCAGCTCACCTGATGGTAAGTGATTACCGCTCCCATAGGCACTTGCAACATAAGAGAAATTGCAGACGTGTTGCCGGTATGTTGCAGGTATGTGTGTTTACATTTTGTATATTTTTTTAAATTAATATTCAATGTAATTATCATCATCATCATGTCAGCTTTTAACTGTCCACTGCTGAACATAAGCCTGCTCCTTGGAGGTTTTGCCAGTAGTTGCCACACTTGGCAGACGGATTGGCAACGGTAGTTAGGTTTTGGACATATTTTAAGATGGAAGCTCAAACTTCCTAAAATAATATGAATTATAAATATAATAAGCAATTAAAAAATTGCAGTCTGCGTTAAAAAAAAAACAACACAGAGAGACGGTCAGATCGAAGGTGCTCGATGCTTACCAGGTCGTGATGGTGGGCGAGGACTGGGTACAGCCGGGCTCACCACCTGCTGATAATTGGTTAGACTTTAAATAAGTGCTGCAATGTATTTGAGGTCGTCACTCCATCTAGTGCGGAGTCGTTTTACACTGAGTTTTCCCGTAGGGGGTCGCCACTCAAGAAAGTTTCTCCTCTATCGGTTGTCGGTTCTTTTATACATGTCGGTAACTTTAAACGGTTTAACGGTTAAATTATAGTTGATCATTTTAATTTAGAAATAAAATTATTTACTAAATATTATAAATTAGTAAATAAAATATTTACTAAATTATAATAAACTAATAGAATAAATTTGGGAGAACAACGGTGTCATTTCTACCTAATTTATTTATTAACCGACTTCCAAAAAAAGGAATTGTATTTTTTTTTCATGTTTATTTCGTCATAACTCCGTCAATAGTAAACCGATTTGAAAAATTATTTTCGTATCTTATTAGGATATATTTACAGATTAGTCCCATAGATATTTTTTTTAAATCAATTCCGTAGTTAGTTTTTAGATCGAAATAATTCGTCACAATCGAAGTCGGTTTTTCATGTGGGACAAAATTTTTCATTATTTTTATGGTATAACCAATAGGGTCGTATAAGTACAAATTGTACATCGTCAAAAATATGACCCCGAATTCAGAGTTGCAATTCAGCAAATGACGACATCCTAGTGGAAATAATGTAGACGACCTTTGTAATGGTGTCCCCTGGTTTTCTTACCCTGGAGAGGGCTGGCGAAGTGAGAGGAGTGCCACCGAGCCGTCGAACTGATCGCTCAGCTGAAGATCGATTTGATCCTGGAGAGAAGAACACAATAGTTACACACTTAGTTTCAAAAATATAACTCGAAATTTTATACTCCAGAGCAGAGACATATTTAAATAGGGGTGAGCCTAGTCCACCAAATCTGGTGCCCTAGGATCTGAACGGAGCTTCCAACTATGTATAGACACGTCTGAAAAATAATCTCAGATATGTCAAAATTCTAAAAGTGAATTGCTATAATAGTAAAATATGACAGCAAATGATATATATATATATATATATATATATATATATATATATATATATATATATATATATATATATATATATATATATATATCGTAACAGGTATGTACGTATGTATATATTTTTTTTTACAATTAGCAATTGCGAACTGTTTGTGCAGTTTGTTGCTTTGTTGCTACAGGTCTGTCAGGTAGTGATTCCTCCTGATAACTGTTGCGTCACGATGGGCCAACTGCCCTGACCTCATTATGGCTTCTTTAATGGAATGGTAATCCCGCCTGCGCTATTCATTCATTCATTCATTCATTCATTCATTCATTTATTTATTGCTATTACATGTTGTAACAAAATTGGTCTTAATTTACTAAAAGTAGCAAACATGAACCCTGAAAGGGCACAGCAATCACATTAATAAATATACATTGATACCTATACGCTGACAAGGCTCCAGTGAGGGATGATAAAAGAGAATGGAAGTAGGTCAGTCAGCCAGTCGTGACGAATTCCATAAGAATCAAACAAAATGGTTTCCAGAGAAAACCACGTGAAAGTTTTCTTTTTTGGATAAGAATGGTAACTCCGTCCGGGCTATCAGTATATGCTGACGAGGCCACCAGTGAGAGATGATAGGGGAGGATGAAAGCAGGTCATCGTGACGAATCCTAAAGAATTAACCAAAACGGTTTCCAGGGAAAACCGCGTGGAGGTTTACTAACAACCCCTTTGCCCACACTGCGTGGAGGTTTGTTGGGGCTGTTAGATCCCCATTACTAACAATCCCTTTCTCTTCCCCACTGTGAATAACGAAGGTGTACTCACCGGTGTGGCCGGGCGATGTCACAGAGGGTATGACCAAGTCCCGCCACCTCTTGACGAGGATCTTGGCGCGCCGCGCGAGCGTAGGATCCGACGTCTTGCGTCGCAGCTCGTTCACATGCTTACCCAGTCGGGTGGTCTGAAATAGGAGACGCGTACATATTAAAAACAATCGTCAATCGACCTTGATAATAGGCATCACAGTAATAAAGGGAGGGAGACTGTACAAAAGTGGATTGCTTGGGTACCTCTGTCCCATTTGTGTTTCAACAGTGAAGCGGCTGTGTTTGCAAAGCTGTGTTTCGGCGTGAATTTACTGGGTACAGAGGAATAACACCTGAGTCCTCAGGAATGGCAACGCATGGGGGGTATCATGGGCGAAACAGTATACTCTGTTATGTCCATGGTACTGCTCATGTCTATAGGCGACGGTTACCACTTTCCATCAGGTGGGCCGTCAGCTTGTTTGCCATTCTAACTTGTATAAAAAAAAAATTTACTGGCTAGCTTACTTTATATTCTCTAGTGTACTAACCTCCAGCAACTCTTTTGTGATATTAATTTTTTCCAAAATGGATATGATTTCGTTAACGGCATGCATGTCGACAACCTGGAATGTAAAATTTAATTAATTAATAAAATCATTCTACCGTTATAAACTCATTTCGCATCATCGTCATCATATCAGCCTTTGACCACTACTGAACAAATCCTAACTAAGCCTCCCTTTGGGGGGTTATGCCAGTAGTTGCCACGCTTAGAAGGCGGATTGTCTACCGCAATGAGGCTTTAGATATGTTTTAAGAGGGACGCTGCTGCCCATCCCTCGCCCCTCCTTAGTTGCCTCTTACTACACCCACGGGAAAGGTAGGGGTGGCCTATTCTATGCCAGGACCACACGACGAGTTATAACCTTTTTAGTGGAATGAAAATGGAATGGTAACCCCGCTTACGCTACCATATAAGTACGATGGCGGGGCACCAGGGAGGGATGATAGGTGAGGATAGAAACAGAGGATCGGACCACCCAGTTAGATGTGCGATTTCAGCTGAGAAGAACGAGGAAGAAACTCGACTATTGCTTTTTTAAAAATAAAGTTGAGATTACAAAAAAAATACAAATGACTGGAATGATGATACCAACTTTATATTGATAAAAAAAAAACAACAATCAAACACAGTATTCCTGAATAGACCAATCCCTATAACAAGCACCTGTTCACGAGTATGACGAATAAGCTAGCCATCGTGTGCAACCATATTATAGGAGTCCAACGACCTGAACCAAAAAAGTAGATAGAGAAGCTCATCATTTTGGAAGCCGTTTAAAAATATTTAATGTAGTCTCGCTCTCATTACGATTATTCTGGGTTTATGCACACCGGTTACATCTATAAACATCTAGATCGCGGACATATTGAAATAAATTCCGCAAGTAGGTGCCTCAGATCAATGTAAATAAACGTTTTATGCTATTAAACCGACTGCCGCAAAAAGGAGAGTAATGTTTTTCGAATGTACGTATATTTTTTTAGACAAATTCGATGTCTAGCTAGTATCTAAAAACAACTTTGTTGGAATTAATTGAAGTTTAGAAAATATACTTGAATATTAAATAATTTAAGATTGTATTTCACAAACAAATAAAAAACTTTTAGTAAAATACCTAACTAGTTTTTAATAAAAAACTAGTTAGGTATTTTGATTTGCAAACTAAACTACGATATGAATTTTGATAAAATTTCTATAAGACTAATCTGTAAGTACATCCTTACAGATTAAAAAAAGAATCATCCAAATCGGTTTAAAAGTGACAGAGTTATGAGGTAACAAACAAAAAATACAATCGAGTTGTGAACCTCCTGCTTTTTTAAGTCTATTAAAAAGCTATTTTTTTTTTTAAAGGCCACTTGCCTAAAAGTCTTAATTAAAATATTAGTCTTAATTAAATTAGTCTGTTATGGCTAATATGGTAGCTATATTAAGCACTTTTTGGTCTTAGGTTCTTCAAGCGGTGACACTTCAGTTTTTTCAGTGGGTGAACATGAAATGGCAACTATTAGTGAAATATATATAGGCAGGGCACCAGTGAGAGATAAATACAGGACAGTTGGCCCATCATGACGAATTCGACAAGAATTAATGATGACGGTTTCTAGGAAGAACCGCGTGGCGATCGACCTGATAGGGTATATTGCTAGCAATAAGGCTGTTAGGTTTCATCGCTAACAATCCTTTCCCTCCCGGCGATAGATCAGTAGTATGTTTTACGACGAACTAGTAGTACTTAGGTAAAATCATCTACCAAAACCTCTTAATTTCTAAAATTGATGTTGGAGTAGAAGGAATTGTTAGTAGTAATATACCCTGGCAGGTCGGCCTCCACGTGGTCCCTGGAAACCGTCGAGCTGAATTCCAGGTGTATTCATCACGATGGATTAATTGACCTGCCTTTTCATTCTCATCTATCATCCCTCATTGGTGCCCCGCCAGCGTATACCGTTAACGCAGCTGGAATTACCATTCCATAATTATCCATTAAAAAAATTTATGTTTGAATTATTTAAAAATTATTGTCACGTGCTTCGGAGAGCACGTATAGCCATCATCCGGTAGGTTACGTCAGAGGATTTCGTGTCGTTAGGCGCCCTAGAAACTCTTGATGGTAAAGGTTGCCACTCGTACATTAGTAAGTACAGTAGGAGCAGTTTAGTCAGTACAAATGTTACATTATTCAATTGTATGCCACAAATCGAAGACGGGGAAGACGTCAAATCTACTGGTTAAAAAGTTTAAAACCGTGGTTCGAAATAAGCACCAGCCAGTCTACCATGAAATGAAATTCCGAAATTTCGGACTCAATTTCGTGTTTTTGGTTTATACCAAAATCGGACCAACAAATGGAGTGTAACATTTCGTTCGTAATACATCCTAATCATAAAAGTCCAAAGGAACAATATTTTAACATTTTTAATACTTCCAAACGGCATACATTTTATATTTTAACATCAAATTTCCGTTTCGTTTGGCTCCGAAATTTCGGAAAACATTTCATGGTAGGCCCTCAGATCCCTTTTCAAGATGGCGGTGGATAAGGATCGAGATCGCCAACCTACGGTAGGAGATGACACCACAAGAGAGAGGACCACAAAGCACACCTTGTTAAGGTGATATTGTCAGTAAAAAGTAGAGACTAGAACTCTTGAACACTGCAATAAATTATATCGATTGTAAAATTATTATTATTATACCAGTCATTAACTTTGTCCACTGCTGAACAACATAAACCTTTCCCATAAAAGGAGTTGCCAGTAGTTGCTACGATGGGCAAGTGGGTTGGTAACCGCAGTTAGGCTTTGATGTTTGGAAAACATTAACTAATAGTTAAATAATTAAAAGTAATATAGTTAAACGACATTACTAGAAGGCTTGTGTTAATTTCTAAGCACGTATATGGTAATCCTGTTCCCTAAATAAATAACTAAATTATAAAGTTTTTTGGTTCCATCAAATATTATACAAAAATATTTATATATACATCAGAATCAAATATCAGAATGGTTACAGAAAAAAAAATACGCTTAAAAGCATGTAATCGAGAATCAGTTTAAAAATTGGCACAGTATTATAATAATTACGTTGACAGTTAGAGCAGGTGTTTCTGCTATTATTTGCATATTAATTGAATTGCATCTGGCGAACTAGGCATGTCTAGAGACACGGTACTGGCGCTTGGTTATGAATGTTATCAACCAACATTTCTGATATGGGATCGTTTCTCCATAAACTTTAATAGTGTTTCAACAATTTTACGACGTATTGCAATCAATTCGTCCGTGTATAGATCGTAACTGAGAAAAAAATAACTTAAAATAACCAATTTCCTACTATTGTATGGATGTTTGTTGTTTTTTAAACACTCGTACGTGACCTTGAACTTGTTACCGATTTGATAAAAAAAAAAACATATGGATCGGAAATGGACAAGATTATCTTGTGGTATTTACTCATAGTGAGCAGTACTGTATTGATTAATTTTTTTAGTTAAACTGCGATTTGGGTAATCATGTCTACATATTTACGATTAGCCTTGCATATTATTTTATACACTGTACTGAATGAAATTTTAGGAGTTAAACTCAATATAATAATTTAGAATCAAATGTTATGTAAAATAAGTTTAACACATCATAATGGAATAGGAGCCCCGGCCGCGCTTACGGAATACACTGGCGGGGCACCAGTGAGGGATGACAGGTGAGAATGAAAAGACAGGTCAGTTAGCCCATCGTGATGAATACACCTGGGATTCACCACGATGGTATCCGGGGGGGACCACGTGGAGGTCGACCTGACAGGGTATATTGCTAGCAACTGGGCCAGCAGTCCGTATTACTAACAATCCCTTCCCCCCTTTAAAATTAGTACTTTTTTTCAATGGTTTTAATCATCTGCATCGCATGTTACATTCCCCTCGATAAATCAACCAGGGTATTTCCCCGCCATAAGGAGTTGTAAATCCTATTACATATAGTTTCATTCTACCATCTATACCAATTTTATTGCATAAAAAATTCAATTAAGTATTAATTATTTATTTCACATGTCAAATAACATATTTAGAATTTAATATATATATATATATATATATATATATATATACTAATATTACAAGAAAAGATTTGTTTCTTTTAAATAGGTAAACTAAAAACTATTTAAAAAATCTTTCACCTTTGGAATGAACTACCAGTTTGTATGAGAAAAATAAAGTCATTGACGAATTTTAAGTAACAAGTAAAAAATTACTATTTAAGATAATCATCTCTGTCTAGTAACTAATACAATATATTTCTTTATATAAGTTTATATATATATTCATATATATGTATATATATATTTTTTATCTTTGAAAGAAAATAGAAGGAAGGATATAATAGAACGGTATACTAGAAATGGGAAAAGACAATGAGGAGGGCAAATCAAAAGATACGAGGACGATTTACCTAAAGAATGGAGAAAGTCAGCCAGGGATAGAGGAAAGTGGAAGCAATTGGGGGAGGCCTATGTCGACAGACAACCTGACCAACATAATGGTTGCTAGTAAGCTAGCTTAGTAATAAGTAGTATGTAAGTTAAAGTTAAATTGTGGTCAGAGAATAAAGGCTTTATTATTATTATTATATATCATTTATTTGCATCTATTTATGTAAGCATAAGGATTTTATTATTATGTGTAAGTATATTATTATTTATTTAGCATTTCAATTTATATTTAGACCCATTTTTAGTCTTATTTTTTTTTTCTGTTACGCCTTAACCAGACACAATTTTAATTATTCCTCTCCATCCTAAGGTCGCCTGGAAGAGATCGCTATTTAACGATAAGGCTGTCCATTGTCACCTCTCTATCTTCTATTTAATTAAGTTTATGTAATTTATTATTCATTATGTTTGTGTGCATATTGTTAATCATTATAAACTGTATAATTCATTGAATGGAACAAGTTTCCATTCATTCACCTATACTATAGGTGAAAGAATTGTAAAAATTACTAGCAAGACACCTTGTCAGGTCGACCTCCACGCGGTTCCCCCTGGAAACTGTCGTGGTTAATTCTAGTGGGCTAACTGACCTGCTTTCATCCTCACCTATCATCCCTCACTCCCAGTGAAGGGTGATAGATGAGAATGAAAACAGGCCAGTTAGCCCATCATGATGAATTCATCAGGAACTAACCATGATAGTTTCCAGGGGGAACAACGAGGAGGTCGACCTGGTTGGCTATATTACTAGCAATGGGATTCTCAGTCTCCATTACTAACAATCCCTTTCCCCCCATTATCACCTATTTAAAATAATAATGTGAAAGTTTAAAAATAAATATATATATAGTGAGTAAACAAAAATAGACAGATACTCCCTCAAAAGTTAGTTACTTTGTACTCAAAAGTTAGTGAATATTCTTTATTGTACACAAGAAAAGTTATTAAAATGTAAAAACAAACATAATAGTGCACAAGGGCGAGCTTATCTCCAATAGAGATTTCTTCCAGCAAATCCAATATGAGAAAACTGACAGTTCATTAGTAGTTACAGTCATCATACATGTGTACCAATCAACTTAAATGTTATAGTTAAAAATAAATAAATAAAATGTCTTTACAATTAAAAAGACCGATAGGTATAAATAAATAAATAAATGTATAAATAAATAAATGTATAAATAAATAAATGTATAAATAAATAAATGTATAAATAAATAAATGAATAAATAAATAAAAATATATATAAGTAAATACATATAAATAGATAGATATATATTATATATAATATTAAATTTGATGAGAATATAAATCAGATAATATTATCAACATCTGCCTATCATTGCCCGGCGACTCACGGAACAGACAGAGACACAGTTAAAATACAGTTCTCAATGTTTTGCTACTGATATCACTTGGGCATGCAATGTTAAATGTCAAATTACGTAAGTCATTTATATAATTATTTCCTATAATATTAATGACTCTAATTTGGGCTGATAGCAATTAGTTAAAGGCAATTTTATATATATATATATATATATATATATATATATATATATATATATATATATATATATATATATATATATATATATATATATATATATATATATATATATTACCTATTTAAATAAGTAACTCATTAGTGATTCATTGTTCCTTCTTAAGATTGTCTAGTGGATAGTATATTTATAGACAGATTTTATGCAACTTAGAATAGCAAACAAGCTGACCGCCCATCTGATGGAAATTGGTAACAGTCACCTATAGACATGAGCAGTACCATCAACATAACAGAGTACATACTGTTTCGCACATGATAACGCCCATGTGTTGCCATTCCTGGTGTTTTTCCTGTGTACCCTGTAAATTCACTGCCATATATCACCCTTCAAACCGAAATCAAACCATATTATTAGTGTTAGGTTCACCTTTTATATAATATTAATATAAATTAATAAAGAAATATATATATGTTTGTTGATTATTTAACATCAGCATTGCATTGCCTTTTCTATTTATTTGAGGTTGGCACAGTATAATATATATAAGAAAACCTGAGCTCACTCCTCTTTTACGTATATCATCTTTCACACAGTCCATCCACCTTTTCTTTGGTCATCCATTTCCTTTACATCATTCCACTTTATACTTAACACTTTCTTTAAAACATTGCTTTCATTTCTGGGCATGATATGACCATGCCAAGATATAACATATATGTTAAACCAAATAATGATTACCCTATTAGGGGCTGTACTTGTATTTTCTATATCAATAATTTGAACACAATATCATCACCATATCAGGCTTTAATTTTTCCACTGCTAAATATAATAACCTTTGCCAATAGTTGCCACGCTTGCCAGGCAGATTAGCAATCACAGTTAGGCTTTAGAGATGTTTTATGAGGGAGGCCTCTGCTTATCCCTTGCCCTCTCTTAGTCACCTCTTATGACACTCACGGGAAAGGAAGTGGTGGCCTATTCTATGCCAGGACCACATAAATATGTATAAAAAATTATATATTTAGTTTAGTAAATATAAATTTCATAAATTCAATTAATAAACAAGTAACTATTAGGGATCTATCATGACTATGTAGTGATAATTTGTACTGTAATATAGCAAATTAGTGTAAATCAAGGTTTTGTTAATTAATGATGAAGAATTGCTAATAAAGTTGATCACATTTGGTAGTTATATTTATAAATTATAGTTATGTAAGATTTGAGTCCTTTTAGACTATTAAATCAGACTTCACTGAGCAATTAGAATCTATGGGGGGAAAGGGACTGTTAGCAATGGAGTTTGACAGCACCATTGCTAGCAATATGCCCTATTAGGTCGACCTCCACATGGTTCCCCCTGGAAACCATCATGAACAATTCTTGTTGAATTCGTCACGATGGGCCAACTGACCTGCTTCATCCTCACCTATCATTCTTCACTGGTGGTCCGCCAGCGTATCCCGATAGCGCAGGTGGGGTTACCATTCCATTATCACCCATTAAAAAAAAAATTAGAATCTATGGATATCAAAATTAAATTATAAATAATATTAAAGAATACAGTAGAGACTAGTAGAAGCAGAGGTATTACTCAGTTCTTTGGAAATATAATACAGTCCATATTATTCACTGATAATATACCTGTTAAATTTTTTTTAAACTTATGTTCATTTTTATTTCTCGTTATATACTTATGTATATAGGTATGTCTCTGTAAACTGGGCAACTTGCCCTAAGAAAGCTGTCAAAGCAACTTTTTTTTGCTTATATATTAATTAAATCTTATTGAGGAAATATACATCAACCTATTTGATAATAAATGGCAGATGAACTGAAAATATTTCCATTATTTTCGAAAATAATCCGGCATTTTCTAAAATATCGATACAAAGAACTGTTGCATATGTCAAAGGACTGTGTATACAAATGAAAAATAACAGTTAATTACAAAAATTTGTTCTTTTTCATTTCATAAAACTTTGGAGTTTAATTCTAAGTAATAGAACAATAAATAAACAAAAAAAAAATCAACAGTTTGTTTTTTATATTATTCTATACTAGCGGCCCGCCCTGGTTTCGCACTTGTGGACATTTTTACATTTTAAAAAGTAACCATTAAGACTGCACACGCGATGGAAGCTTAAAAATAGAATAACTTCTCCAATTTTCCCCACATTTCCCTTCACTGTTCTGCTCCTATTGATCGTAGCGTGACGAAAAGTACACTATAACCTGCCCAGGAGTATGAAGAATAATTGTACCAAGTTTCGTTAAAATCCATCGAGTAGTTTTGTTTCTATTTATTTATTTATTTAACTCTTTAACATAAATAAAAATATACATACAGTGAATAATTCAAATGAAATACAGTAACATAAATAAGATTGAAATATACACTGTCTTATTGCATTTTTACAGACAACCTTTAGTTAAGGGAGAACAGATAGAAAAGGGCATCAAGAGTGAATCAACAACATAAAATCAAAAACATGTAATGCACAAAAATATAGTTATTTTATTAAATATATTAACAATATATATACATACATTACACATACACTCATATATATATATACACATTTATTATAACATATAGATATAAATTGGTCTGCACACACAAGGAAATTGACAAATCTAGTCCAAAAATTACAAAAGTGGAAAAGAGTAACTACATGAAAGAAAATGTAGACATATTACGAAGCCAAGGATTTTAATAATAAATATAATTGTGACATTAATGTATTGAGACTATTTGGTTGACCTTTAATTAAAGCTCTTTAAGATAGTGAGGTGTTTTATATAAAGAAGAGATAATATATGCCAATCTCGGCGTCGACGTATTATTGAGCTGAGTGCGAAAATTAGAGATCTATATATTTTAATTGCATTTTTTAATACAAATGTATAGTTATTTTGTTGGTTGACCTCTCTATAATTTATTAAAATAGATATAGAAATATATATATTGTAGTTTAAGAGTTCATCAAATAGTCAATTTTAATAATAAATATAATTGTGACATTAATGTATTGGTTTGGTTGCCTTTAATTAAAGCCACGTTTTATAATATAACCATATTATTATTAGTATCATATATTTTAAATTTTTAAACTTCAGAATCCATTGCATAGTTTCATTTATTTTATTAAATGCTTGAAATTGAAGCTTTCTCTAGCATAGATGAGAGAATTTTTTAAATCAGTTAATTATTTTTAGAGTTTATCCATTACAATGAAAAAGTCAGTCTTTCTTCTTCATATTTATATAAAATTTAGATTAAATTAATTTTAATTTAATATAATTAATTTTATTATAATTAATTTAAAAAAAAATAATAAAAACAAATTAATTTTGTTTTAAATAAAAATTACTTCAGTTATGTTGTTTATAAATTTAATATAATTAATTTTAAATAAAATTATGGCATAAAATAAAATACCATATGAATACATCATATGGTTTGTATATGTCCTTATAGAGATATCTTTAAAGCAAGACATACAAAACTAATCAATTTCTTTCATCAGGGATGACCTGGAACTTGTCACAGAGGAGCATCATAAACAGAGGTGCTTTCTACGAGACCAATATGCTTGTTTAAGAATAACAGGAAGACAAATTCCTTAGACATTTTGTGGTCAGATGTACAGTAAAATTGTAGAGTTAATATTTGAAAATGCCTCTTATGATTTACTAAAAGTTTAAACTTTATTACAAGTTATCTATACTAGTAATTATATAGAGAAAAATTTTATTTTGTGTTTGTAATGGACAAACTTTAAAACTACTCAACAGATTTTAAAAATTCTTTCACTTATATAAATCTACATTACCAGCAAGTAACATAGGCTATATATATATATATATATATATATATATATATATATATATATCTTTGAGCGTGAGAGCTGTGTAAAGCTAGATCAAAAAAAAATTAAATAATGTATGAAAATTTATAATGATTTATTCTAATTATAATCAATTAAATGTACCAATAGGAAAAGTAGTCCTTTTTTCAAAGACCTTTAAGGATTTTTTTTTTATAATATATCAACCCTATGATATGCAGATCAAATTTTTTTTAATCAAATTTTTGTTGAGACTTTAGTACACTGGAGTGACTATGCCAGCCTCATAGGGATTATCAAAATTATGAAATATTGTTTATGTTGAATTATTAATAAGGAAAACACCTAATATTCCCAAATTAACTATATACCTAGTCTACTTATAGAAAAAGAGTTATCAGTAGATGTTAATAATATAGATGTTCAATATATAGTTATGAAAGTATTAAATATGTAACTTATTAACACTTTGTTTGAATCGAAGCATTTGGCGTTCCATATCTTCCTGCCTACCCTAATGGGATACAGGGGTAACAGATATGTATGTATGTATGTATGTATTAACACTGTCTACTGCTAAAATTTTAGGTCAATGTTTAACCTGAAAAATGAAAGGTTTCCCGAGTAATTATTTTGATAAATTAGTTGTGTAATAGTACTGTTGTTATGCAACAATATCTTCATTCATATATCAATTATAATGTGTACAAAGTATTTCTTATTAATTGCAACAAATTTAGATATTTTAGTTTGTTATAACTTTTAATTTTTAGAAATACCAACCTAAAGTTAAACTACAGTAACAACTCAAGTTAAAAAACCTATTAAGGTTCTTTAAGAAATAGCAAAAAAATTTATTCAAAATGACACAAAAATGAGTTTAATCAATTCCAAATATAGATATGGTATTGAGATTTAGCTATGCGGTATGGTTTTCTATAAAACTTGAACAAAATTAATATCTTGATTAGGGATTACCTATTTGTTTACCTATGTGACTTGTTTGGTATAAAATAGATAAGAAAATCCCTAACGTAAGATTAATTTTAAGAATTTATTCTGTAATTATACAATGTTCTTCACTGAAGTTATGCCAATAAAAGAACAGTTGATGCTGGTTTAAACATAATGGTGTTGGTGCAACAATTAAATAAACCTACTTTAAACTTGCACACCTAATTTTTAGTTTAAACCAGTATTTTATATGCCCAACTAAAAGAATAGCACTTATAAACATATCAATGATATTAATAATTGTTATTAATGAAACACAATGATAAGCAAAGATAATACAAATAGTCTTTAAAAAATAACTTTGATCATATTGCAGAAGAGAATGGCAGTGCAGTTGGTTCAGCCATAGTAACAGCTTACTTTCTGAAAGAGCATGACAAACAGTTGAAAAAATTGAATTGCCTCTGGATTGCACAATCAAAAATGGCTATGAAGACAATAAATTACCATCAATGTGACAAAAACAATAGCGACCGAACTGCACCAGCAACGAGAGGAGCTTCTGCGCTGCAAGTTATAAGGTATATACTCACGTGAGGTCAAAAGGCATGGAAAACACATTTTCAACTACTCCCTGTTTGCAATGCATTTCGTGAAAATCGACAGGGAAGGTCACGCGTGGCACGATTCCATACTTTCACATTGCAAAATATTTGGCACTGGGGACGGAGGGACGAGAGGCGGCGCGTTGGCGACGTCAGTGCCTCAGTGGCCCCACTGCGCTCGCTCACTCACGTATCCGCACACACTACATTTTAACTTCGTAATTTCACATCACACACAAAACCTTTGAGCTAACAAGCTTTAACACTTAACATAAACAGTATGGAACATTAGGAAAATAGAGGAACAACCTCCCAAGTGGCTAAATCGCAACATCGAATCGGGTGTCACAGACTCGTGGGGATAGTTTTCGTATCTCAACTCAATTTATGAGATTTACGATCTTCAAAACTCGTCAACTTACATTGTAATTGTTATCCAACGCATTCAGTAGTCGATTACTTAGATCATGAGCGTTATTACTCATTTATAAATGAAAATATCTAACTAAATACGACGAACGTGTCTCGGCTGCGTCGTAATGGCGGACCGACGACTACGTATGCCCGTGCCAGGGCATTTTAGCCGAATAATTCAGCTGATAACTACTGAGGCGACGCACACTCGTGTTTTTCCGTTCTTTTGACGGAATAACTTTATTTTGACATAAGTTGCCAATAGATGGCATAGTAAAATCTTGATAAAAGTTAAAAATTCTTAATTTAAGAACAATGACATTAATGCATTTTATTATTTAATTTACAAAGATATAATAAACGTTCAAATTAATGTTAAAATATAATAAAATATTGTAAAATATGTCTTTTCCTTCAACAAAATAATGGCAACATTCTACGGAGTTGCTAACATTTAATTCCAAATTTCATTTTAATGTACTCATTACCTCAATAGATGGCGCTAAACAGAGAATATTAAAAATAATTAAAATGAATTAGGAAATAGAAATAATGTTTTTATCTCTTTTACTCTTTGCAATTACCATATAACAAAATTTTTATTATCAAAAGGAATTTTTAATATTAATTTATATCTTTTTTCCATTTAAGGCCATTGAATTTAGATAATTTAAATAATATATTTTTAATTATTTTATAAATTTAAGAATTTTAAATTGAAATTTTGTTTAACCTGTTTTTTATCTAAAATATTTTAATCACACAGCAGGAAATCAGTGTTTTTTTTCCAATTAAAATATATTTAAAAAAAATCATAGCTTTTAATATTTTTTAATATTAGCAAGAGGTCATTTTACTCACTTTAGTTGATTTCTCTTAAATATCTATAAGTATATTGTCAAATATACATGTTCTATTCTACATAACCTATAAATATTTAAGATCTAATCCTTTTTCAAATTTGCTTGAAATAGATTTTTTTTTATTATTATTATTGTCGTTACTCCGTTTTGTTTTTGCAAAATACCTTCACCCTACCAAAACTTCACTCGATCAAGTTTCGACTTGGGGCGAACACAATCTTGTTTGATTCAGCCCTAAGAAGACACAAATCTACACTTTCACAGCAAATGAGACGCCGTTTGTCGTATCTCTTCGCTTTCTGGGTTCTTCCTTTGATCATAAGTCGAGTCTAGGGGTCCTTGGCATTGATATATCTAGCGACGTCCAATTTTGCGGTCATCTAAAGAAAAAGGCTAAGATGGCTTCCAAAAAGTTCGAAATGCTCAATAGAGTGAGACGGTATTTTACGTCGGAACACCGATTGAAATTGTATAAAACTCAAGTCAGGCTATATATAAAATATTGTTCTCACCTATGGACAGGAGCGCCACAGTAACAACTCCTTCCGTTATACAGCATTCAAACTTGGACGACTCGAATTATTGATGATCAGCGCCTTATTGTCCGACTTGACCTACTGAAACTACGTAGAGATGTTGCATCTGTGTGCATCTTCAACCGAATTTATTATGAGGAGTGCTCTGAGGAATTGTTTGGATTGATACCTGCTGCTGATTTTCACCACCGTACAACCCGCCACAAACTAAAGTTTTATTTCAACTATCTGGACGAGTGGCGGTCTTCCACTGCGCGTTTTTCAGGGTATTTTCTTTCACGCACAACCACTCATCATCAACAATCAACTTCCAGCAGCCTATTTCCGAATATCATAACCTTCAAGAAAAGATAATATGTCTTTTTAAAAGGCCGGCAATATATCTTTTTAAAGCGCACCTGCAATGCCTTTGGTGTTATGGGTGATCATGGGCGGCGGTAGTCACTTACCATCAGGTGAACCGCATGCTTGTTTGCCCTCTGAGTTGTAAAAAAAACCCTTAATATCGAGGTAAATGACACAAAAAAAAAGGCGCATTATGTACTTTTAGAATCATTGCAAGCTTTTACAACATCTAGAGATAATCAACATCCAGGGTATGCACGGCCCACTCGTACCCTCCCCCCCCCCTTAAATACGCCCATGAATATTACTTAAAATTACGTATGATTAATCAGTTTATTATATGCGATTTCTTATTATATCGTCTATGTTTTACATTTTTTACTAAAATAATTATCAGATAATGTATATTATATAAATATAGGTATGTTTTGTATTATTATCTAAGATTAATGCAAACTCTTATAACGTAGTGATTACTTGTTCTGTGGGACGACGTATTTGTTTTAGCGATGGGCGATTCGAATCAAAAAACTCGAGTTACTCGAGCTGCATTGCCGCCGGCTCAATTCGAACTAGCTTTTCTATCAATTCGAATCAACTCGTATAAAGCCAATACGGCGCTACCTACGTTACAACCGTGATATGAATGCGATCTACGCTCGGATCACTGTAGCACGCAACTCGGCCGACTGTGTTCGTCATAACGTCAACTCGATTCAGTTGCTGTGAATGCTGTGTGGCTGTGTGCGTGCGACGCAACAGAAACATTATACAACGAGCAAGACTCTCGTGTGCGTGATATTTCTGTCAGCGTGTTTTACAGTTACACTCCGCGCGCTATATCATGGTGCGGTGATAGTTGAGATTTTGGCACTTTTTATTATAAATTAACAGAATAGTGTTGAGTGAGATTTATGGAGTCAAAGTCAATCTAATAATATATTTATTATTTTTATATGACTGGAAAAGCAAGTTACTGTTACCAATCCATAGATTTGTCGCATACAATGAACTTTCGTAAATTATCTATGCTTTACTGTTTGCGTTGTACAAGTATTTTGAATTATATAATTATTAATATATTATAATTATTTACTTATATGTGTATGTACCTATTATGCATACCAATATAGCGTGTGGTGTATAATACTCGACATAACTACACCAACCGAACAAGCTGCGAAGCAGAATGAGATAGTAACATCACATGAGGCGCAAGTTAAAGGAAGAGAAGGCGATTGATTCATGATTGGCTGACGACGAGCTTTTTTTTTAGAAATGTTACTGTTCCGTTTTTTAATATTTAGTTAATTAATTAATGTTAAAATAAATAGTAAAAATATAAGTATTAAACTTTTATGTATTTTTTTAGGTGATTACATAACTATTTAAATTTTTTATAAAATGAAATGAAATTTATTTGATTGGGATTAAATTTGTATTTTGTTATTTTTTACTTTTGTATTTTTTACGTTTTTTTTTTTTTTTTGAAGTCTGTTGATTTTATTTCAAATTTATTTATTTTTCCATTTTTAGTATATTTTAATATTTACATTACAAATTTTTAGGATTTCCTTCAATTTTCATGGGATCCAGATTCTGACTTGGTGACAAAAAAAGAATTTTCATAATCTTTTTTGCGATAGAATTATCCCTTAATTCCTATATAAACCTAACCGTTAAGGAGTTGTACTTCATCATCAGCTCTCTCTCTCTCTCTCTCTCTCTCTCTCTCTCTCTCCTATCCGTTATATATATATATATATATATATATATATATATATATATATATATATACATGGTGACAATGGGACCACCTCAAGATAATACCCCTTCCGACAAAAAAATAATACAATTGACGGAGTAATCGCGTAACAAACAAATAAAAAAACATACAATATTAGTCGAATTGAGAACCAGCTCCTTTTTTGGAAGTCGGTTAAAAATAAAAACCTATATTTTAAATATTAGTATTTTGTATTTTTCTTTCAAATTAATAGCTCGAAAGTAAAGAACAAAACTGTTCTATAACTAAAATAGATTGATAATATGAATTCTGAGTGTTTACTACGTTACACTAGTATATTTTATTCGAATTGATTGAAACCCGCGAGTTCGCGCTATCGACGATTTAAATCTAAAGCGAGTTAAGTAACCGACCTACTGAGTTCATATTCAACTGCAGTATTGACTATACGAAGTGAATGCGAGCTGATTCGAGCTGCGATTCGAATCAGCCACCATTTCAATTCGGTTTACTCGAATTCAAAACTATACGAGTTGGCCCATCGCTAATTTGTTTCTGTTCCTTTCGCACAGTTACTAGCGTACATATGTATATGCTACGATAGAAATGAGTTACAACTGTTGTTGTACACTGAATTAAGAAATATCACTATGACTTGTATTATAAAAATACGTTTTATTTGTTAATTAATTTATTTGTCACTGTATGTATATTTATGTATACATATTTATTAAAAATATATAAAAATTAATACACGACTGCACACAGTTGTAGTCCCTAAAAATGCACGATAATAACTGTTAGTTTTTGTCAAGTTCATTATTCATTAGATAGAAGCAATTAACATGCAATAGTTAATAGTGCCTCCGTAGAGCGAAACTAAAATTATCATCATGAACTATTTCTTTTCTATTCGAAAAGTGCATTAAACTTTATTTACGATTAAGTAGCTGTTAATAATTTTGCTAAGGAAATACAATTTTTAAATAATTAGCAATTATTCGCGAGTTATTGGTTCTATCTAATAAGTAACTACCCCCTGTCTACCTCTGTCCTAAAGACAAAATAAACTTGCCAGGCATAAGTGGTGTGGACATTTACCGATAGATTGAGTCATATACGATTAAATATATTTTGTTGCGTGTTTGAATATGTATCCTACAAACGAGAAATATAATTTACTACTATAGTCGTTCAAATGTTTTAGTGGTTAATAAACTTGTAGAAATTATACTCACTCTGAACAAAAAATTCATTTGGTCTGTGATTGATTGATATAATCTGTTGCTGTTTAATGTTGTCTTATCTAGAAGAGATGTAGTTGTTTTTGACTTATATGTTACATCTTTGTTTATCGAATAAAAACTGTAATTTCTTCTTTGTTTTACAACCCTTATATTATAGGTTAAGGAAAGATCGTGTATGGAGTCAATATTTTACTTACTCATCTGTGGGGACTTTGTTTGTTCTGTTTCTCTTTTTGACTGATTATCTACTTGTGTTGTGATGTGTGCGAGTGGGATATGATCATTTTCGATTGACAATTTGTGCACAAGTCGTGTATCGCGTTACTTGCAATGGCAAAATATTGCCTTTACCTACAACAATAAAAATATAAATTTTAATCAGTTATAAACATATACTTATTTAATTTGTTGTGGTGTAAACATTTTGTGATCGCTTCTTAAATAGAAACGTGATAAATGGCGAATATCTCAGTGCAATTGTGTGTTCAGTGATTGTGGCTATGAACCGTCGCTGTTCGCAGTCGGTTCGGACGCTGGTTTTCGATGATTCGGACTGTGATCCGCCGAAAGCCGAACAGAAGGACCTCTCCTCAGCTGAGGTTCCATCATCGCTGAACCGGAGCGCTGAAGGTCAGAGAAAGATTTGTATGATATTATGGTGTATATCGGAACGCGCTCTCGCGTTGTTTTCAAGGTTTATGGACTGTCAATTTTATTACGAAGGCGTGAATGAACTAACCCTGCATATTGGTTCGATTGTCATGTACAGTGAACATTTATGTTAACTATTAAGTCACCCACTCGTTTGTGTTTCAGAAGTACCGACACCTCGTTCTGTAACATCAATTTATATTTTACTATATTGAGGGTATTTGTTTATTGTTGTTTTTTTTTTTAATATCACAAAAATATATTTAGTTATTTTTAATATTATTTATGTCATTATTAGATGTTTTAGTGTGTGCAAATTATTATTCTGTACAGTTTATCAATCATATGATATGTAAACAAGTTAGATAGTAGGTATGTTATTACTTATGATCAATTCATTGGCCAATCTTACTAATATAATAAAATTTGTAACTGTTTGATGTTTATATATAAGACAAAACAATCATTTTATAAATATTGTCTGTTTATCTGTCTGTTGACATCATCCAAAAATTACTGCTACAAATTGAATTTAGTTTCCACAGTTACATTCCTGAAGGTTTAACTTAAAAACTGATATGTATTTAATCTTGATATGTTATATAGAAGTGGTCTATTTCATTATTTATTCTATTTTTGAAATTCATGCATACCAAAGACAAACAATTAGTTAATATATAAATTTATTAAAACAGTTAATTAAAAAAAATTCTATAAAATTTGAACAGTCTTGTCAATTTTAATTTATTACTATGGCAATACAGGTAGATATAATAATAATAATTGGTTTTATTTTATACAATTAAGGTGGGAAACAAACAGTGAGTATCATTGATATGATTGAATAATAGTTTAATCATGGTGATTGTTACTGGCTACCTATTCTATTTTTGAAATTCCTACTTAAAGATAAGATTGCTATAAATATATTATAGTACTTAATAAAAACAACAAAAGAAAATACAGCAATAAAAACTATTTTAAATGCAGTGGAAACCTACAGTATCTGGCATACTTATTATTTTTAGACAAGTGTAGTAGGGTAAACATTCTCAAATGTACTTTTATTATGATTTTGATAGAAAACTAGTCACATAATCTAAAATTTAATAATACATTGAGTATTTTCAGACATTAATATTAAAATAGATACTCTTTATTGTTTTCTCCAAAAGATTACAGTAGTAAACTTATTATAAATATAAAAAATAAAAAGTATATAATTAATATTTTACATGTATGGGATTTTGTTTTGTTTTTCCTATCTCTATTTATAGATCAGAATGATAGTCATTCTATGGGGCTTATAGCTTTGTTTATATAAACTTTATCCAAATTGGATTGATATTTGAAAATCATCATTATCCATGTTTTCATCAGATATATAAAAATCTTTTCACCATCAGGTGTCATACATATGGTGAACACCTGTTGCACTCTTTTAATTCATCATCTTTTTTTATATATCATATTCTTTATATAATTGATAATAAAATAATATTCTCCCCAGTTAATTATTAGCTGAAATACAACCTATCTCTTTTTATGAATTTGGTTTAAAAAAAAATCGCACCAAGGGTACAGGTATTAAAAAATGTTTCAAATAGTTTATAATAAATTTGGCAATAAAAAATAAGTTTGCTTATACAAAACCATTACGGGTTTCTTTTAAAAAATAATAAAATAAATTGGGTAAGGTACATTTATTTTAAACACAAATACAGTAGTCTGGGATACTTATCTATGTCACTTGTAGAAATTCACACAAATCTTGACTTTCACCATTTATTTTTATTTTCAGTAATGATTGTCATTAAACTAAAATACATGGACATTATAATCTTTGGTGTAACCACAAATTGAGAATAATAAAAAGTAAACTACTCCTTGGTGCCCCAATATCCATAATGGCCGTCTTGAAAATATGCTTTAAGATTTTAACTAGCTTTTACTTGCGACTTTGTCTTTGTAACTGTAATATGTTTATACTGGGATAACAATAGCTGCTATATCCTCTATTTCCTATAATATATGTATTTAAAATTTCATAGGAATTGATTAAGCAACTAAGAGGTAATAAATAAATAAACTAAAAAAACAAACACATTTATTGGTATGGATTGATTTAAATTTAAAAGTATTATTCACTTATTATTTTAATCTACATATTTTTTTTTAACTTTTTATATGTAAAATACATATTTTATTTTTTACTAGTTGTATCCTACAGCTTCATGGTTATACCATAATGTTTAGTAGCCACTCTATAACTTTTCTTAAGAATTTAGTTATTAAATGCAAAAAGAATCTTTCAAATCTAACTGGTAGTTTCAGGCATTGTTGCCTTCAAATAAACACTTCCACTATTACATTCACATAGTTTAATTTTCTTATTACAGTGGATTTTGGGTATAACGACAATAAAAGGACCACTCTATTTACATTGTTGTATCCGTAAGTCGTTACAGATAAAAGTAAAGAGATACAGACACATACACATGTATAGTTTTTTCTTCGCACAAATCAGCATTGTTTTCACCATCTTTCAATTAAGAAATGATTTCTTTTCTTTAAAAGTGAATGTGTGTCGAGACAGTCATACTTATCCAAGAGTTTACTAAACTCAGTTGCTACTCAGAATATCACTTTGTAACTGAACCATTAATTCAACTCCAAAACGTATATGCTTTCCCACCTACTAGCTGATATCTATAAACAATAGGTCAAGGTCTCCATACTTGCTGACCATTTGTGTGGATGTAAACAAAAGGTTAGAAATGTTTGTGAAAGTAAGAAATCTTGGTGTCTCTTTAGCGGCCAACTTCGGTCGCAATATCTGCATGGGATTTCTAGGAATTTGTTACAAATGATTCCTAAAAAACAGTCGTTACATCTGCCACATGCACATGAATTTTGTACTAAAGTATGCTTTAAATTCATAGGACTTAGATTTAACGTCGCTATAGGCAAATGGTCGCTACAACCAAGGTCGTAATAAATGAAATCCACTCTATTTTTCATTATTTATGTAATTATTACAACAGCCAACACCCCATGCAGGTTTCAAGAGTTAATATTAAGATAAATTTTTACATAACTGTGTTTACTAGATAAAAGAAGATATATGTTATATTATCTTTATGTATGTAGTAATACAATGAATTGTGGTGTCAACAAAGTTTCACTATCAATAAAATAACCAGGTTAGAAAGTAGACAGGTGATAAGCTTAGTAGTTCTGTTTATCATTACATATTTCAGTTACAATTGTCTTATATGTATATGATTGAAATTGTTTTCCATTTTTTTTAATGCATGATTAATGGAATGGTAATCCCGTTTGCGCTAACGGTATACGCTGGCGGGGCACCAGTGAGGGGTGATAGGTGAATAATGAAAAAAGGCAGGTCAGTCAGCCCATTGTGATGAATGAATCAGTGAAAGGGACTGGTAGCCCGCATTACTAACGATCCCTTCCCCCCTGTTTTATAGTCATAGAATACTGATGGATCTTTTATATGTAATATTTGTCAGATCCGTCAGTATTCTACGACTATGACAATATTTTAGTTACAAGCTTTATTTGTTTTTTTTTTTCATCATTGTTTTATTTGGTATGCACTATTTAATAGTTTGAGTTATAATAATGAAATAATAAATACCATGGGATATATGATATGGTGTTATTTAGTTTTATACTAAGCAGAGCTTGTACTATGTGTTCTTATCAACTGACACATGTGCTTTTTCTTTTTATAAAAATAATAAATATGTGCTCACAACTAGTTTCTTATATTTAGAGCATTCAATACTTGACTTCTGGATACCCTATGTTTTTTAAGGAAAAGTATTCCGTTTCATAGATGAAACACTCTCTATACAGCAGAAATCTCCAACCAGAGGATGTATCCTCTAGGGGGGTGTAATAATATGTCAAAGGGGGCATAATGTTATTTATGTTATATATAGTAAATTATAAATTTTGGAACAAAAATTAACGCTTAAATAAAGTTGTGCCTAGAATCAACCAACTGAGGCAGAGCATGCAACCTCAAGTTTAAATATTAGTGGTGTAGTAAAACATGGTTTAAATTTATTTACAATTTATTCTTTATAACTTAGAAATAAATAACATTTATTAAAATCATGTGTTCTTTTATAATGACAAAATTCGAGGGGGGGGGGTCCATAAAAATATTACATATATATATAATCTGAAGAGGCTTAACATGCCAATGATTTTGACTTAAATACAGTTTAAGTTCTACCAAGAGTTATAAACACCAACATACATATTGTTTACCATCTTCTGTTATCTTATAAAGTGTACGCTAAAGTCCTCAATAACTCAATACCTTATCAATTACAATAATTTTGTAACATAAACTTCATAACATGTAAACAATTCTTATCTTAATGCTCAGTGCATTGGTTACTGATATTATAAATGTGAAAGTGAGTTTGTTTGTTATAACACCTTAATAGTTGAACTAATCACTATGAAATTTGGTGTACGTATACTATATGAGATGGGTTAGGATAGGATATAGGCTACTTATTATTCCAGTTAGAAAATATATACCAGTCATGTGAATGAAGTTGTGGGTAAAAAAAAGGTAGATAATTTATATGCATTACTTGCAACACACAACAACAAACATGGATAGACATGCTCAGTAAAAAAAGATAAAAGAATACATAAACAAAAAAATGATCTAACAAAATGCATTAAAAAAGTAACAATTTTTCCCTTTATGCTTGTGCCACAGTAACACAAAATAGCCACAACTAAGTCTATTGCTTTGCCCTCAAAAGAGCAAAAATATCTCAATATAATTATATTCTGTTGTGGTCAAAAGCTAGCTACGAAATTCCTTAAAAAAAAAATAAAAAAAAAAAAAGATTTTTTTACAACACAGGGGCAAACGAGCTTGCGGCTCACCTGATGGTAAGTGACTACCGCCGTCCATGGTCACCCACAACACCAACGGCATTGCAGGTGTGCTGCCGGCCTTTTAAAAGGGAATATGCTCTTTTCTTGAAGGTTATGTTGTCGTATCGGTTCGGAAATACTGCCGCTGTAAGTTGATTCCAAAGAGTTGTTGTGCGTGGGAAATAGTGCCTTGAAAAACGCACAGTGGAGGACCGCCACTCGTCCAGATGGTTGGGATGAAATTTAAGTTTATGGCGGGTTGTACGATGGTGAAAATCAGCAGCAGGTATCAATACGAACATAAGTAGATAAAATACATTGCGTGTGTTCATTATATTCATTATTTAATATTTTATTGTAATTAAAAAAAATATCATTAGAAGAGTAGTCAGAGGTCACTTTCTATCAATTTTAAGCACTCAAGCGATAATTACTAACTCCTTAATATAATATATAGTTAATAGTAAATATATCAAAAATATTACTCATACAATATTCTGTTTAGTTTTTTATTCTATCTTTTGTTGAGGGTTCAGTACACCTGGGTGACTATGCCAGCCTCATAGGGAATGTCTAAAGGTTAGGTTTGTCAAATCATCAGGGATACCTTTACCCACAGTTATAGGCGTTTGGCATTGTGACTGCCAGGTTGACTAAGTATTATATTGATGATTCTTCACCAGAGGGCGCCACCCTCACTAGTAGTGGAGTGATGTAATAGTGTATGTACATAAATATTGTAAACATATGATACCTATGTAGTTAATGTCAAGGTGAAGACCAGTATGTACCTCTGAATCAATTATTTATATAATATTAATTATACATGTTTTTTTTTTTGTGTTTTACGATATGGACATATTTTCCTCTATTGATGTGAATAAACAATTATAATTAATTATATTACTAGCTTTGCCCGTTTGTATTGCACAGCATTTTACAATCTATTCAGGTTAATATTAATTTGCACTTTTTGGAGGGTAATTTAATATTCTCTCTTTATTTGTTTTTTTGATTGGTGAATATGGTATGGTAACCCCGCCTGCACTAATGGTATACGCTGGCGGAGCACCAGTGAAGGGAGATAGATGAGAATGAAAACAGGCCAGTTAGCCCATCATGATGAATTCATCAGGAATTAACCATGATAGTTTCCAGGGAGAACCGCGAGGAGGTCGACCTGGTTGGGTATGTTACTAGCAATGGGGTTCTCAGTGTCCATTACTAACAATCCCTTTTCCCCCTATTCTCTCTCTATTGAGTTTCAAAGTTTAAATCTTCTATGGCTTGGTTTCGGAATTAACACACTAAATGGTGGAGTAAAAACATGGTTTTTATTTTTACGTTCTTGTTTTGTAATTACTGATTAATGTTGTTATTGGTAATGTATATCGGGTCGTTAACGAATAAGCGATTCGAGAAGTATTTGGTATTATATCGTATAGAAATAGATATATCGTTTTGGTTATTTTTTTTATGAGATAGGTAAAAGAAAATTAAAGTTTTGCTTGTTTATCTATCACATATTACATGCATACATATGGTAGAGGAATGGGCAGAAGCGTTCCTCTTAAAACATCTGTAAAAGCCTAACTGCGGTTACCAAATCGCCTGCCAAGCGTCGTTGGCAATTGGTTAAACTTTATCCTTATGGGGAAGGTTTATGTTTAAGGGCTTAAATAATAATAATAAAATAAATTAATTCCGAAGCGGCTCACTCCCGGGAAAGATGCAGAAAGCGGTGCTCTTAGATTCTGCCCGCATTGTACGCTGGTTTCTCTCCCTGGGGCCCTGAACCCCGGCCGGTTAGTTGCCATCTCCTCTCCTTAAGGGGGGAAATGAGAATTTTTGTAAAATTTAAATAAATTATACGTGAAACAATGTTATTAATAAAACATCGCTGTGTGTAACCTGTTTAAATGTTCTCAGTATCTGTTTACTTCATTAATGGAAATCAATATTCCATTAAGGTAAGACTTCCGAGTAATTTGCTATCAGGGTCAGAGCTGGAGGGGGGGGGGCTGGTCCTTCAATTGCGTAAAGAGGCAAAATGAAGCACCAAAATTGAGCGTCAAACGTGGCGCGTATAGAATGTATTTTGGTCGAGAATGTAAAGGTACGCTCGCCTCCTGCTTTTTTTTTATTCTAACATGTTCATCGAAATGTCGACAAGCCAAGTGTTACCACCACAACGGCAATGTAATCGGTGTTTATAGTCCTAAGCATATTTATTTAATAGAGGCGATTTTTGCTCGGAGAGGCGAAGTAGCTAAATACGGCCCTGTTCTCTATTGTTGAAACCATGATTTCATATTGGTTTTGTTATAATAAAATATATTCTTTTGTAGTTGAATCATCATCATCATCATGTCAGCCGTTAATTGTCCATTGCTGAACATAAGCCACCTCCTTGGAGGTGTTTGTCAACAGTTAACGAGATTTGGCGGTGTTTTAATAAAGACACTGGAGGTTGCCCGCGTTGATACAAATGTAGGTAGTCAGATGTAGTATGGCGTATAATTGTTCCTTCTCAACTGTATAATGGGAACATCCAACAGTCCAATACCAAAATAAAGGAAAGGGACCAAAAACCTGGGGGGAAAGGGACTGTTAGCAATGGAGTTTGACAGCCCTATTGCTTTTAAAAATTGATTTTAAAAATTAGTCACGATGGTTTCTACGGGGCAGCCTGTGGAGGTCGACCTGATATTGCTAGCAATTGGGCTGTCAAACTCCATTGTTAACAGTCCCTTTCCCCCCACGCATGAGGGGTGTCATGAATAAAACAATATACTCTGTTATGTCCATGGTACTACTCATGTCTATAGGCAACGGTTATTACTTTCAATCAGGTGGGCCATCAGCTTGTTTGTCATTATAAGTTGTATGAAAAAAAAAGTCAATCGCTAGGTGTTACTTCCATATGAGTATAGTAGTATATATGAGTATGTATATCTACTATTTCTATTGTTGTTTCCTAAATCAGGAACGTATTCCACTTAGTACAAGGTTTTAAATTTTTTTTTTTTTTTTTATAAAACTTAGAATGGCAAACAAGCTGACGGCCCACCTGATGGAAAGTGGTAACCGTCGCCTATAGACATGAGCAGTACCATGGACATAACAGAGTATGCTGTTTCGCCCATGATACCCCCCATGCGTTGCCATTCCTGAGGACTCAGGTGTTATTCCTCTGTACCCAGTAAATTCACGCCATATCCCACCCTTCAAACCGAAACACAGTTATGCAAACACAACTGCTTCACGGTTGAAACACGAATGGGACAGAGGTACCCAAGCAAACTTTTATTAAACTATTAACTCTTGTAAGAAAGTAACTGTATATAAAATTTTTGAAAAAAAAACCACCACTGATACCACTGAGGTGGCAAACAAGCATACGGCCCACCTGATGGTAAGTGGTTACCGTAGCCTATGAACACCTGCAATACCAGAGGTATTACGCGTGCATTGCCGACCCTGAAGAAACCTCTTTACCCCCCTTTTGAAGAACCCCATGCTGTAGTCTCTTAGGAAAACCTCGACAGGGAGCTCATTCCACAACCTGAGTGTTCGTGGGAGGAAACATCTCTGAAACCGCGCAGTACGCGACCATTGAGACTGTAGGACATGAGGATGAACTCCCTGTCGATGGCGAGCCGTACGATGGTAGAAAGAATATAGAAAAAATTATAAATAATTAATTTTCTATTGTCGGCTAGTGCGCGCGACCTCTCAATGGTCTTCATAGAGTTTTAAAAATGGCCGTGACTCCTTCAGCAAACGCATTAAGCTACCTACCCTACATTTTCAGATATTTTCCACTTTTATTAATGACGGTAGTAGATCGATTATTAAATTGAGACTAATGATTGTGTTTTCAGTCAGTCATTTATAATAGATTAAGAATCTATGTTATTTATAGATAAAATTATATATATATATATATATATATATATATATATATATATATATATATATATATATATATATATATATATAATATTTATACTTTGTTTTTTAAAAATTATATATATATATATAAATTAAATAAATAATATAAAAATTAAAAATGTAACGCTTTGTTACAATATGTGTTTTGGAATTTATTTAAAAACTGTATTAAATAGCAGCTATAGTCACTTAAGACGCTCTTATTTTACTGTTTTTCTATTTTAGCCCAGATTCATTCTTTGTTGGGTATACGCCTCTTCATAATTCCGCCAGACGACCGGATCCTTCGCCATGCGCATCCAGGTCCTGCCTACCGTTCTACTTATATCGTGGGACCAGCGTATGGGTTGTCTCCCCATGTTCCTCCGGCCAATTCTTGGTCTTCACTCTGCGATTTTACAGCTCCAACATCCATTCTCACGTCTGCTCATGTGGCCTGCCCATCTCCACTTCAACCTGGAAACTATTAGGACATTGTCTTTGAATCCAGTCTATCCTACTAATATAATAAAATTACCGACTATAATTCTACATAGGGAATATTTAAGAAAAATTTATATGAGGTTTAAAAAATAAAACAATAGATTCCAATGCAATATTTTTTAGAAATGTCTATTTGTTTGTATGTTTGTTTCGGCATTACGCAAAAACTACTGTACTAAATTGAATGTCATTTTCACAGTTGCGTTCCTGATGGATGATCTTGGGAACCTGTGGGGTTACTCTCGAATAAATTCCAATAAATCGATATTGAAATTGAGACGTTTCGCAGTCTCGAATTGTAATACTAGCGACATAATGGTTCCATATTGTTCTGATAGATGCATGTTAGTGTAACATACCAATGCAAAGTATTGTAAACCGATCCCAATTATAACCTAATTCCTAACTGTTGCTCCATGAGTGGAGTATAAAATTGTCATTGGCAATAGATTGGATTGATATTGATAGTAGATTCAAGAGTAGACTTGCTGATGTATGTTTTATCTTTATATGCTATCTACAAGTGGTTTGTTTCATTGGGTTTCCTACTTCTAAGATCCAGTTGAGTTTCTTGCGAGCTCTTCTCAACAGATAACGACCTTCTGAATCCTCTAGTAGATTAAAAAAAAAAAAAGATTTAAAAGTACTTGTAAACAAGTGTATTTGAATAAAAATGATTTGAATTTGAATTGTTAACCGTGTTGGAATGTTTAGTGTACAGTTTTGGTTGTTCGATCTAAATAAATATTGCAACAGGTGCCACAGTATACCTACATTATAACAAAATGTAAGAAATTAGGTTAATTTGATATTAATTAATATAATAGTAGAGTTTAATATTGATAATGGCCTTGGCAGTTAAGAGTCTGTTCGATTCTCCAATAATCGCCTTAAATCCGGCTCGAAGGATCAAAATGATGTGTTAATAAAGTTTGTGCGTCATGTTTTATTCATGTTCAGCATTATTATTTAAGATGAAATGAGTAAATGTTTCGTAGATACATTAGATTGAAATTCTTAATTTAGAATATGTCTAAGACATAATTTATTTACCTTTAAATTTTATTTCAATATAATTTCGTACACTAATAGGTAACATATAGGCTACTTTTTATATTGATTACCTATATAAAACACCTTTTACAGGCTAAGATAACAAAAGATATTAGAAAGCGGCTTAACAAAACCTATATCTGAAGTTTTGTATGGATGTGTGATGTGGACATTAACTCAGAAGGAAATGAATAAACTTAGAGCCTTTGAATTGTGATACTGGAGAAGGATGGAGAAAATTAGCTGGCGGGATCGAATTATCAATGAGAAGGTCCTGCTTAAGGGTTAAGGAAAAGAGACAAATTATTAGAACTATTGAGGACAGAAGGGGAAAAATGTTGGGACATTTGATACGATACGACGAACTTATGAACATTATAATAAAAGGAAAGATAGAAGGAAGGAGGGGAAGAGGGAGACCGAGACATAGTTACATCAGGCAGATCAAGGAAGCAGTTGGTGTCGTGTCGTATCAAGAGGTGAAGAGACTCGCTGAAAATCGTAGTGAGTGGCAAGAGCTCCACCGACAAGAGCGCAGCTCTTAAATAGGATAGATAGATATATTGATTCATGTGAGCGAAGCCCCGGTATACTGTTAGTTATATATGTAAGTACATATAAATGCTCTGTTCGTATTATACACTAGCTATTTGCCCACTACTTCATATGCATAGATTCAGAATTAAGTAAATCAAAGTAATAGACCGCTTCTAGATAGCATATCGAAATAAAATATACACCACATTTTAAGTCTCAACAGTGAAAACCGCATCCAATTCCGTGCAGTAATTTTTGCGTAATGTTAGAATGGCAAACAAGCTGACGGCCCACCTGATGGAAAGTGGTGACCGTCGCCTATAAACATGAGCAGTACCATGGACATAATAGAGTATACTCTTTTGCCCATGATACGCACAATGCGTTGCCATTCCTGAGGACTCAAGTATTATTCCTCTGTATCCTGTAAATTCACTGTCATATCCCATCCTTCAAACCGAAACACAGTTATGCAAACACAACGGCTTCATGGTAGAAACACGTATGGGACAGAGCTCAAGCAAAAAACTTTAGTATGAGGGAAGGGACTGTTAGTAATGGGGAGGTTAATTCCCATTGCTATCAATATACCTTATCAGGTCGACCTCCACTCGGTTCCCCATGGAAACTATCGTAATTAATTTATCGTTGAATTCGTCACGATGGGCTAACTGACCTTCCTTTTCATCCTCGCCTATCACCTTTCATTGGTACCCCGCAAGTGTATACCGATAGCGCAGGCGGAGTTACCATGCCATTTTCACGTATTAAAACTACTTGTGTACAAAGTCTCCCTCTGGTGATAATTTGTCTGGTGATATTTGTCCCATGTATAGCCGTGGAAGATATTTAAGAAAAATTAAAAGACAGAATATGTCTATACATTGTCGTGATACAATTTTATTATATTAACAAAATCATGTATGTATATTAGGTGCAAACATAGCGTAAGACTATAACAGGCAAGTAAACCAGACCATAATAAAATGTTTGCCTTATAAGGGCGGTCTGACAGGCAACAAGTAGCTGCTGTGGAGACTAGAATGGTCACTTACTATTTACAATTAAGACAGTACGATTTATTTTATCCCACGGAATTATAAACGTTGTACTCTTTAAAAAAAAAAAAAATTGAATTAAGTAGTATCAGAACCAAACTTTTTTGATTTAAAAACTAAACTTATCAAACGAATTTGATAAAATGTCTGTGGGATCAATCTGTAGGTATGTATATCCTTTCAGATAGAGAAAGAATTTTCCGAATCGGTTTACAACTGACGTAGTTATGAGGTAATTTTTTTTTTTTTAATATTACATCTGGAATCAACAGCTTATATCTAGAATAATATTTTTTTTATGCAACTTAGAATGGCAAACAAGCTGACGGCCCATCTGATGGAAAGTGGTAACCGTCGCCTATAGACATGAGCAGTACCGTGGACATAACAGAGTATATTGTTTGTCCTGAGGATTAAAAATATTATATTTACACCATAGATTAGCCAATTACAGATTCCCAATTTGTATACCAGACAATATTATGCTTATTTTTGGAGGGTAGGTTAAATTAAATAGAAAAAAAAATCTATGGAGATACTTATTTGAAACGTCGCATTACTGAAAGTTCAGCAATAATAAGTGTATGTGTGTGTGTGTGTGTGTAGTGTTGCATGAATGTGGTGTACAAAGAAACAAAATGTCATGTGGTGTAAAAAAAAGTGTATTGTGCGCGTATTGTTTTGTATAAAGGAAGGGTAACAAACATAAAAACTAATTGACAACCTCCTTTTTTAAGTCGGTTTAAAACTGGTAAATCTGGAAAAAAGATTTTGTTGGAAATATATATATATATATATATATATTCGTTCATCATAGACTTTGACATATAAAATTATAAATAAACATTATTACATTGTTTAACCACTTTTTAATGACTTAGACAGTTTTTTAAAACACTGTTTAGATAGACAACAATGTTTTAATTTTTTCTTGTGGTAAATCAAGATGGGATAAATCAAAATAATGCCTAACTTACTAAAGCCCGGACGGTTCGTTGGATGATATATAAAATATCATTAGTAAAAGTAGAAAGATTTTTTAATCAGTGATAATGAAATAGTAACCCTGTCTGTGCTTACGACATACGCTGGCGTGGCACCAGTGAGAGATGATAGTTGAGAATGAAAAGGCAGGACAGTTGGCTCATCGTGATGAATGCACCTGGAATTCAGCGCTATGGTTTCCAGGGGGAGACCACGGGGAGGTCAACCTGATAGGGTATATCGCTTACAAAGGGGCTGATAGTCCGCTTTACTAACAATCCCTTTCCCTTTAAGTAAGTAGCAGTTGTATTCATACAAATCGGATATTCAGCAATGACGGTCGACTCCTTTAATGGGTTATGTATTTGGAGCAGTAGAAGGAGCGGCCGAGGAATCGACCACACGTGTGGGTGAACACAGGTGCGGCTCGTGTCATAAGGGCGTGTTCGCGATGTTTCCATTATCGGACACGGCGATAAAGGCGGTTTTAATTCGAACTAGCCGCCCGTCCCGTTTTCGTACTTCGATTGGATAATATATAGTAAGAATATTTATATATTTTAGATACAATATCTATATATTGGTCTAATAAGGAATCATCTGTTATCTAAAAATGATATTGGCTAACAGACTTTTAATATATTCGAAAATAGATATCCGACCGATATGGGCGATATTGAAATGGGTGATGACCTTTTATCGCCATCAATGTTCAGAGGAAACCATATAGATATCGGATCGGTATCCATATTGCCAATGTCTACTTCACACAGTCGTAATTTGTACATACAAAACTTTTGTATAAAAATATCTATATAAATATGACAGAGAAATCTGCATCGAAATCCATAAAGAGAGATGCGTACAACAAAAAATAATAACAGCGACGTCTGGTGGCAAATAACGAGTAACCGTATCGATGAACAAGATGATTCGTAGGTACGTTACATTTTAAACATTCGAATTTAGAACATTCACAGTACCTATACAGTGTCATTATTATCATATTAGCCGTTATTTGTCCACTGTTTTTTACATAGGCCTCCCCAATAGACTGCTGTAAGGAATGGTTCTTTGCCACCTGCATTCACTGCAGGCAGGTAAATAAAAAATGATAACAATATTCTTACAGATTGGTCCCATAGAAATTTTATCAAAAAGGGTTCAGTAGTTTAGTTTTGAAATCAAAATAACAGGTTTTGCCACAATTAAAGCCAGTTTTTTTTTGGATACTTTGTGGAACTTTTTTTTTATGGGTGAAAATGGTATGGTAACCCCGCCTGCGCTAACGGGATACGCTGGCGGAGCACCAGTGAAGGGTGATAGATGAGAATGAAAACAGGCCAGTTAGCCAATTATGATGAATTCATCAGGAATTAACCATGATAGTTTCCAGGGGAACCGCGAGGAGGTCGACCTGGTTGGGTATATTGCTAGCAATGGGATTCTCAGTCTCCATTACTAACAATCCCTTTCCCCCCCTACTTTGTGGAACTTTGATTTATTGTTTTGGAGTCGGTTAAAAATGAAAATTCTCGTTTCGTATTTGATTTATACGCATAAGTTATTGACAAATGGCTACATGCTCTCACTTTAAGAACACCTTTAATGAAATACATTTCTTAACCGTTTGACCGAAGTATTTTTTTCTATCAACTACCTACATTGTCGCATAATTACAGTGGAAACTAGGGTAAGCATAGAAAACTATGTATCACATTTTCTATGCGTACAGTAATATGATTGTCGACTTTATGCGGTTAGCAATAAGAGTCGAAATAAATTGTGTAATTAATATCATACCCACAATTAACCTACTGGGTTCAATACTCTGATTATGGTGCAGCAATGAAGGTCGCCTTTAGTGTCTTTTATAATTATAACTAATGATGTCCCTCGGTTTCATTCACACGTCAATACGAAAAGATTCGGAAAGTGTTCACCCTATTTTAAAACTTGGTTAATTCTTTAAAATGCTTGTAAACTGTTTTTCTAATTTGGACAATTTTCAAATTTTAAAGACTCCGAATTTGTTTTTTTTTTAATTTGGAAACATGTTTAATTTTTTTAAAAGGCCATTATGAAATTGTTCTGATTTTGTTGGTTATTTCTTTAATATAAAGCTTTTTATGTCAAATACAGATAAGGCTTTATTTAGAAGCCTCAACTGTGTGTACTTTATATGTAAACATTGCAAACAACGACTTATTATTAGAAGCAATAAAGTCTAATTTACTTAAACTGAACGATATGCAATTATTACATTTTTATATTGAAATCAATATTACCGCAGGCTAAAGAACTCTTTCTTACTAGTGTAACGGATATATCAATATAGTATAATAATAATAATAAAGCTCTTCTCTGACCACAATTTAACTTTAACTTACATACTAATTATTACTAAGTTAGCTTACTAGCAACCATTATGTTGGTCAGGTTGTCTGTCGACATAGGCCTCCCCCAATTGCTTCCACATTCCTCTATCCCTGGCTGACTTTCTTCATCCTTTAGGTAAATCGTCCTCCCATCTTGTCAATATAGTAATGCGTCCCGAATAGGGCTGCCATCACCTAAATTGCCGACACCGTATAAACACGGCATAAATTTCGGACATTTGGGCGAAATATGTTTATTTCCCCGAACATTTCTGAAAAAATATTTATTGTAACAAAAATAAAAACATTGTTATATAAAACAAAGTTATTGTGGATGAATTTGTAACTAAGGTTTATTTCAATTGATCGCCTACCTATAAAAAAAAATTTGATTTCCCCTGTTTTTGAACAACAAAAGTTTTGAACACTTTTGTTGTTCACAAAACCGCTGCTGGACGGCCTTCGGACGCCCTTTAAACTAGGACAAATTCAAGAAATTCCGGACGGATGGCAGCCGGTTCTGACGGATGGAGCCAGTTCGGGACGTGGCAAAGGCGTTGGATCACTGTTTCTTCTTTACAGTATTGGGAGAAATGAGACCTATGAGACGTTAATAGGTCTCTGATAATGACTTTATTTGTAGATAAGTTGTAGTAAACGTATGGGGCCTATAAAATCAAAGGCAAGGCAGGTTAAACGCCATATAATCGATTTCATTTTCACTCTGTATTTTTCTTAATTAAAAGTTCTATTAATTAAATTTCGAGAAAAAGACTTTGTACAAAAGTCGATTGCTTGGCTACCTCTGTCCCATTCGTGTTTCAACCGTGAAGCAGCTGCGTTTGCATGGCTGTGTTTCGGTTTGAAGGGTGGGATATGGCGTGAATTTACAGGGTACAGAGGAATAACATCTGAGTCCTCAGGAATGGCAACGCATGGGGGGTTTCATAGGCGATACAGTATACTCTGTTATGTCCATGGTACTGCTTATATCTATAGGCGACGGTTACCACTATACATCAGGTGGGCCGTCAGCTTGTTTGCCATTCTAAGTTGAATAAAAAAAAAATTTAAATTATTACTAACTATTCTAATGTTCCTCAATCTGATTTAAAATATAGGATATCGTTCCATATCCTTGACACTAAATATTAGTTTTTGTACTGTCTTTGATTTTATATGCCTCATTAAAATTTTAAACAAACGGAGCGAGCAGTACCGACATGACAGACAGACAGACAGACGTTATCAAATTTTACCATTAGCGTGCTAGATGATTAATGAAATTGATAAAATATCCGTGTTTCGCCAACGGATATTGTTATTGGACAGTATTGATAACGTGTTACAACCACATCGAATACATCGACGTGTCGAGTGCATTTGTGATAACGTCAACACTAGAGTGATAACAGCGAACAATGAATGTTCAGGAAATTAACTAGTAACAGTAACATCTTACTGCTCTCGATGTAATAGTAAAGAAATAGTTAAAAAAAAAACTTGTTGAATGTGCACGGTGTTAGTCGATCATGCACGGGCTTCTCATGTAATTTTAGACATCATCATTTCAGCTCAGACGGAATTGACAGCGTCACACATGTTTACGAAGCTACCTAAAATATCAGCCCGATAAATTCGAATTTTAAAATGTTATGAGCATGGGAAGTGTCTTTGGGGTGTGTGACACCCCACGCGCCCAATTAAGGGTTAACCGTCCACTGCTGTACATAAGCCTTCCCCATAGACTGCCATAAAGAACGGTCCTGAGCCACCTGCATCCACTGAGTTCCTGTAATGCATTTCAGGTCGTCACTCCATCTAGTGGGGGGTCGTCCTACACTGCGTTTGCGTACGCGGTCGCCACTCAAGAACCTTTCTTCCCCATAGGTTGTCGGTTTAGACATAGTACATTTAAATAAATACACATAATATTAACAGAGATTTAAAAGAGTAACTGTTGAGTTTCTTGCGGGCTCTCCTCAACAGATGATAACTTTCCGAAGTCTACAGTAGATTTAAAAAAAAAAGACAATTTAAAAGTGCTTGTAATGATGTCTATTTGAATACAGCTAATTTGAATTTGATTTTAAATTAATAATAAATAATTTCTCGACTAAATTACACGTAAGTGAAACCGGTAGTTATTATATTAATTAATTATTATATGAATTTACTGGGTACAGAGGAATAGCGACGCATGGGAGGTATCATGGGCAAAACAGTATACTATGTTATGTCCATGGTACTGCTCATGTCTATAGGCGACGGTTACCACTTTGTTTGCCATTCTAAGTTGTATAAAAAAAAATTAACATAAATTTTCCCGACTGAATAAAAGTCTGTCTGCTTGGATACCTTTGTCTCATTCGTGTTTCTGCTGTTAGGCAGTCGTGTTAGCATGGCTGTGTTTCGGTTTGAAGGGTGGGATATGGCAGTGAATTTACAGGGTACAAAGGCATAACACTTTCGTCCTAAAGAATGGCAACACATGAAAAGTTTCATGGGTCATACAGTATACTCTGTAATGTCCATGGTACTGATTGTGTCTTTACACGACGGTTATCCCTTTCTGTCAGGCTGTCAGCTTATTTGTCATTCTGAGTTGCATAAATAAGTAAAAATATATAAAATAAAAAAAAAAAACAAATTATAGTTTAATTTTTTGTTGCGTTTGTATGTTTTATAAATAACCCCGCCTGCGTTGTTAATATACGCTAGTGAGGGATGATAGGCGAGGATGAAGTCGGGCTAGTTGACTCATCGTGACTAATTTCCCAAGAATTAACCATTATGGTTTCCAGGGGGAACCGCTTGGCTAATAGTCTGATAAAAGGTATATTGTAAGCAATCGGGCTGTTAGATCTACTTATTAACAGTCCTTTTCCTTCAGAACAAGACACCGCATATTGCCATCTCTTTCTGTCTTGCTAGCGATAACAACTCTATCGATAGTCTCGTCTGCCATTTGTCTACTCGGGGAAATGCATTGAGTTTTTAATCATTCAGACGCACACACGCGCACGCGCTGTCGCGCGCACACACACACACGCACGCACGCACGCACGCACACGTACACGCACACATATAACTCTCAGAACTAAATTAGAATTACTCATCTCTTCCAACAAATTATATTTATTACATTGAATATACAGTCGCGTCGGAAACTATTTGCGCGTTGTAAAATGATCAAGAAATTTTATTTTAATTGCAATTAGAGATAACTAAAAAGGAAAATTATGCACAGTCTCAAAGATACATGTGTTTATAAGAAAATAGACACATGTGGGTTATAAATTGTTGCTTGTAATAAACAAAATTAAATATTAATCATAATTAGTTAATTCGGAAAGTATTTGCGTCAAAAGTTTGTTTTTAGTTTTTCGTGTTTAAATTGTATATGTTACTAAAAAATAAGTGTTTTCTGAATGTTTATGTTTAGATTGACTTTACATCTCCTTAAATTTTAATTAATTAATTATTATAATATTAATATTCTTATCAGAATGCCTAAAAAAATAGAATTAACGGTTCAAGAGTGTGAAATAACAATTAATATGAAAAATAATGGAATAAAAATTTCTGAGATTGCTGAAAACATGAATATTCCACTAAGAACAATTCAAGATACGATTAAAAAAAATTCTGAACGAAATTTAACAAAGTCTTTGCCTCGAAGTGGCCGTAAGCGCAAAACAGGTCCCAGAACAGACAAACGAATCGTTTGACTAGTGAAGGAGAATCTAAAGATAAGAGCTACAGAAATAAAGGAAACTTTAAATCTCGATTTGGTTATAATACAAATTAAGTTTAGGATTGTTGAAGCTGGATTTGCAGGCCGTATTGCCAGGCGAAAGCTATTTATTAGCGAAAAAAACCGAAAGGCGAGATACGCAATTGCCATCGAACACCAAGATAAACCATTGGACTTTTGAAAAGCGATAGTTTGGTCTGATAAGTTGAAATTTGATTGTATTGGATCAAAACAACGACAATATCTGTGGCGAAAACCAAATTCAGTGCTAGAATCGAAAAATTTTGTGGGCACCGTTAAGCACGGCGGTGGATCAGTACTTGTATAGGGATGTTTTTCATATAACGGTGTTGGAAATCTTCAGATTATTAAGGGCAGAATGACCGCAGACGCTTATATTAATATATTTGAAGATAATTTGAATTCATGACAAAATTAATCCTGATAAAATGAATTTAAATAATGACTGGATTTTTCAACAAGACAACGATCCTAAGCATAAGGCTAAAAAACTATGTTTTGGTTCGAACAAAAATAATATAAACTACTGACTTGGCCTGCTTAAAACCCTCATTTGAATCCCATAGAGCATCTATGGGATCATTTGTATGAAAATGTAAAGAAATCGGACCGACAAACAATTAAAAATTTTACAAATCGCCCTGAACAAGAGTGGCATAATTTACCATTACAAGAACTACAAAATCTTGTCGAAAGTATCCCAAAGCACTTACGAGCAGTCATCGCAACTAAAAACGGCCCTACGAGATACTAGAAATAATTTATTATTAATTAAAAACAATTTAAAATTAAATATTAAGTCTGCGCAAATAATTTCCGACTGCATGAATTTGAGAATATTTTGAATATTTTTTAATTTATAAATAATTTTGATTTGCAAATACATTATCTGAATGATTAACACTATATTTCACTGTTTTCTTAAATATCTTGAATAATTTGAATCATATTTAACGCACAAATTCATTAAAATGTTATAAAATTTTGCGCGCAAATAGTTTCCGACGCGACTGTACATACTATATAACAAGTACATAGTAAATAACCCTGCGAAATGAGGGTCTGGTGACCTGTAATACAGGTATTCTTATACCTATCTCAGGCACCAGTCTCTCACAATTATATTTATAATTTGATTACTTTAATATAAGCATATCCCATTGTGTTTCACTGTGATGTATTGTGAAGAGAGAATAAATCGATTTTTATTATATTATTAGTCATCTAATAATATAATGATTTACCGAACCTTACAGTTACGTGCACCGTAATCCAAATAAGGTATAAGTGACAATGTAAATAGATTGGTAACTACTGCAGATGACGTTAAACGAATAATTACATAAGACTGCGTCGCACTTTGATCTCTGTTGCGTATTTATGAGGTGATCTTGGTGATAGAGATTTCTGCAACTTGCGTGAATAAGTGTGATTCATGTCGTAGTTTGGTTTTTTTCAACCGACTTTAAAAATAAGTACGTTCTCAATTCGGTAGATTTTCTTTTTTTTTGTTTGTCACCTCATAGCTCCGTCAGTTTTTGTTTTTGGTGGATGAAAATGGAATGGAAAGTGAAGGGTGATAGATGAGAATGAAAACAGGCCAGTTAGCCCATCATGATGAATTCATCAGGAATTAACCATGATAGTTTCCAGGGGGAACCGCGAGGAATTCGACCTGGTTGGATATATTGCTAGCAATGGGATTCTTAGTCTCCATTACTAACAATCCCTTTCGCCCCTAACGCCGTCAGTTGTGGACCGCTTTAGAGGATTATTTTTTATTTGTAAGGATTTACTTACAGATTGGTGATATAGAAATTTTATCAAAATCGGTTCAGTAATTTAGTTTTTAGACCAAAATAACTGGTTTTTGTCACAATTAGTTTTTTGTTTTATAGGACATAGTCTTTAATTATTTTGCAATTTGGAATGGTAATCAAGCTGACGGCTCACTTGATGGGAAGTGGCAATGCAAATGTTCAGCAAATAAATTCAGCTAAGAAGAACTGGCGTAAAACACGACTATATTTACTTATTAATAGACTTTAAAAAGCGCGGGAAGTTCTCCTTTCGGTTGTATTTTTTTATGTTTGTCACCTCATAACTCCGTCTGTTGTAAACCGATTTGGAAGATTCTTTTTTTATCTGTAAGGATGTATTTAGAGATTGGTCCCATAGAAATTCTATCAAAATTAGTTTTGTAGTTTAACTATGAAATCAAAATAACCGGTTTTGCCACAATTCAAGTTGTATTTTTTCTGTGGAGCACATTCTTTATTTTTCATTGAGATTATTTAATACGCTGTTTTTTTTTCGGTTGTGGAATTAAATTTATTTATATTGATCTGCAATCGCCATGTAGGTTTGTGTGAATCAAAACCATTCGATTATTCAAACTCGATTGTCAAATAATCGAACGATCTTGATTCTAGAGTTTCGATAACGGGATCGTTGAGAACGACTTTCATTCACCCATCCTCACTTCCTTTTTTGTTTAGTTTTTTTTTAATATGATAATTAGACACGCTTCTATTGCTATAATGTTACGGTTCAAATTGGACATACATTTGTTAATGAAATGACGTTCTAATATGTTTTTATAGCATTCATGTTCGCTAAAATATGTTTTGATTAATTAGACAGGTGTATAGAACATAGTTTTTTTAGACATTTTTGGATGTACAATGTATTTCTTGAATGTGATTATATTGTAGACAGATAGACACTCTTTATTGTTTCTTCCAAAAGATTACAATAGTAAACTTATTATAAATATAAACAATTACAAGAAATAATCACAATGAGAAAACAATGGGCGACCTTATCGCTAAAAGCGATCTCTTCCAGGCAACTTTTGGATGGAGATGAGTTATAAACAGTTTGTTTGGAGGCACGATGAAAATTCTATTATTTCTAAATATGGAGATTTAATACATGTTATAATGTAATTTATTATAATTAGTAGTTGCAAATAATTAAAATAATACCAGTATTAGTTACGTTCGTGACTTGGTTCATATGTTTGAATTCTGTTAAGATATTCTCCGAAGCGCGAAGTGATATATTTTTTTTACATGGCTCCAAACATCGTCTGTTTTAATGGAAAGTTTTATACAAATCGTCCGCATGGGTACCTTCGTCCCACTTTTCCTTCTGCTGCTAAGAAGCTGTGTTTCGGTTTGAAGGGATATGTCATTGACACTTTAGTCTTCAGAAATGTCCACACGCAATGGACGTCACAGAATATTCTATGAAGCCTATGCCGTCGTTCTTGTCTACACGACGGTGACCACTTTCCACCAGTAGCTCGTCAGCCTATTTGCCATTTCGCATTGCATAATCTTTTTTATGCAACTCACAACGGTAAACAACTTAAGATGTTTGGAGTACATTATACACACAACACAAACGTGGAATTTGTAAAGTTAGTGCTTGTATTTTGTACTAGTGTACACATCGAGACCGCTTTCACCGGCGTTTGTGGCTAGATAACGCGCGGAACACGTAAAATTAATGCTGCAGCTTCGTACAGTAGAAAGCTGTATGCCACTTGACAATTCTTATAATCTTGCTGGTTACTCTGTTTGAGTCATAGATTGCTATGTATTTGCTCTTCTATTGCAGTTAATTGTTTTATTTACTAATATTTTATGTATTTATTTATTTAATACATTATTATTATTTCAGCCGTTAACTGTCCACTGCTGAACATAAGCCTTCCCTATAAGGAGAGTTTTGCCAGTAGTTGCCACGCTTGGCAGACGGGTTGGCAACTGTAGTTAGGCCTTTAGGGATGTTTTAAGAGGGACGCTGCTTAATTTCTTTAATTTGAAAAATTCTTAAAAGTTACATACATACATACATATCTGTCACACCTGTCTCCCATTAGGGTAGACAGAAACAATGGAATGCCAAATGCTTCTTAAAAGATAATGAAGATGTTTTGTTGCTTGCTAATCAATTACGTTTTAATGGTTTACCGGATTTAAATTTTAAAATTACATAGATAAGTATGTTCTACTATATAGATACACAGGGAATATTTTTTTTTATATTGACGAAATTTGTATGAGACCGACATGGTCTCAGTGAAGTAAATTTTTTTTTTATACGACTTAGAATGGCAAACCAGCTGACGGCCCACCTGATGTAAAGTGGGAACCGTCGCCTATAGACATGAGCAGTACCATGGACATAACAGAGTATACTGATTCGCCCATGATACCCCCCATGCGTTGCCATTTCTGAGGGCTCAGGTGTTATTCCTCTGTACCCTGTAAATTCACGCCATATCCCACCCTTCAAACCGAAACACAGCCATGCAAACACAACTGCTTCATGGTTGATACACGAATGGGACAGAGGTACCCAAGCAAACGACTTTTGTAATAGTCTCCCTCTGGTAAAAAAAGAATAGCCAAAAAGATATCGGATTATATAATCCAATACAAAAAGTGTATACACAAAAAATGTTGTCGCATTGAGAACCTCCCTTTTTGTAGTCGGTTAATGGTAAAAAGATTTTCATCAGAGTTCACTACTTAGCCTTAATCTTCAACGGACCGTGTTATTGATAATATAGTTTCCTAGTACCTTCAAGGTTGTTATTGTGGGTATTATTGATAGAAATTAAGTATATGTTCAACCATATGTATGAGAAATATCACTACACTTTATATCTACGTCATATTCAAACGTATTCGTATAGGCTGAAATTGCGATCACAGCCATCTTTAAAAAAAATATAGAGACTATAACTGGTCTGGCCACAAATACTGTTACTTATTTTATTTTCTTTTTTCAACATTTTAATTATTTTGAATTTGGAACACGTTTATTATTTTAAAAAGTTCTTTCGATTTCGCGCCATTTCGCATATTTTTTCGTGGTCATTATCAAATTAGAATATGGAATAGGGTGTTAAAAAAATAGGATTGCAATGATCGCCTTGCACAAAGTGGGTATGGAGCCGTCGGCCATATTCCAAACACTTCAAAAGCTTGGATCAGCCGTATGTTCGTATATCGTACTATCAACAAATACAAGAACACTTCGTATGTCGAAGACCAGAAAAGATTGGGACGGCCGGGCGGCCGCGTGCTGTTAGAACTACAAATGCTGTTAATGCTGTTAAAGCTAAAATTCGTCAAAACTCCATTAGGAAGCAAAAAAATTTATCGCGAGAAATGAAGATTCCTTCTTGTATTTATATTTAATTTTTTAATAAATAAAATGAATTTTTGCGCTTTAAAATGGTGCAAAACTTATAAGACAAAATAAATATAAAGTTGTAAAAGAAACATAACTATTTATCACGCAAAATTGTATGAAAAAGTTGACGCGTTTTTCTTGAAGCATTTGTATGGAGACACTCCATCTATATAATCTAAGGGTATCACATATCGATTGTAGAAGGAACTATCAAAATTGTTTTACATTAAGTTTATTGCTTTTAATCACCCAATTGTTTACTATTGTCATTGCTGTACAAACAACTTCACAAGCATTTGAAGTGCCCCAGTCTGGAACTAGAGCCGTGGGTTGATACTGGCCTTGTTAATTGACTTATGCAAGTTTAATCACAAGACATTTCTGTAACTGATGACTCCGGAGGGAGGGGATTGTTATTTATTTATTTATTTATTTGTATTTTATTGTATACCTTAATCATCTGAACCTCGTAGTAATATAGCTTGTCTTATTATCTTTTTATGACAAAAAGTCAAAGATACCATGTAGATTTGAGGGGAAAGGGGTTGTTAGTAATGGGGACTAATGTCCCCATTGCTAACAAGCCCTGTCAGATCGACCTCCACGCGGTTCCCCCTGGGAACCATTGTAATTAATACTTGTTGCATTTGTCACGATGGGCCAACTGACCTGCATGCTCATCTATCATCACCTACTGGTGCCCCGCCAGTGTATACTGATAGCGCAGACGGGGTTACCATTCCATGATCAATTAAAAAAGTATGTAGTATGTATTAAGTATTGAGAGCCTTGTTTTTTAACTCGGTTAAACGAAATAGCTTCCACGTAAGGTTACGTATGAGATGTACTCGTATGTTATGGCTTCATTCGCAACTTTCTTCCATGGCGATTAACATAATGAATCATAAACTAGCCGAATGTAAATCTCGGCCTCGATAACAACATAGACGTTAACCGACTTCCCAAATTGGTAGCTTGTGTTTTGGCTGTTAGAGAAGGCGTGATAATTCGGTACAACGAAATTGGACTGAGCCGTGAAATTTTCGGTCAAGGCCTCAAAAATGATTTAGGTTTATATTTCAACCGACTTCAAGAAGGAGGCGGTACTTATTCCGATTTTTTTTTGTGTGTGTACACTGTGTGATACGATAATCTTGTATTGATTTTATTTATTTTTCTTTTACGCGATTCTAAAGGTGAAATAATTTTTGAAATACTCTAAATGTTTTATGACTTCGTCCATTACAAACTAAAAATCAAATAACCTCTTTTCATAATATATATTCGTGATATTTTAAGTGGAATTAGATCGAAAACGTTATCCCTACTGACTAAGGATCACGATTTGTTTCCGAAACTAGTCGAGTTTTGTAGGATCTAATTACACGTACATTAAACCGGTAGTAATTACATTAAAATATTTAATATATGCTTACAAAACTTATATTCATGATTATTATATCTGGAGGGTAGTTTAATAGTTTATATTAAGACGGATGGAGGAGATTTGTTCCTTTTCAATAAACCAGTTAGTATTTGACTGCATTGTTTCACTGACGTCACAATATCTACCGTTAACTGTCCACTGTTGAACATAGGCCTCCCCTAACAGGGGGCCTTTGCTAGTAGTCGCTACGTTTCCCAGGCGGACTGGCAACTGCAGTTAGACTTTGGTGATGTTTGAAGAGAGACGCTGGCTGCCTATCCATCGACCATTAAGTCCCCTTAATCCCCTCTTACGACATCCAAGGAGTGACCACACGATATAATATATATTTGTTGGGGGGGGGGGGGGAAGGGATTGTTAGTAATGGAGACTGAGAATCCCATTGCTAGCAATATACCCAACCAGGTCGACCTCCTCGCGGTTCCCCCTGGAAACTATCATGGTTAATTCCTGATGAATTCATCATGATGTAGCCCATCATGATGTAGCCCACTGGTGCTCCGCAAGCGTATACCGTTAGCGTAGGCGGGGTTACCATACTATGTTGTTGTAAAGCGTAGTGCTTGTAAACAAGTATATTTGAATAAAAGTAATTTAAATTTGTTGATGTAATCAGTTTCGTCTCTCTCTCTCTCTCTCTCTCTCTATATCCGGATCTTCCTAATTCATTCATGTTCATCGTAACGGCTGAATACCAGACGAACGCGTCACAAATCTGAAATTACATCAGCAACGGCGGACCACTGGAGAAATAGCGAGGATATTATCGAACGGGCACCGCGTCAATTCGCGCAGAGGTGGGGCCGGCAGAAAAATAAATATTTGGAAGTACGCCGAGCTATGTCTGTGCTGCTTTACGTCATAATGTTCGCTGGATTTTTTTTTATGCAACTCAGGTAAACACCTGGTGGGAAGTGGTGACTGTTGCCTGTAGACATAAATTTCTCATTTTTGGCCATTCTGCCACTGTGTTTTCTTTTAATTTGAGAGAATGGTGTGATAAGCCCGTCTGTGCTATCGGTATACGCTGGTGGGGCAGCAGTGAGAGATGGTAGCAATATAGTATATATTGCTATCAAGTCGACGTGAACCCATCCCAGGAAGCCATCGTGGTTAATTCTTGGTGCGGTTACGAAGGATTTTTTTCCCGCGAACGCTCAGGCTGTGGAATGAGCTCCTTACCGACGTTTTCTCTAGAAACTACAGTATAGAGTTTTTCAAAAAGGGTGTATTAAAGTTTCTTCAGGTTGGCAAGGCACGCGTGACACCTCTAGTGTTGCAGGCATCCATTAGCTATAGTGACCGTTTACCATCCAACGGGCTGTATGCTTGTTTACCACCTTTGTGGTATAAAAAAAAATTCCATCACGATAGACAACTGCTCTGTTTTTTATTATTACTGATCCTCAAATACACCCTATCAGGTCGACCTCAACGCGGTTCCTCCTGGAAACTATCGTGTTTAATTGTAGTGGAAATCGTCACGATTGGTTCACCATTTCTTTATTACTCAGTAAAAAAAAAAAAACATTATTTCCTATTAAAAGAATTTAAATTCTGATGAAGGTGAAGTGATGTGATGAATAGGTACTAGGCAGGCGATATACATAGTTAGATAGATAGATAGATAGATACTCTTTATTGTTTCCTCCAAAAGATTACAATAGTAAACTTATTATAGATATAAACAATTACAAGAAATAATCACAATGAGAAAACAATGGGCGACCTTATCGCTAAGAGCGATCTCTTGCAGGCAACCTTTGGATGGAGAGGAGTAATTATAAACAGTTTGGTGGGAGGCACGATGAAAATAGTTAAATACATTTTTTAAAATAATCTCTATTCTATTCTTCTATTTGAGCGGCGGATTCCACTTTCCATGCGGTGAGACGTCAGCCCGTTTCACACTCGAAGTTGTATAAAAAAATTGCAAAACGGATAAACATTTGGACGCGCGCCGAGCCCACGTGTTTGTGTTGTTTTTTTACGATGTTGTATGCAGAAATGTGATAGTTTGATAAAAAGTTTACTCAAAATTGTAATCTTAAATGAATTTTTTTTTTTGATGTGTGAAAATGGTATGGTAACCCCGCCCGCGCTAACGGGATACGCTGGCGCAGCACCAGTGAAGGGTGATAGATGAGAATGAAAACAGGCCAGTTAGCCCAACACGATGAATTCATCAGGAATTAACCATGATAGTTTCCAGGGAGAACCGCGTGGAGGTTGACCTGGTTAGGTATATATGTTAGCAATGGGATTTTTAGTCTCCATTACTAACAATCCCTTTCCCCCTGTTCTCCTATAATACAGCGTTGCAAGAAAAGAGAAACTAAATAAAATACTTTATGAAGTCGCATACATGTTTCTTGGAGGGACACTTGTGCCCAGGACTGGGACGTTAGTAGGCTATTATGATGATGAGAGTTCTGGTGGTTGGACAAATTACAAACTGAAATTAAAACTGTGTGAGTCGCATGCTTCTTTGATTAAATTATTTCTTTCTTTATTCTTCTTTAATTTTTTTTTATACAACTTAGAATGGCAAACAAGCTGACGGCTCACCTGATGGAAAGTGGTAACCGTCGCCTATGAACATGAGCAATACCATGGAAATAACAGAGTATACTGTTTCGCCCATGATACCCTCCATGTGTTGCCATTCCTGAGGACTCGGGTGTTATTCCTCTGTACCCTGTAAATTTACGCCATATCCCACCCTTCAAAGCGAAACACAGCCATGCAAACACAACTGCTTCACGGTAGAAACACGAATGGGACAGAGGTACCCAAGCAATCGACTTTTGTACAAAGTCTCCCTCTGGTAAAGAATGCTCTACGTAAGAATTACTCATATATCTTGTTATTAGTATGCGATGATGGTCTACTTGTTTTGCAAAATCCATTCAAATCTGTACAGTCGTTTAGGTGTGAGAACAAATATCTAAACAAACTTTCACATTGTATAATATATAATATGAAAAGGATACAATTAAAACAATTCTGGTAGTTCGTTCACGCTCGAGGTTTCGCACGTGGAGTAAAACTCTCGAATTGCGATTCTGTTACGATAACAATCGAAATGCAGACACGCAGTCTGTCTCGGTGACACACCCGATAGTGCGGAACTGGTTTTTGTAGAAACTGGTAGAAACAATAGCTTTGACACTGCTCACTAAGCATGGTAACTGGTAACCCCTTCTTCGCTATCGGTATACACTATCGGAGCACCAGTTTTTTTTTATGAGTGAAAATGGTATGGTAACCCCGCCTGCGCTAACGGGATACGCTGGCGGAGCACCAGTGAAGGGTGATAGATGAGAATGAAAACATGCCAGTTAGCCCATCATGGTGAATTCATCAGGAATTAACCATGATAGTTTCCAGAGAGAACCGCGAGGAGGTCGACCTGGATGGGTATATTGCTAGCAATGGGATTCTCAGGATATTTTATTAGGAGGATACCACCTGTCAGGTTGACCTCCACGCGGTTCCCCCTGAAAACCATCGTGGTTAATTCTAGTGGAACTCATCACAATAGGCTAACTGACTTGCTTTCATTGTCACGGGTACGGGTACGAAAGGGTATTTTTTTTTTAAACGTCACTATGTCGCACGATAGTTTTTTTTTTTTATACGATTTGGAATGATACATTAATAGAAAGTGGTAACCGTTGCCAATGTATACATGTGTAAACGTCTTAGACATCACAGAATCATTATTAAAATTGGGCTATAATTAAGGGAAATATACCATATTGCAGCCAAACATCCATCCAAATTACCCCATAACGGACCACTTAGAATTCGCCGACTTTCTGGCTCACTCTTCTAAGCTATATTGCATTCCTAATGGGCGGTAGAGTAATAAAATAAAGATTTTGTATCACAAAAAAAACCGACTTCAATTGTGGCATATTAATAAATTACTAAGTCGATTTTGATAAAATTTCTATGGGACAACAGATTATGGGTTTAGAACTGATGGTGTTATGAGATAATAAATATTAAAAAATATAACAGAATAGAGCACCTTCTTCTTTTTAAGTCGGTTGAAAACATAATGTAACCTAACGTAGTTTTGTTAAACAAAAACTGTACAAAAGGATTTAGGACATAACTCCATCAATAAGGTAATAAACATAGAAATAATACAACCGAATTGAGCATCTCTTTCTTTTTGAAATTGGTTCAAAATGACTATTGTTTACTTAAATTAAATTTGTTTTTGTTTGACTAACGTACGGATATATGCTAAAGCATATATTCGCATATGTATGATATGCGTCCATGCAAATTGCTAGACCGGCCCAACTGTATAAGTTTCCGGTGTTACGGCGAAACAAAAGGATAGACATGATTTTAGCAGTCTATGTTAGTACATATGTTAATTCGTTTCCTCGTAACTCCGAAACTACTTATTGCTTTTTGGCCAATGAGCAGTCGATGGTTTTCCGTTTATCTGTCTGTCCCGTTGTATCTTATAGGCTCTCATGTTATAATTATGGCGACGAGATATCCTTACTACCTTATAAAATTTACTTCTATTATGAATACAAAAATTTGGGGGGAGGAGGGAAGAGATTGTTAGCAATGGAGTTTGACATACCCATTGCTAGCAATATGCCCTATTAGGTCGACCTCCACGTGGTTCCCCCTGGAAACCATCGTGAACAATTATTGTGGAATTCGTCACGATGGGCTAACTGACCTGCTTCATCCTCACCTATCATTCTTCACTGGTGCCCCGCCGGTGTATACCGATAGCGCATGTGGGGTTACCATTCCATTATCATCCATTAAAAAAAACCCTGTATCGTGTAATTCAGAAATGTGATTTAACCATAGTGATACATTAATATTTTGTATGCATGTTACGCGATATCGTCACTAACTTAACCGGGGGGAAGGGATTGTTAGTAATGGAGACTGAGAATCCCATTGCCAACAATATACCCAACCAGGTCGACCTCCTCGCGGTTCTCCCTGGAAACTATCATGGTTATTTCCTGATGAATTCATCATGATGGGCTAACTGGCCTATTTTCATTCTCATCTTACCTACCTATCTTCATTTCATCACTATACCATTTACACCCATCAAAAAAAATTCTTAACCGATTTTGATACTTGCTTTTGAAATCAACGAGGTCTATTCCTAGGTGTTGGTTCTTTTAATCTAACGATGATTGATGCTGCCGTTTTTGTGGAGCAAAAAACTGTTTCGAAACTAAATGTACTTTATATTATTCTCAATTTCGTGTATAATATAGTATATGTCATATATGTGTACGTATATTTGTTATTTATATATATTTGTTCTTTTATATATGTAATTTTAGTATGTATGTATATCAATAATTACTAGTACCGCATTCGAGTATTCTGACACTTCCCTATGGTTGACTGGGAGAGAATGCTTTTAGCATTAAGTTCGCCATGTACATATATGTACTAATGAATAAATAAATAAATATGGTTGCAGACACGTAACACGATATCGTGTTCTAAATTTAAACATTTTCAATATTTGAATTTAGAACTAATAGAATAAGATACTAACGAGTATCGATTTTAAGTAAAATAGAAATTTGGAAAGTTGTATTGTTTTGTTGCCGACCTTACGTCATTGGATCGTGTGATGCAATGTTTGATCCAACGTTTGCGCCAACTATGCTCTCTAGTCTAAATACGTTATCGGGATTCCTGCATGTTTAGAATATTTGCCGCGGCATTTCGCTTAAATTTATTTATATAAACATTATTTTGGGCGCGGCAGAGGTGTGTCACAATCAATGTGACCAACATTTTTATTAAGATTTTCGTTGCATTTTAAGTTTTTATTTTTTAATAATAGGATAAAATAGGAATAACACCTGAGGGGTATTATGGGCGAAACAGTATACTCTGTTATGTCCATCGTACTGCTCATGTCTATAGGCGACAGTTACCACTTTCCATCAGGTGGGCCGTCAGCTTGTTTCCCATTCTAAGTTGCGTAAAAAAATCTACTAATCATTATCAATGTAAGAGCGTTATAACCGCTCATTTACTAACATAGGTTAAGTCAATTTGTAACTAACAACATGAGCCTTATGTAGTCTAATTAAATAAATATTATTATTATTATTATAATGCATGTATGTAGTAATGTACATAGTCCATTTATATATTAAATTTTATTTAAATTCCTTTGACTATTTATACGTAACAAATAGGCACGTGTATTGACAAAGTTTCACATTTTATATCTTCTGAAGATTATACATTATTGCCACGAGGGTTTGTTTATGTCATCATTGAGTACTATAGTACCTAAATATTTGCCATTCTAAGTTGCATTAGAAAAAATATCTTCCATGTACAGACAGCGACCAGTTACGATTTTATACATATAGTATTGATTTCATATTAGTATTTAGAATAAAGATTTCGCAGTGATATCAAACTTAATTTTTAATTTTACCGGTCTTTATATCACATTTCATCAAATCTCCAATTATTTCATATTCTTTGTAACTCGTAAAGAGTTAAGTACATTGTGTCAGTAGACATGACAGGGCACGAAATAAGCTAATCCATGTAAATGTCATAATAATACATATATTACCCTTGATGTTACACTCGGCCATTGTGTCGCAGTGTCATTAATGTCACGAGCTGGTATGAATTACTGTAATAATTATCCTACTGAAAATATAAAGTGTAAAAAAGTGCCAAGTCCCGCAACGCAGTTCTTCCACTATAAAAAAGTTGTGAGATCTCGTGTAAAATCAAGTCAATAAATTTTATTTAGTGTCTATGGATGCACCTGTTTAATGATTTTGTTATAAATTGTTATCTTATCAATTACCTATCAACATATATAGTGACCGTATCAATATTAGACATCTTTGTTTTTTAATACAGTAGTATCTCGATTATCCGAATCGAATAAAACCAGGGGTATTCCGTAAAATCCAAATAATCGATTTTAAAGTCAAATTAAACAATTAAATATTAATATTTTCTATTATGTAAAGGAGTTTACATATGCCATTTAGACAATACGATATAATAAAATGACGAAGTATTAAGATAATGGATTAAATAATACCTATGCAATTTAAAATTTTGATTAGTAATTAGTTATTAATATTTGATGTAATGAATCACGTCATTTCCCTGCGGCCAAGTCCCTCATGTGGTTCAGTTGTAACAACCGTATGGGATCTGATTCGTCCTGCTTTGTCCGGATAATCGAATATTCGAATAATCGAGATTCTGTTACAAATGCCAAGTAATTATAATGACTTGGCAATATATTCTACTAATACATTTTTTTATTCTGAAATGCACTGTTTAGATTTATTTAGGCATCAAAGTAGTAGATATTGTGTTAGATTGTTCTCTTATAATTGTGATGCCGTGCATATGTTTACCCTTCGTATTGCATCCAAACAGCGTTGTGTCATCGCATCATTAATGTCACGGGCCGATATGAACGACTGTGAATAATTATAGTGTTTGTTTACAGATGCGGGCACGGCGTCGCGCGATAGCAATCTTGTGCGCTTGCGCCGCTCCGCGCTTGGAAAATCAGCGCCGACGCTCTCCGTCCATGTGGTCAGTATGACTATAATAAGAATAATTTTATTCAAGTAAATATAAGTATGTATAAGTTTTTTTTAATTAGTAGTCTATTATATCTCATATGTATATTAAAAATAAATTATCAAAACGAAATAGATTTTTTTTATACAACTTAGAATAGTAAACAAGCTGACGGCCCACCTGATGGAAAGTGGTAACCGTCGCCTATAGACATGAGCAGTACCATGTACATAACAGAGTACACTGTTTCGCCCATGATACCTCCCATGCGTTGCCATTCCTGAGGACTCAGGTGTTATTCCTCTGTACCCTGTAAGTTCACGCCATATCCCACCCTTCAAATCGAAACACAGCCATACAAATACAACTGCTTTACGGTTGAAATATGAATGGGACAGAGGTACCCAAGGAAACGACTTTTTCTTCCTGTATTGTAAATATTACGTCATAGGCTAACAGTTCTTCATTTCACCACGCCACCCTAAAGGTGTCGTCACACGCGGATTTTATTCAGACACTATTTGTCAATAATAAATATTACATTTACGCGAGGGAATGGCCCGTCCTTTGATTATTTATTAATTCAAGAGATGCGAAGTGAAGTATCACACTCTCGCAGCACGTTTCTTAAATTATTTACTACTCTAAGTGTATATATATATTTAATGGGTGAATTTTTCATGTGTGCATGGATTTCTGAAGAGTAAAGAGAAACTATAAGAAGTATCGAGACATATTGGTAAATGGACTACATACGAATAGTGAAATTACTGGTACAGATAGACAGACAAACAAATTGACACACAAACAAATAGACAGACAGACAGGTATAGAGATAAAAGTTTTATAAATTGTTGTTTTGGAGTTTATTGTTCCTAAAGGAACTCCAAAGGAAGTTCTAAACTCGATTGTATTTTTTCATGTTTGTTATCTAATAATTCCGTCAATTGTGAACAGATTTGAAAAATTCTTTTTTTATCTGAAAGGATATACTTACAGTTTGGTTCTGTAGAAATTCTATCAATATCGGTCTAGTAATTTTGTTTTAAATCAAAACAACTAGTTGTTGCTAAGTGGCGGCAACATTATGAATAACAAATGTGAAGTTTGTTTTCTATTGTGAATTAATGTAAACTCTTTTTGTTGTTGGCAATAAATTCTTTCTTTCTTTTTTTTTTCTTAGTTTTGTCATAATTGAAGTCGATTTTTTTTTTCAAATAATCACAAATAATCATCTATTATTATTATTATTTGTTCACAGAAAGAGCCATGTGTAGTGTCGCGGCGGCCCTCGAGGCTGCCGCCGCCGCCCCCACACCACAGGCTTTCACTCGTTGTGAGTATTGTTTGTAACTACTCAAAATACAATTTATGATATCCTGGTACCGACAGTGAAATTCTGTACTTGTCAGAGATGATTTATATATGAAATAATTCATTCAAAATCGTTATAATTATTTTAATAACACTTAGGCTCACACGTGGTGAGTATTTTTTATAAATACCTACTCCTATAATTTATGATATCCTGGTACCGACAGTGAAATTCTGTACTTGTCAGAGATGGTTTATATGAAATAATTTCATGATAAGTATTTTTTATAAATACCTACTCCTATAATTTATATTGTCCTGGTAGCGAGATCGAACTATTTTATACTGCTCGGCAAGATGATGATGATGATGATGATTACAGCTTTGTTTAGCTTTACAAGCTAGTTTTACTGGTGGGCACAAGTCTCTCTTTGTAAACATATGATATCATCATCATCATCATCATCATGTAAGCCGTCTACTGTTCACTGCTGAACATAGGCCTCTCCCAAAAGGAGGTTCTTAATTCGTTTGTAGTTTTTTTGTTTGTTTGTTAACTCATAACTCTGTCAGTTATAAACAGATTTGAAAAATTCTTCTTTATCTGCAAGGTTATACTTACAAATGGGTGCCATAGAGCTTTATCTGCAAGGTTATACTTACAAATGGGTGCCATAGAGATTTTATGAATATCGATCCAGTACTTTAGCTTTTATATCAAAATAACTAGTTTTGCCATAATTAAAGTAGTTTTCTTTTTTTGGAATACAATCTCAAATTATCAAATATTCAAGTATACTTTATTTACTATGCCAGGCAGTCTGAACGTCGATTGTAAACCCCTTTTTAATATAGTAGATCTTTATATATGAGTAAAAAGCGTCTATCTAAATTAGATAAATATTCACAAAATTTATCTACTGCAAATGCCTGGTAATAATGAAGCTCGGTATTTTTTACTACTACAACAGTACTTCGAACATACCTCGCGGTGGCAGCTTACAATTGAGGGATTTGGCTTATCTACAAAGTCGACACGACCCAGTCTTGATTTAAAATGTTTTTGGATCACTTTTTTTCTAGATCATTGAAGAAATGCCGCTACAAATAAAATTGGAATAGCGGGTGTCTGTATATACAATTTTTTTTTAAATGTAATACGGCTTTATGTAAGTTTATCTCTAGAAGTCTTAAACTACAGTCTAAAGAACTCAGCATTCATCATTATGAATAATGGAATACTAAGTCTGTCTATGCTTTTAGTATACGCTGACAGGGTTCATTGCGACTTTAGAAATTAACTACGATCGTTTTCAAAGGTGACCGCGTGGATGTCGACCTGACAGTAATCTTATTACAAACAATTATTTTTCCCCTAACAAACACCTTGGTATTTTGAAATAGAGGTATAAAGATTTATTTATTTAAATAAATTTATTGACCAAAATAAAATATGGTACAAAAGGCGGACTTAACAGCATTCTCTAGCAGTCAAAAGTAGATAAATATCTACGTTTATTTCACCTCAAGGTAGTGTGAGCCTTTAGAAGGGTTTACAGGTTTGGCCGGCACCCAGCAATGTCATAATGCAACGCACGTGTTAACGTGCCAACATTTTCTGTTATGACAAGTTGTTTTGTTTATTGCAGTGGCACGCGTCGCTTCTGTGACGTTTTGACCTCAGTTCCGACGTTGCGAATTGATAAAACTGGGCCGAATACGAATTAACCCCGTGCCTATAGAGTCTAGGGTTCCGTGCCGTTGCATATTGAATGAAAAAGAATTATAAGAGGTTTTCTTTTTATAAAACATCCGTGAATAACGTTCTCATATTGACACTTTGTGTTACCAATTAAAATATTAAAAGTTACTATGAATGGGCATGTAGAGGTATTTTCTTTATTTATTTATTTTTTACAGTACCCACAGGGGTTAAACAAATGGTTAAAAATTATAATAAAAAAGACTACAAAATTAACTAAATACGTAGCAAAAACTGCATTTTCATCCTTTAGCTGTCCACTGCTAAACTTAAGCCTCCCTCTTGGGCCAGTAGTTGCCACACTTGGTAGGCGGATTGGCAATCGCAGTTCGGCTTGGAGATGTTTTAAAGGGACACAGCTGTCCATCCCTCGCCCTCCCTAAGTAGTTTTTTACGACACACATAGGAAAGGAAGCGGTGGCCTATTCTATGCCGGGACCACACGGCTATCTTTAATCATCAATAATGTAACGTAATTATGTTAAGTCTATACTTATAAATGGTCCTTGCTAAACCGCTGTAATATGATGCAAGACACGAGATACACATGCAACGCCATCCGTGAGGTCTCGTGCGGTGAGTGAGGAGGCTTCGTTACATATTGTGACGAGATCAAGGTTATTTCCGAGTTGGAAACCTTAAAGTTTGCTCAGACGAAGGACATTGGAATTTACTGGGTACAGAGGAATAACACCTGAGTCCTCAGGAATGGTAACGCATGGGGGGTATCATGAGCGAAACAGTATACTCTGTTATGTCCATGGTACTGCTCATGTCTATAGGCAACGGTTACCACTTTCCATCAGGTGGACTGTCAGCTTGTTTGTCATTCTAATTTGTATATAAAAAAAAATTGTTTTCGCGGATTTTTAACAGACTTTAAAAAGAAGGCAGTTCTCAATTCGGTTTTGTTTTTTATGTTTGTTATAACTCTGTCAGTTGTTAACCAATTTGAAAAATTTTCCAAATGCTTACAGACTGGTCCCATAGAAATTTTATCAAAATTGGTTAATTTTAATTTAGTTTAATTTTCAAATCTATATAATCGGTTTTACCACAATTAGTCTTTTTTTTCTAAAACATAATCTTAATAATGGAATGATAATTCAAGCGGGCTACCAGTGAGGAATAATATGTTGGGATGAAATCAGGCAGTTGGCTCTTTGTGATAAATTCACCAGGAATAAACCACTATCGTTTTCTCGATGGACTGTATGGAGATTGACTTGATAGATATTATTCAGTTGATGATAATGGAGTGGTAACTACGCCTTTGCTATCGATATATGCTGGCGGGAAACCAGACATTTATAATGGGTATTGCTCAGCTCTACTGACCCATTATGATGAATTTACGCGGAATTAATTACTATAGTTTCCAGGAGTGTCCGCGTGGAGGTCGATCTGAATGGGTATATTGCTAGCAATATTGCAGCTAGGTAATCTCCGTTACTTCCAATATTTTCCTCTTAATATACGTATCGAAGTATACAATTGAGAGATTTTATTGTGACTAAAATTTACTTCGAAGTTTGTCTCTCGTTGGATTTTTTTATACAACTTAGAATGACAAACAAGCTGACGATGACCTGATGGAAAGTGGTAACCGTCACCAATATGAGCGGTACTATGGACATAACAGAGTATACTATTTCGCCACATGTGTCGCCATTCCTGAGGACTCAGTTTATTTCTCTGTACCCTGTAAATTCACTGCCACATCTCACCCTTCAAACCGAAACAGCCATGTAAACACAACTGCTTCACGGTAGTAACACGAATGGAACAGAGATGCCCAAGTAAACGATTTTTGTATAAAGTCTTTCTCTGGTAAGATTTCTCTGGTGTATTCAAAAGTCTGGACATCTTGACCGGTTTCCGGCGACTCAAACGGCGGACTATTGTCGTCCGCGTACAAAAGTCCATCGTATCGCCTGTTACTTTCATTGCCGGCTGCAGTGTAACACAAATTTAATACTTATGGCATCTAATTAAGGCCAAGTGTGTTTACAAGTTATATCCGTTACGTCATAGTGAAACAAAATAAATAAAATATTATTATGGGCGTTGCTGTCGAATTTCATACCGTTTGCTACGTATTCTGTGATTAACATTTTTTTTGGTATTAGAGCACTTTTCTAACAATTAATCAGAAATATTAATAATAGGTATGGGCATCAGCGTCCCTCTTAAAACATCTCTAAAGCCTGACTACGGTTGCCAATTCGCCTGCCAAGTGTGGCAACTACTGACAAAATCCCTCCAAGGGGGAGGCTTATGTTCAGCAGTGGTTAAAGGCTGATATGGTGACCGTGATGATTAATCAGTGAGTTGTTTTTGAATATTGACAGATAACTTCGGTGTTACTACATAAGTTACGGTAAAATTACTTACTTTAAGTTTATTTCAAATTTCCGTAAAATTTTCATTCTAAAATTTAAACTTTTATAATTTAAACATTATTGAAATAGGATTACATGTTTGAAGTATATTTTTTATGGACAGTTTGAAACCATTTTATTATTACGTCAATAGGCAACTATGTAATTTAGATACGCATCTCGAAGAATCTAGATAAACATTGTCGTTCAGGGTCTAGGTACATACTAGACAATTATCATTGCAGTCTATCACGCAACATTACTGTCATTGGTGACCGTAATTTAACTGGGATTATGTAATAAACATCATGTAAGCTAATTAAGGCCAAGTGTACCAGTGTTGCCGTCTCCGTTGTGTTACAAATTAAATAAATACTAAATGAATATTTTTTGGTTAAGTAAATTTTGTATAAATATTTTTGAGTAGTCATTTTTTATTAGTCTACTATAAAATTACCGCTGTCTTATCTCATCTTCACCGCTAGACGGGCAAGTTGATGCTTCGCTAGATGCAGAGGGAGACTTTGTACAAAAGTCTGTTCGTGTTTCTACCGTGAAGCAGTTGTGTTCTTTTATTTAAAAATAATAATATTAAAGTATAATGTACTAAAGTTCAGGCGAATAATTAAATTCTAAGTTGTATTTACAGTTTATTAAATTTATTTATTAAATTTATAAACCAATATTACTATAACTACATTGTTTGTATCTATAATAAGTTTACTATAGTAATCTTTTGGAGGAAACAATAAAGAGTATCTATCTATCTATCTATCTTATTTCAGTTTTTCTCTATCACCGTCTTTTGATAGTTTTTAAATAACCATATCTAAAGAAGGAGCAATAATCGTAACTTGGTATTGAAATCAAACGATGAATCGCATGTCTGTCGTGATATCACAATTTTTGATCAAATACTACATTGCAACGAAAAGTATCGAAAGTATTTGATGTGATCTCAAGTGCTTAGTAGAAAAAAATGTTTTATGTCCTTAGAACCTTTAAAATATTAATTAATGGCATAATGAAACTTATGAACATTATTAATTGTATGAAAATGTATTTTGGACACGTTAGATATAAAAGAATACAACACTAGTTAATCCGCCACTAACTAAAGTTTCATCCCAATCATTTGGATGAGTGGCGGTCTTCCACTGTGCGTTTTTCAAGGCACTTTCTTCCACGCACAACCATTCTTTGGAATCAACTTCCAGTAGCAGTATTTCCGAACCGATACGACAACATAACCTTCAAGAAAAGAATATATTCCTTTTTAAAAGGCCGGCAGCACACCTGTAATGCCGCTGGTGTTGTGGGTGATCATGGGTGGCGGTAGTCACTTACCATCAGGTGAGCCGCATGCTCGTTTGCCCCCTGTCTTGTAAAAAAATCATTCAAAGTAATATTGTTGGTAAAAGAAGTGATGAGAGGACGCAGTGCTCCTAGTTGATGAATCTGCTAGAGTAGTTTGGCTACTGCACAATCTCGGAGCGACGGCCTTAAAAATAAAACTCTCTTCTCCGATAGGAGTGGGAACTCGAAGAAGTATCTATAATCTAAATATACGTTTAGAAAGATCGAGATAAACATCATCGTTCAGGGTCTAGAACTGTACAAGTATAATTGCAGTCCAAGTCCATCATGTAACGTCACTTACTGTCATTGTAATAGAGGTTTATGTACACCATACTAGTCAATTAAGACCAAGTTGGGTCGTATCTATTTATTCTGCATTAAAATAAAAAATAAAACGAAAATATTATAAATACTCATAGATTAAGGATCAGTAGGTATTTTGAGAATAAGTAAAACGTGCAATATTTTTTTTAAATGGATATTTTTTTTTCAAAAATGTTATTGTGAGAATTATAAGTATGCCTTGATAAAACAGTTGTTTTTAATATTAAAAGATATCGTATGTTTTTCTCCGTTAAGTGTTTAAATAAAAATATATCAATACAATTATCATAAATCTTTATAATTAAATTTATAAAATTGTAATAAAATTCAATAATCTTAATATTAGTGTTTTGTGTGTTTATTCTTTCAGTATTATTTATGTTGTAACACTATTTTCACGTAAAAATATTTTTAAATGCACTGTTTTAAATATTTTGATACAAAATACAATCTTATGCCAAGAATTTTCCTTTTTCTTGTGATCGTGTAGCATAAACATTGCTTAACGTATTATTTATGCCAAATTTATTGTAGAGTGTGGGTGTGTTGTAATCATGGTGCAATATGCATTGTTCCGCCATAGTCTGCTTGTTTTATAGCCTAAAATAATTCTGTTTAGAATAATACACAAAATGAAGTATTGATCAAAACTATCTGCGTGAAATTATGACGATACATTATTATAATCTTTGGGTTGTTTGTAGTTTGGCCTTTCTGTCAATTTTTATCGATATTAGTACAGTAATTATAGTTATTTTAAAATATTTCAAAATTTAATAGTATTTTGTACCTATTACACAGCGCCATCTAGCGGTAACCGTATTATTTTCATATTAATAACGTTGTACTATATAATAATAAATATATATTAGGTAGTCTTTATCCGTGACTTCGTCTGCGTGATATATAATTCAGGATAAAAAGCAGTCTATGTCCCTCTGTACCTCAAAACACTAAGTTTCTGCCAAATTTAGTTATGATTAGTCAAGCTATAAAAGCGCCATGAGGTAATAAACAAACTCACTTACACATTTATAATATTAATAAAGATAAGAGTAATGCGACAACAAAAGCACAAAATTCCAATTTCGATATCAAACAAAATTGTAATTTGTTTGTTCTAAAAAATTGTAAATATTTTAATTTATCGACGCTGGGAGACGCGTTATCTTCCCCTTAAGTCGTTAGCGTGTCATCGCTCGGCCGTAGTTAATACCGGCCGTTAATATGTTTACACACAGAACGCGCCCTTAATAGCGTAATGTTTATCTGTTTAGCATACAATATCTCATGACTTTACCATTATGTTAACGTCTTGAACAATGCAGTGCGCTGTTGGCGGTATACGACGCGTGGTTCCGTATATTATATAGGTGCCATCGAAATCATATAAGGGTTGTTCGAGCATTTTTGAAGTAAAAATTTCTTTAGGTACAATAATAATTTTATATACTGGATTTTGCTCGTAGCTTCGCTCGTTTCCATACAAACTTTTATCCCCTATTTCGCCTCTTTATGGATGAATTCTATGAAAGTCAATAAACATATTAATTTTTGTTTTGAATCAAGAGCCTAAAATTTCACGTGTCTCACCTCTAAACTGACGAAATTACAATCAAACTTTCAACTTCCGTTTTACTCCTTTAGGGGTTGAATTTTCAAAATTCCTTTTTTATTAAATTTTGAAACTTAATTCCAAGGTGGGGATTCTTAATTCGTCACTCTTTTTGTGGTTATTTAGTGATTATATCGTAATGGTTTACTGCAATTGTTGATTTCATATTAATTTTGTATTTACTAAAGCTCCTGTCTTTCTTTGCGAGGTAAAAAGTTTACACAGTATATTTCTAGACGTGTGTATACCATAGACTTAGAAGATAGAATTCTGTGATCCCATTTAGTAATTAAAAACACAACATAAATTTTCTATTGCAGTTGTTTTATTTAATTCTTTTATATAGTAATATTTTATACAGAATTTTTATATTTTTTTTTTATACTGAGGTGGCAAACAAGCATACGGCCCACCTGGTGGTAAGTGGTTACCGTAGCCTATGAACACCTGCAATACCAGACGTATTACGCGCGCGTTGCCGACCCTGAAGAAACCTCTTTACCCCCTTTTGAAGAACTCCATTCTGTAGTCTCTTGGGAAACCTCGGCAGGGAGTCCATTCCATAGTCCGGTGTTAAGTTCGCCAAATGTACATAGAATTTTACTGTGCATTAAAGTTTAAATAAATTAATATCTAACCTTGCTACCCCAAGCACTAAACTTATGTGGGATTACAAATTGAAACGGAAAGATGGCGATGAAACAAATTAAAAAAAAGCTTGTAAAAACAAGGTTTGGGCATTTAGTTGCGGATTTCTAAAATTTTATATATTTAACTTTTCATTGCTCCAACACATTATTACCGTATTACAGACCGTATTGGATTAGAGACCGTATTACAGGACTTGTTAAAGAATTTTCAATATTTATAGCGTAGTACAAAATTGGTTTTATTGCTAAGCAATCTCTTCCAGACAACCTTTGGATAGACGGGGGAAAGGGATTGTTAGCAGGAGTTAGGAGTTTGACAGCCCCATTACTAGCAATATGCCTTATTAGGTCGACCTCCACGTGGTTCCCCCTGGAAACTATCGTAAACAGTTATTGTTGAATTTGTCACGATGGGCTAACTGACTTACTTCATCCTCACCTATCATCCTTCACTGGTGCCGGTGTATACCGATAGCGCGGGTGGGGCTACCATTCCATTATCGTCCATTAAAAAAAAAAAACCTTTGGGTAGAAAGAATTAAAGAATAAATAAGTAGGTAATATAAAATCTATTAGTATCAATAAGAATCAATTGGTAACACTGAGAAGTTTTCAATTGTTTTATGATTGTTCATTGTATCCTGAATTGCTTTGTTACATTAAATATCTATGTTTACTCTTATCGACAATTTATAAAAATATCACTAATTAATAAAAATTATAATGATTTTCTATTAAAAAAATGTCCAATCTACCTGAAATATGACGTAATTTTTTTGCTGTATGGTCCCGGCATAGAATAGGCCACCCCTTTGTTTTCCCGTGGGTGTTGTAAGAGGCGACTAAAGGAAGGCGAGGGATGAGCAGCAGCGGCCCTCTTAAAACATATCTAAAGCCTAACTGTGGTTGCCAATCTGCCTGCCAAGCGTGGCAACTACAGGCAAAACCCCCCTAAGGGGGAGGTTTGTGTTCAGCAGTGCACAGTTAAAGGCCGATATGATGACGTGCTTCCAATGTTTAGTTTACATTATTTATTTAAATGTTTTTCGAATGAATTTTGAATGAAACACATTTTGTTTGTCTGAATATAAATAAAAAGTATACATACTAAAGACACTTTTTATCCAGAATTGAACATATACTTTAATTTTTTCAAAATTCTCCATTGTTTTTCATCGACTATTCCGTTTTTCCAATAGACGAATTTTGTTCCCATAATTGTGAAAAAAGAACCCAATCTGGCAACACTGCGTTATTGTCACACCCTTATTAAGAATAGTATTTAGATTAAATTAATTATTATATCAATTATTTTTATGATATTAAATTACATTCTATTGCTACGGACAAAATCGTCCGCGCTATCGTTGTCCCCCGTCCGCTGACTAGTGCGAGCTGACCGCCTTTAACTGCTCGAATTGTAATTTATAATGATCACAAAAGAAAACAACAAAAAAAAAACACTGGCAGGTATATACCTAGTCAGTGTCGTAGATTTATACAATAAAAACCGGCTCGCCTACAAATTGATTCCGCTGTAATGGTCTCAACTCACGACTTATGACTCATCATCGGGTTGATCCACGGGTAGGCACAGTATTACATTGGATACGGTACAACGGATTATGTTTGCTCGCTTTGATTCGTGTTAAGACATACAATTAAATGTACTTACTTTTTTATGCACTCTTTTTTAATGCTATTACGAATAATGCACGCTGCTGGGGTACCAGTGGGGAATGATATGAGTAGATGAGAATGAAGCCTGGTTAGTTGACCTGTCGTGACTAGTACACTAGAAATTAATCACTGTAGCTTGAAATGGGAAACTTGGAGATCGTCCTGACAGGGTATTTTGTAAGCAATGGGACCGCCAGACTCCATAACTGGCAATCCCTTTCCAGTTCTTGATTGTCTCCGCCATTGTATAAAGTTATGAATGCGTATTTCATGTTATATACCATGGAGAATGTGTAATTTCTAGGTGAGGTCAGGGTATTTTGCCAGCAATGGGTTCGCTAGATCCCATTACTAACAGTTCCTTCTCACATCTTGATTGTTCTTACCGTTGTGTTAAATTAAGGTCTCGTACTTCGTGTTAAATATTTTTGATAATATTCTTTCAGGTGGGGTCAGGTAGATGCAGCTCCCCGGGCACAGGACCGCTGTCCCCGGCGGAGGGCCCCCGGTGGCCCCACTCGCACCACCCGCACCCGCTGCACCACGCCTTGCTCTCGTCTAGCGTGAAGCGCGGCAAGGAGCTGTGAGTGAACTTGTTCTACAATATACAGAATGTACAGTGTTTATCTCGGAGTGTCGCTTGGTGGCGCTTTTCGATAATAAAGACTTGTCAAAGTCAGACCAGGATTGCCAGATGCTTTTTTTTTATTTTTACCCAAATGTCATAGAGCCTTTCTCCAGATTAATACGATTTCGTTAACTTTTACCCAATCAAAAATTTGTGTCAGTTTTCACTACGTTTCGCTATATAACCACTATGTGAATAACAAAAAAAAAATCACTTCTCTACACTCGTGACTTCTCCACCTCTTGTAAAGATGGTAGCTTCTTTAGTATATTCTATTAGATTAGCGTATAACAGTATAAGGAAATATATTTAATTTGCATAAAGTACAGAACTTAGATATATTTTATGTACAACCAAAATCATTTAAGTTTAAAAGTCCCCAAATATTGGCCTGAATCGTATCCAGCTCTAAATCGTAATACTGAATTTTTATATCTATAAACCTAATTATAATGTCAATATGTTTATTTGTATTATTGATATGCCCAAAGAAATAAATATTTTTTATACTGCTATACATGGGCTACAAATACCAAAACTGTGAAAAAAATATTAAAATTGCTCTACGCCTATTTCAGTTTTTTCTATAAATTTCGCAATGACGAATATTTTTACCCGGAATTGCGAAAAAAAATTCCAATCTGGCAACACTGATTCAGACCAAGCGAGCGTATGCTCGTTCACCCCATATTTTTCCAATATTTGTTTAACATAAATGTTCACGTGTAAAAATATTTTGAAACCATTCTTTTCGCTACTCGACAGCATTCGTGTACAATTGTATGCTGTTCTCGTCTCTGTTGACTAAAGCGCCACCATTGGAATTAACTTTGTTTGTGTTTTGTATACCATTGATTGTAGCTTTCCCTTGTGGTGATCTAATGGCTCCAATAATTGTGCAAAGTTTGAATTTCCTCCAGTAGTTATTATAACTCTCCTAATGTTACAGCGGCACCGCTCTGACACAGTTGTATTTAAATAATATATTTCAAACAACACCGAACATTTTATGGAGTTTTACAGGATATAGAAGAATAACACCTCAATCCTCAGGAATCGCAATGCATGGGGAGTATCATGGACGAAACAGTATACTCTGTTATGTCTGTGATACTACTCATGTTTATAGGTGACGGTTATATCAGCTTGTTTGCCATTATAAGATGCATAAAAAAGTTTTCCGTTTCTTAAAGGTTGACCGAAATAGATTTCTCTATAAGTGAGCCTTTTATTTTATAAGATTTAATCTTCTTCATGTCTCCAATTATTACAGCAATAACAACAATATTTGTAATAATACACGTACATAATACGTACCAAAAGGGGGAGAAAGGGATTGCTAGCAATAGGGTTTGACAGCCCCATTGCTAGCAATATTGATGGAACGGTAACCCCGCCTGCGCTAACGAGATATTCTGACGGAGCACCAGTGAAGGGTGATTGATGAGAATGAAAACAGGCCAGTTAGCCCATCATGATGAATTCATCAGGAATTAACCATGATAGTTTCCAGGGGAACCATGAGGAGGTCGACCTGGTTGGCTATATTGCTAGCAATGGGATTCTTAGTCTCCATTACTAACAATCACTTTCCCCCCAAGTCTTAAAAAAAAAAATAAAGGGCTACAAAGTTTTTGCTTTACATATTAGTATATACTTAGATGAATAAATAAAGAAAAGATTGATGAATGTGGAAGAAGCGAAAGAGCTTTGTTTGAATCGAAGCATTTGGCGTTCTATTGTTTCTGAGTACCCTAATGGGAGACAGGCGTGATAGATATGTATGTATGTAGGTATGTATGAATAAATAAATGCCTCCTCAGAATCAGACTCAGTGTGTTAAATGGCTCTACAGCTAATATCGTCATAATAATAATAAAAATTTAATATAATCATTACATTGACTTCCCCTCCTTAGAAAAATAAGATTTGTTGACATCTTACAATATCCCCCCCCCCCTCCCGACACTATTTTAAGTACACGACATAATGGAGGTCACTTTAGACATCACTAAGTCTTCCTATAAGATACGCTCGCTGTACCGCAGCGGTGCCATTATAATGGACGACTTCCTGTAAACATATCTACCTTGTTTTATAAACTATTGTCGCCAATTTTAAAAAACAAACAAAAAGAAAAAACAAATATCGAAAACAGTTGTTTTTCTAACTCGTTTGAAGTAACTTATTAAATTTATGGTAGGCTTATCTCAAATGATATGTTTGTGTTTTTTTTTTTTTTTTGATGAAGTAATGTATTTACCTATTTATAGTTTTTTTTTTTTTATATGTACGTCAATAATGTATAACTGGTCGCGTGTATAATTAATAAAAACAATTTACAAAAAAAAAAAAAAAACAACGGTGGAACTAAGTACACAATTGTCTATATAATTGAATCGCTAAATATGTTGCTAAGCGCACTTGAGAATAGCTCGACCATTTCGGGTATTTTTTTTTTTTATTTTTTTTTTCATTCGTTGAAGTACAAGGAAGGTTTTTATGTAGAGAAAATTTGGAAAAAAGTCTCGAAAATACGTTAGAATCCTATTTTTTATTTCCCATATAATAAACAACTAGCTTTTTTTCGCCTGTTACTCCGTACGCGTGGATTTCAGAAGTAGGAAAATTAATAAAATACGACTTCTAGATGGCGTATCTAGATAAAACATAACCCAGTTTTTATGTTAAATATTCAGGAATACAACTGTGAAAATTGCATCCAATTTGGTGTAGTAGTTTTTGCGTGTGGCTAACATACAGTCGCAAAGACAAAATTTCTAAAATTATTCTATTGGCTTCTATTGTTCTTATTAAGACCCGTCACATCATTTTTTTTTTTTTAAATATTTCATGTACAGATGGTCTAGTTACAATTTTATTATATTGCTAAGATTCATAACTACAAATTCAAACATCATATATATTAATATATTATCAATCAATCAAATATTGAATCAAACATATTTTTATCAAAACGTCTGTCGGGTCGCTAGTTTTAAATAATAATTATAATAAATATAATCAATATTTCAAATGAGTTATAATGACAACTATAGAATAGATGGAGCATTTTCTGTGCTACTGTCGTCTGTCGTCTTGTATGCGACATCTCTTCTTAATTTCGATTCCATCTCTCTTGCTAGCATTCAGCAACGTGACTTTCGATATTCCCTTGGCTTATAGTATGTAATAAATGTGTACCTATATACAAGTAATTCCTGTCCCTCTGAGCGGCTCGCGGGCGCCACACACTGTGTTCACGTTTGCCGAACCGCAACCGACCTGCATAATGTGTGTAATACTAATGCATTTAGGATCGTAAGTCGTAGTTGTTGGGACTAGAAAATAGCTGTAATCTGTCTCCATAGAAATTAATGATGAGTACCAATCACGGCATTTCCTAATAAATGCAACATGGGAACTTCAAGAAGAGCATTTATACTTCTTAAAAGGCTGGCAATGCATAGGCTACTTCCCAGGTGTCATAAATGTCCATAGACTTGAGGTTCTTCAAAAAGGGCGTATTAAGGTTTTTTAAGAGTGTTAGCAACACACGCGTGACACCCTTGGTGTTACAAGTGTTCATAGGCTACGGTAACCCCGTTTACTATCAGACGGGCAGTATGCTTAAATAGTAGTATAAAAAAAAAAAGCTGCGGTGATTCCTTATGTAAGGTGAATCGCATGCTCGTTTGATGCCCTATCATATAAAAAAAATAGTAACCCAATTTTGTACAAATTCTCGCAGAAGTACTTTAAATTAAATTAGTAATAAATCGAAATATTTAATTAGCTAATATTTTTTTTATTTGTACTATTGTTACACATCAGTGGTCTGACTGCCTTTTGATCAGATCAATTGTTCGTTTGTTTACCTATTAAGTTCTATTGGGACAGACTATATAGTTGGCATGCGTTTTTTTTTCCAATAAAAATTTAGGTGGGTCATCTATCTGTATTTTATATCTCTGGTTTCGAGGTATATGGCCGACCTATTGATATATAATTACATTATGTACACATATTTTAAATTCACAATTGGGACTTTTAGCGACGCGATTATAGTTAAACAGTACTTACGTACCTGATTTTGTATTGTTGACGTTTCGACGTGTATCAGGTATGTAAGTAAATATTTACCTGTAACTGCGTCGTGTAGTTCTAATTTTAAATCGACAATAATTCAGGCCAGAAGTCTCAAAACACCAGACTTCCTTTTAAGAGACTTGACAATCCTTTTTTATTAAGTGTGGTAACGTGGGACTTGTCAATTTTTAAAAATAATACATTAATTTTTTATATTTTTTATTGATTAATAAAAAAAAGTCTTGATAGTGGATTTAAATGATAATTTATCAACCAAATTATAAAGTTATGACTAACAATTTTATAGCAAAAAAGTATTTGAAAACTTTCAATGTAAAATATGAGGGTAGGTAGGTAAAATTTTTAGTGATTTTTAGATTTATATGTAATGTATTATATAATTAACGTTTTAGTTTCCTATTAGAACATTTTTAAACAAATCAAACAAAAGATGTTTAAAATTGTTCAATTATTACTGAAAATTAACAAATAACTCCGACGTTGCCACATCTAAATAATTTTCGGAATGTACCCTCTTATCGAGTAAAAATTTTATGAATAATGCATGTTTTTTTTTTTTATTTTTATAGTCATAAAATAGCTCAGGAATGTTCTTTCATGTTTATTCTTAGATTATATAGATAGAGTGTCTCCATACAAATACTTCGCCAAAAACAGGTCAACTTTCTTATCTATGTGTTCGTAAGTCAGTTTACCAGTATGTACACTTATATTAAGCATGTGAGAGAAATTTATATTACAAGGTTAAATTGAAAAATAGATTTTAAATTCCTACGAATATATTTGAAAGAACAAATAAACAGTACATAATGATTCGTAATGATGCTTATTTTTTATTCAATACTTTGATTTATATTTCAGTATAAACATAAATAATGTTTAAATCATTGTATATGGCCACAATTTTAATTAATACATCCATATTAATTTATAAGCAAAACGTACATATTCGTGTATGAAAAAATAGTTTCAAATTCCATTAAATAAAAAAAAAAAAAACCATCAGACTTAGGGAATTTTTTTATCAATTACTTGCAACACTGAAAAAAGCCGCGTATTGCTTTGATTAAAAAAAAAAATAGCCAAATGTCAAATTAGATGACAAAATGTTGACATGTTTTTGATACTCAACTATCGCTCTATCTATATAATGTAAGTGTTTATTATATGACATATTGAAATAAAATGTACCATATCAAATGAGGTTTACTATCCGCTTGATAAGATTCATAATATTAAACAAACAAATATGACACTGGGGTTTATTTTGCTGTATGCAGTAATTATGTTACTTCATTAGTCACTACAAATATAGGTGTTAAGGTATCTGTTAATGTTTACATGTCTTGCCTAATTAGGAGTAAAGATATGTAAGTACTCATATAGATGTACGTTTTTTTAATGGGTAATAATGGGGGAAGGGGAGCGGGATGGGATTGTTAGTAATGGGGTCTAACTGACTCATTGCCAGCAATACACCCTATCAGGTCGATCTCCACGTGATCGCCCTCTAGAAACCATCGTGGTTAATTCTAGTGGATTTGTCACGATGGGCTAACTGATCTGCTTTCATTTTCACCTATCATCCCTCACTGGTGCTCCGTCAGCGTATACCGATAGCGCGATTGGGGTTACCATTTTATTATCACTCATTAAAAAAAATGGGTGATAATGAAATGGTAATCCCACTTGCGCTAACGATATACGCTTTCGGGGTACCAGTAAGGGATGATATATGAGAATGAAAAGGCAGGTCAGTTAGTCCATCGTGATGAACACGCCTGGAAATCAGCACGATGGTTTCCAGAGGGGGATCACGTGGTACCTGACAGGGTACATTACTAACAATCCCTTCCCCCCACCCCATATAGATGTAGTACGGTCATTACTGTATCTTTTGGTCCGTACCTTGTAATTTCATTATCAAACAAAGGTAATATGCCAGTGAAATTACAGGGTACAGAGTATCTACAGAATTCGGTTCAGGGGGTCTACCATGAAATGAAATTCTGAATTTTCGTGCTTTTGTTTTCGTGCTCAATTTCATGTTTTTGTTCGTACCAAAATCGACCCAGTAAATGGAGCTTAACATTTCATTTGTCATAAATCCTACCATAAAAGTCCAAAGGAACGATACTTTAGCATTTTTAATATTTTTAAACGGTATATATCAAGTAATTTTAACATAAAATTTTTGTTTCGTTCGGATACGAAATTTCGGAAAACATTTCATGGTAGGCCCTCTGGTTTGCCGAAGATAATGGGAAAAATACAAATGAATTATTAATCTCCTCGCCAAGAGCAGTCCAACAAATCCCTACTAATATTATATACATGAACGTGAGTCTGTTAGTTACTTCTTGGTACTTTAACGTTTTGACAATCGTGAAATTTGGTGTATATGTAGTTTAGGAATTAGAGAAGCGCGTAGGTTACTTTTTTTTATACTGGTCACACCTACAAAGTTGCGGGTAACAATTGCTCTAGCTTGAGATGTATATTGATTCTTGTTTTGTTATGAAATTACATCTGACTCCAATATTTTTATTAATTAATAGTAAACTAGATAATTAAACAGTCTAATTTTCACCCTTGAAAAAAATTTGACAAAAAAAAAACAAAAAGAAACAATCGTATTGATTGTTTCTTTTTTTTGTGGTATGTTTACGGCTTTGGATGTATATTACAATTAGTGATGGGACGTTACTACGAGTCGATCGTGATTGACTAGTGATGCGCCACATACAACTATTATTATTTAAATTTAGAATGCTGTGAATGTTTGTTTGCAGCGATTGTATTTTATTTTATCTTTATTTTATTTTATCTTTACAGTTAGTGATGGGACGTTACTACAAGTCGATCGTGATTGACTAGTGATGCGCCTGAACACAACTATAATTATTTAAATTTAGAATGCCGTGAATGTTTGTTTGCAGCGATGGCCGCAGGTGGTCGGTGGCGTCGCTGCCCTCCTCCGGCTACGGGACCACGCCAGGCAGCTCTAGTTTGTCAGTAAGTGTCCACGCTGTCACCATTGCAAGTCGTCTGCTTGGTTGGGTACTCCTGTTGTGTTACTGCTTTGGAGCAATAGTACTTGTATAGCCGCGTTTCGGTTTGAAGAGTGGGATTTGACGGTGAAATTACAGGGTACAGAGACATTACACTGACCTTAGAAATGACAACGCTTGAGGAGTATCACGAGCGTTACAGAGTACTCTGTAATGTTCATGCTGTTGTACATAGGATTTTTTTATGGATGAAAAAGGAAATGGTAACCCCGCCTGTGCTATCGGTATACGCTGGCGGTACACCAGTGAGGGACGATAGGTGAGGATGAAAAGACGGGTCAGTTAGCCTATCGTGATGAATACACCTGGAATTCGATTCGATTAAAAACGATGGTCTCCAAAGGGAACCAAGATTGACCTGACAGGGTATATTGCTAGTAATGGGGATACCGATCCCTATTATTAACAGTCTCTTCTCCTCCCGGTCATATCTTGTTTACGATGGCGTATCACGATTATGTCATTCGAAAGCAAAATAATACAAATATAGCGATATCATATCAGAAATCAGATCACGGAAGGCATACAGTCAGTCACCGCCAGTCGCAACGGTGAGATGGTTATCAATTGATTACCTATATGCTTTAAATATTAATGATTTTTAGGGTTCCGTACCTTAAGAGGTGAAAACGGAACACGGGATCCTTATAGGATTACTTTGTAGTCCGTCTGTCTGTCCGACCCCTTTTTCTCAGAAAGGCGTGACGGCATCGAGTTGAAATTAATATAAAATACATAAGTCTGCAATCCCTTGTGAAAAAATCATACCTTAAAATCGACGGAATCAATTATACGGTCGTTTGTAGAGTATTTTTTGACATTTGCAAGGGAATAAAAACCTATCCCCATAAGTTTCTTTCTCTTGCAAATGTTCATCAAATGATCATCAGTCATGAAATTTGGTAAGTTTGTAAATATGTAAATCGTAAAAAATATATTTTGTAAATGTTTCAATTATAATTTGTATCTACGGAATCCTCGGTGTGCGAGTTCTATTCGCACTTAGCCGGTTTTTAGCCTTTTGAATTGCAACAATGATGATATCCTTATTTATATGAATGGATCGATTAAAGCCTTCAAATATATGCAATTATATGGAGTCTTTTCGCAGTGATGTCGCGGACGTGATATTTCACTTGGCATATTCTAAGTCGAACAAGTAGTAAGCCCATTTTGAAATTTTGGTCACTCCTTTTGGGATCTAGAAAAGAAAATAACAAAATTTTCTTTCACTTATTTCCCTTTCAATATATTTATTTATTTTATCATTAATACATGTATACGTACGGGGCAGATTTAATGCTAAAAGCGTTCTCTCCCAGTCAACCTTAGGGATGTGTTAGAATACTCGAATGCGGTACTAGTAATAGTTGATATACATACATACCAGAGGGAGACAAAAGTCGTTTGCTTGGGTACCTCTGTTCCATTCGTGTTTCTACCGTGAATCAGTTGTGTGTGGCTGTGTTTCCGTATCACGGGCGAAACAGTATATTTTGTTATGTCCATGGTACTGCTCATGTCTATAGGCAACTGTTTCCACTTTCCATCAGGTGAGCCGTCAGCTTGTTTGCCATTCTAAGTTGTATAAAAAAAGTACTAAAATTTATATTATATTATATTATATATATATATATATATATATATATATATATATATATATATATATATATATATATATATATATATATATATATATATATATATATATATAAGATATACTGTATTATACATGAAGATGAGAGTAGTAGATAATATTAATATATTGATTGGTGATTACATTTTTTTTTGTTTACTTCCGCTACCATTTGTATGTGTACGTTTGTTGGTGTAATATTTGCTCTGTTTTAGATATGTATGTGTCTTTTTATCATTTTGTACCGTGTTGCAGTCACAATGCTCGTCGCAAGAGAGGCTGCTGGCGGTGCAGGCGACGTGCGAGCCACCGCCGCGCGCCCCCTGCCCCCACTGCCACCAACACCAGAACTCGCTCAAGTAACTAAACTGCTACATGATCTCTATAACTCTTGTCTTTTTTAGCTGTTGTAAATTGCTTGCGTATATCCCGGTTTTTAAGGAGGTGAAAATATAATGGTAACCTTGTTTGCGCTGTTGATACATGTTGGGGGGGCTACCAGCGAAAGATGACAGGCTAGGATGGAGCCAGGTTAGTTGGACCATCATAATGAATTCAGAGGGATTTAAGAACGATAAATGCAGGCTATATGCAGTCCATAGGCTACAGCGACTGTTTACCAGCAAATGAGCTGCATACTCGCTTGCTATCTTTTTAGTATAAAAAAAGATACTTTTTAACGAGGACTGAGTGGAAGTCGGTCTGACGAGAGTCCATTGAAATGAAGTCGCTAGACTGTTGTCGACAATACTTTCTCCTCCAATAAGTTTCAGTTAAAAATGTGACATAATTTGGTAGTGAAATTGTCCGGTAATGTTATTCAGGATTTTTCTAAGTCATTAGGGGTTTTTTAATGGATGATAATGGGCTACCCCGCCCGCACTATCGGTATACACTGGCGGGGCACCAGTGAAGGATGATAGGTGAGAATGAAAAGGCAGGTCAGTCATAGTGATAAATACACCTGAAATTCAGCACGATGGTTTCCAGGTGGGACCACGTGGAAGTCGACATGACAGGGTCATGTCGACATTCCTTATAGTCACTAGGGTTGGTAATCCTCTAATTGTGGAACAAATTCAACAAATAAAATATTAATTATTTAAATATTAAATTTGAAAAATGCATATCTAAATTCATTTGTCTGATTCGTGTCCGCGTATTGCAATTCGTAATAACAAAAACTTGTAACATCACTACGTTGGCTTCTGGTGTATTAAACGTATTATTAAGCGTACAGTTGCGGTAATATCTTATTGCTTATTGTTAATTGGACTGTATAAATATAGCTGTTAATATGTAATATTTTTATTTGTACCCTCTGCAGTAGCTCGCAAGGCAGCGGCATGAACAACTGGGCGTCGCTGTCAGACAGCGGTGGCAGCGGACACGCGGCGCGTGCACCCTCGCCGCAGAGTCCCGCTCGACGGGTGCGCTCGCGCAGCCTCAGGTAACGTGGTACACCACACTCACATACAGTACACGCAATACATGCACAATACTCACCGCACTCACATGCAATTCACACGCAATACACATCACATTCACACGCAGTACACACTGCTATCACACGAAATACACACCGCTATCACACGCAATATACGATGCACCCAGACGCAATACACACCACATACACACGCAGTACATACCGCATTCACACGCAGTACATACTGCATTCATATGCAATATACACCGCACTCACATGCAATACCCATCACATTTACACGCAGTATGCACCGCATTCATCCACAATACAATACCCTCCAATAGCAATTGTAAAGTTAACGTCGCGTTTAGTCAGTCCTAACCGAAATTCTTGAGATTATGGCCACATTGATCGTGTTCTATCTGAAAGAGGAGCAACTGTCTCCGAAAGAACATGAAGTGGAAGATGCCAGTAAGGGAAAGGGATCTTCAGCACTCGGTGCTCTCTGCTTATCCTGAAAGAGACATGGCGACTATTTATTAACCGACTTAGAAGGAGTTTCTCAATTCGGTCTTATTTTTTTTATTTTTGTTACCTCATAACTCCCTAAGTTCTAAACCGATTTGGAAAATTCAGATTTTATCTGAAAGGATATGCTTTCAGAATGTTTCCATAGAAATGTTGTCAAAATTGAATGAGTAGTTTAGTTTTTAGATAAAAATAACTGGTCTTGTCACAATTGAAGTCGGTTTTTTTGTGGGACCCAATGTTTAATTGTTACTGAATTATTGTGGCAGCTCGCCGTCGCGGTCGCCGGGCGGCGGCGCGGGCGCAGCGGGCGAGGCGCGCGACGACGCGGTGTCGGCCATGTCGGCGCTGTTCGCCGCCAGGTTCCCCGCCGCGCAACGAGCCATGGATGACAAGTATGTTTGTTCTTAAATACGCCAGATGTCGTTCTGTCTACTTTGACGTCAATATTCATTGAGAACGTTTGTATTGGCAGCTAGGAACAGTGTGTAGATATGGAAAGAACAAAAATGCGGATTTTACGTGTTTCTGAGCAGTTTTTCTTTCCGCAAAAACTTTTTACCCGATTTGGTTTCCGCAAAAACTTTTTACCCGATTTGGTCCAGCAAAATATAGAGTTTTCTCAGTACTACTTAATTATCTTACTAATATTATTAATGTTAAAGTGAGTTTGTTTGTTACCTCTTGGCGTCTTAGTGGCTTAACCAATTACTATGAAATTTAGTATACACATACTATATTGGTTGGAGAATAACATAGGCTACTTTTTATTCCGGTCACGCGAAGTCGCGGGTTAAAGCTTATTCATATATTTTTATTATTTCTAAGTAAAACGAATAACGCTTTTTGTATTGTTCTTCAGATTGAGAGCCCTGATAGAAGAAGTGACCGAATTAGACAAGAAACCAGATCGGCCGCCGATAGAGAGATTTGTCCAGAGACAGGTGGGTTTGTTTGTGATTGTCCTCTCTGTAATTAATATCTAACTTGGTTCAATACCACTTCCTAACATCAAGCTGCGCCTCCTGAAGGCATTTTTTTTGTACTTTTTCCCTTTTTAAAATAAATTTATGAACTTGGATGAAATGGGTGACCATTTTATTATTACTCATTAAAAAGTACGAGAGAGGAGGTTAAACTTTTACTAAGTGGAATATATTTACAGTACAGCATTTATCATTATTCCTATATTAAGCTGAGCCTGTCCTGTAGGAAACAGGATTCGTATCATCGTATACATACATACAGAAATTAACATAGGCTTTCTAGTAGGACAGATAAATGTTTACCTACAATTTTTTTTTCTTTTTTTAAGTTGGGTAACAATGATCTCTTTTTTCGCGTTGCAGGTATTGGAGATGGCTCGCGACTGCCTGCACAAATCCGAGTCCAAACAGGTGACCAGCAGCTATTTCTACGATATGGCGGACAGCTTGGACCGGTTACTGGCGGAGGTCAGTTTGTATTAATTGCACAGTCATTGGTTTTATTGTTTGATTTTCTTTAACTTCAAATTATTGTCATTCATTGGTATCTCGTCACTATATAGCAATGAAGGTGAGGATACCAACCCTTTTTTTTTAAATACAATTTTATATTATAAAAAAAATAATTATTTTATTATAAAAAATAAATTGAATATTTTTCAAAAAATTTAGGGTAATATTTTTGGTTTTTAAAATGATACTAATTGTGTAGTAGTTTTAATACATTGCTGCAGTTTCCAATGTTCACGGATTTGGCCGTCAGTGTTCTTTTGTTATGCAACATAGAATGACAAAAAAACCTGATGGAAAGTGGTAACCGTCGCCTATAGACATGAGCAGTACCATGGACATAACCTATCTGTTTCGCCCATGATCCTATGCGTTGCTATTCCTGAGGACTGTTTGCATGGCTGTGTTTCGGTTCAAACCGAAACGGTTTGAAGGGCGAATATGGCGTGAATTTACAGGGTTCAGAGGAATAACACCTAACTGTTTCACGATTGAAACACGAATGGGATAGAGGTGCCCAAGCAAACGACTTTTGTACAAAGTCTTCCTCTGTTTGTACAGTCACGTTGGTAGACGTAATCATAAAAAAAATTATGTCATTGTTTTATAACTACGTTTGTTTGGTCTGGATGGATAAAAATAGATTTTTTTTTCTTTATATGTTTATATGTTTAAAAAAAATATTTAAGTTTGTCTACTAATTGTCAAGTGCAAGCGCTTCCTCTCTCGTTTCACCACCCCTGGGATCAGTACTGTAGTAATGAAGCGATGTGTGGTTGTTGGTTGCAGACGCGCGAGAAGTCGGCGGAGGCGGGCGCGCAGGTGGCGCCGCTGGTGACGCGGTTGGTGCTGGCCATGGCGCGGCCGGCCCGCCTGCTCGAGTGCCTCGAGTTCGACCCCGAGCGCTTCTACCGCCTGCTCGAGGCCGCCGAGGGCCAGGCGCGCCACATGCAGGTACTGCCGCCCTGCCTCGCCTGCTCGAGTGCCTCGAGTTCGACCCCGAGCGCTTCTACCGCCTGCTCGAGGCCGCCGAGGGCCAGGCGCGCCACATGCAGGTACTGCCGCCCTGCCTCGCCTGCTCGAGTGCCTCGAGTTCGACCCCGAGCGCTTCTACCGCCTGCTCGAGGCCGCCGAGGGCCAGGCGCGCCACATGCAGGTACTGCCGCCCTGCCTCGCCTGCTCGAGTGCCTCGAGTTCGACCCCGAGCGCTTCTACCGCCTGCTCGAGGCCGCCGAGGGCCAGGCGCGCCACATGCAGGTACTGCCGCCCTGCCTCGCCTGCTCGAGTGCCTCGAGTTCGACCCCGAGCGCTTCTACCGCCTGCTCGAGGCCGCCGAGGGCCAGGCGCGCCACATGCAGGTACTGCCGCCCTGCCTCGCCTGCTCGAGTGCCTCGAGTTCGACCCCGAGCGCTTCTACCGCCTGCTCGAGGCCGCCGAGGGCCAGGCGCGCCACATGCAGGTACTGCCGCCCTGCCTCGCCTGCTCGAGTGCCTCGAGTTCGACCCCGAGCGCTTCTACCGCCTGCTCGAGGCCGCCGAGGGCCAGGCGCGCCACATGCAGGTACTGCCGCCCTGCCTCGCCTGCTCGAGTGCCTCGAGTTCGACCCCGAGCGCTTCTACCGCCTGCTCGAGGCCGCCGAGGGCCAGGCGCGCCACATGCAGGTACTGCCGCCCTGCCTCGCCTGCTCGAGTGCCTCGAGTTCGACCCCGAGCGCTTCTACCGCCTGCTCGAGGCCGCCGAGGGCCAGGCGCGCCACATGCAGGTACTGCCGCCCTGCCTCGCCTGCTCGAGTGCCTCGAGTTCGACCCCGAGCGCTTCTACCGCCTGCTCGAGGCCGCCGAGGGCCAGGCGCGCCACATGCAGGTACTGCCGCCCTGCCTCGCCTGCTCGAGTGCCTCGAGTTCGACCCCGAGCGCTTCTACCGCCTGCTCGAGGCCGCCGAGGGCCAGGCGCGCCACATGCAGGTACTGCCGCCCTGCCCCCGCCCGCTCGAGTGCCTCGAGTTCGACCCCGAGCGCCTGGAAATCCTCCAAATACACATGGAATTTAGTACGATGGGTTCCAGGGGACTCCACGTAGAGGTCGGCCAGACAGGGTATATGACTATGAATATACCAATGGGACTAGTAGTCCGCATTACTAACAATCTTTTCCTCAATTTGAGAAACTATATTTCAGGAATGAAAAAGTAGATAATTAATATTGACCTTTATTTCTTAGGGTATAACGACGGATATCCCTCAGTATATCATCCACAAGCTGGGCCTCTCGCGGGACCCGCTTGCGGAGCTGCACGCACCGCCACCGCCGCCGCCCCCGCAGACCTCCTCACCATCTAAGTATGTTACTCGTTTTACTGTTAATTAGTGGCAGAATGGGCAACACTGTCCTTCTACCAAAATTTAATATATATATATATATATATATATATATATATATATATATATATATATATATATATATATATATATATATATATATATATATATATATATATATATATATATATATATATATATATATATATATATATATATATGTTGCTCATACTAATACTACCAATTCACTCCGACTTCGCACGGGTACAAATTGTACATGCGTATAGATAGATTTTTAGTAAAGAAATATAAATAATATAAATATATATATAAATGTAATTAGATTATTATATATATTTATATTATATATTCTTTTTTAAATTCAGGGTGATAAATTTTTAAAGTTATTTCATTATTAGCGGCCCGTCCCGACTTCGCACAGGTGGATATTTTTACATTTTAAAAAGTGGCCATTAAGGCTGCATACGCGACGGAAGATTAAAAATGGAGTAACTTCTCCCGTTTTCCCAACATTTCCATTCACTGCTCTGCTCCTATTGATCGTAGCGTGATGAAAAGTATACTATAACCTGCCCAGGAGTATGAAGAATAATTGTACCAAGTTTCGTTAAAATTCGTCGAGTAGTTTTTGTTTCTATAACAAACATACAGATAGAGACAAAAATTTTACTGATTGCATTTTTGGCATCAGTATCGATCACTAATCACCCCCTGATAGTTATTTTGGAAATATATTTCATGTACAGAATTGACCTCTCTACAGATTTATTATAAGTATAGAAGATAATAGTATAATAACAAACAAATTTTATTCGTATAGACCGGTACAGACTTGTATGATATGCCATGTTATAATTTATATATGAAGAAATTTGGTTAATTAACAGTCATAAAAATTTGAATTTACTAGAGGAATAACACCTGAGTCCTCAGGAATAGCAACGCATGGGGGGTATCATGGGCGCAACAGTATACTCTGTTATGTGCATGGTACTGCTCATGTCTATAGGCGACGGTTACCACTTTTCATCAGGTGGGCCGTCAGCTTGTTTGTCATTCTAAGTTGTTTAAAAAAAATAAAAAAAAAAAAAAGAATAAGAATGAATGAATTTGAATTTATATTTTAATGTAATGGTTACCGGTTTAACTTACGTGTAATTTGGTCGAGGAAGCTTGACTAGTTTCGGAACTATTCGGGACTCTTAATCTTGAGCAGCTGAAACGCGAGCGCGAGGCTGACTGTGCGCCTCAGCCCGCTGGGGGCGACCTGTGTGTACTTATGAAATTTTTAACACAAAAATTATATATTTCACATTAATACAATATTCAAATCCATTGCCATTTAAATGGTGAAGTTATCAAGAAACACACCGCCATCCGATATATATGCATCGTGGACTAAATGTAATGGTCTTAGTACGGGTAACGTTATCATATGCAGGTCGCGGGGCCGGGTGTCCCCGCCGGGCGGCTCGGGTGGCGCGCCGCCTTCAGAGAGTGACTACCAGGTGATCAAGCTGATATCCAACGGGGCCTACGGCGCCGTCTACCTCGTCAAGCACAAGCAGACCCGGCAGAGGTGAGATTAAACAAAGTACAGTACCCTTGTTCTCCTTCAGAGGGTGGAGGTGTTTAACTTCGGAGTACATGGGGAAGTTACCCCAGATCGGAATATCTCTTTTAGGGAGTTTTCGCCACAAAATATAGAAAAACTTTTCATTGATTTATGTGGATATATTATGTTGTTTACTAAGTAACTAAATTAAGACCAAAATAGTGAGTTAAAATTATGTTATACTAATGCCAATAACTAAATTAAAACCAGAAGAGGAATCTCGGTCGATAATTTTATATGTATGTAAGAGTCCGGTCTAAAAGACTTGCAACTTATCCTAAGTCAAAAATTCCAAGCCAAAATACTTGCAGCTTATCTCAAAAAAGATTGCAGGTTATCAAAGGATTTGCAGTCAAGAAACTTGCAGCTTATCTCAAGCCAAAAGATTTGCAGCCTATCCCAAGTCAAAATAGCTTATCCTAAGTCAAAAGAGTTTATCCCAAAATATTTAAGTCAAAAGACTTGTAACTTATTCCAAGCCAAAATACTTGCAGCTTATCTCAAGCCAAAAGATTTGCAGCCTATCCCAAGTCAAAGGACTTGCAGCTTATCCTAAGTCAAAAGACTTGTAACTTATCCCAAGCCAAAATACTTGCAGCTTATCTCAAGCCAAAAGATTTGCAGCCTATCCCAAGTCAAAGGACTTGCAGCTTATCCTAAGTCAAAAGACTTGTAACTTATCCCAAGCCAAAATATTTACAGCGGATCTCAAGCCAAAAGACTTGCAGCCTATCCCAAGTCAAATGACTTGCAGCTTATCCTAAGTCAAAAGACTTGTAGCTTATCCCAAGCCAAAATACTTGCAGCTTATCTCAAGCCAAAAGACTTGCAGCTTATCCCAAGTATCAACATAAGCATTTTTTAGAGTTATTAAGATTTCATTATCGGGTATTAAATACTTAATAATTAAAGTAAATTTGTAAAAAATTGGACACCTGTGTTTCTTCCTATGTTGCTTTCTTTCTAAAGCAACTAATTTCAATACCAATGAATGCAGTGGTATATGACATATTGTTAATATTCTTTTGTCTCGCAGGTATGCAATGAAGAAAATAAGTAAAAACAATTTGATACTAAGAAATCAGGTGGAGCAGGCGTTCGCTGAGAGGGACATACTCAGTTTTGCTGACAACCCATTTGTGGTGAGTTTGTACATATTTTTAAGCGATTATTGCGTCAAATCTGAACTTGAATTGAAATTAGAATTTAGTACTGTATCGATTTCATATTTAGTTTGTGCCGTTCGAAGCTACAATTTGGGGCACCAAAAGCCTTGTTGTTGTTGAAAAGAAAAATCTACTATTAGTAGATTTATAAATAAATAAAAAATAAAAGTTTAAGTCCGCGTTCTATATTTATATATTTTCAATGTAATGCGTTTATAAAACATACTATTAATAGAGGATACTGAAATGGTAACCCCATTGACAAAGACATTGGCTTGCGCAGGTGACTATGTACTGCTCGTTCGAGACGAGGCGGCACCTGTGCCTGATCCTGGAGTTCGTAGAGGGCGGCGACTGCGCCACGCTGCTGCGCGCCGGGCCGCTGCCGGCCGACATGGCGCGCCACTACTTCGCGGAGGCCGTGCTGGCCGTCGAGTACCTGCATTCCTACGGCATCGTGCACCGCGACCTCAAGCCCGACAAGTCGGTACCCCGCCACCTACACCGAGCCGCCTACCCCGAGCCGCCTTCCCCTCGCCGTCTACCCCTCGCCGCCTTGCCCCTCACCTTATGCCCCTCACCATCAAACACTCGTCCTCTTGCCTCTCGCCATCTAACCCTTGCTAACTTGCCCTTCATCTCTCCACCTACCCGTCTACCCCTAGCCCTTCAGGGGGAAAGGTATCATTAGTAATGAGGTCAAATAGCCACATTACTAGCAATATACCCTGTCAGGTTGACCTCCACGTTGTTTCCCCTGGGAACCATCGTGAACAATTCTTGTTGAATTCGTCACGATTGGCTAACTGACCTGCTTCATCCTCACCTATCCTCACTCACTCCTTCACTGGTGCCCCGCCGGTGTATACCGATAGCGCGGGTGGGGCTACCATTCCATTATCACCCATTAAAAAAACCCTTGCCCTTCGCTACCTACCCCTCGCCCCTTGCCACCTACCCTTCGCCTCTTAGTCCTCGGCCGTCTGTCTTAAAAACAGAAACACTGCGTAATTCTCGTTTAGCTCAATCGAACTGAGATATCTTTAATATTACTAGTTTCCCTGGATATCTCAGCTGCTTGAAACATACTTCCTAAATTTTGTGTTAAAGTAAAGATTGATCATAAATTTCATAAAAGCATGTTTTTTTTCTAATAGTCTGCTCATCACGGCAACTGGCCACATAAAGCTAACTGACTTCGGACTCAGCAAGATGGGTCTTATGTCATGTGAGTATTGGAGTATTTTTTGTTAAATTTGTAATTTTTGGATGCTGACAATTTCTGATTTTATTACATGGTTTTACTTATTACTACTTAATTAAAATCTGTTAAGTGCTCATATATGCCATAAGAGTGAACGAGAAAAGAATATTAATTAAAATAATAGAGAATAGAGGAGGCAAAATGCTGGGCCACCTTATACGACATGACGATTTTTTTAAAGAGCATTGTAGAAGGAAAAATAGAGAGCAAAAGGGAGAGGAAGACCGAGGAATAACTACATGGGATAGATAAAAGAAACACTAGGTGTCATGTCGTATAGGGAGGTCAAGGATATGGCCTGGGCTAGAGCTGGCTGGAAGAAGATGCATGAATTAGTTGCACCGACAAGAGGAAACTCTTAAATGAAAAAAAAAAGTGCTCATATACCGACACTCATATTCTTTCCTTTGGGAATGTAGCACCATGTTAGCTATTAAATGTCCATTGCTAAACATAGAGAGAGTTTCAGCAGTAGTTGTCACGTTTGACAAGCGGGTTGGCAACCGCAGTTAGGTTTTGGTGATATTTAAAGAGGGTCAATGTTGCCCATCCCTCGACCATTATGTACCCTTAGTCACCTTTTACGATACCCATGTGAAAGGAAGGTTTGAAGGCACGTACCTAGAAATACAATAAAGTCCCAGAAATACCTACTATCCCATTATAACATTCGTAGTTTGGAAGGGACACATCTTTATTTATTTAACAAATAAATTTATGATATAAATCAACAGATGCTACACGTATGCGAGTGAGCGAGACGCACGATGTAACTTCGGTTCACGTATGCAAATGAGCGAGACGCACGATGTAACTTCTGTTGCATGCAAAGCATACTGACCGATAGGACGCGTGTTAGCCAATGTGGTTATCATTACTGAATCCACTAGGGCAGTGTTTTTCAATATTTTTCATGACGCGACCCCCTTATTATGTAAAAATATCTTGAGACCCCCTACCATCCACGGTTTCGAATGTGTTTTATTATAGTAAAATTATGAAATCCGTATAGTTGTATTTATATTCACAGTTGGGTATCGATAAAATAAAATAAATACATAATAAAGTATCTAAAACAGACATGTAATTACCAGAGGGAGACTGTACATAAGTCGATTGCTTGGGTACTGTCCCATTCGTGTTTCAACCGTGAAGCAGTTGTTTGCATGGCTGTGTTTCAGTTTGAAGGGTGGGATATGGCGTGAATTTACAGGGTACAGAGGAATAACACCTGAGTTCTCAGGAATGGCAACGCATGGGGGGTATCATGGGCGAAACAGTATACTCTGTTATGTCCGTTGTACTGCTCATGTCTATAGGCGACGGTTACCACTTTCCATCAGGTGGGCCGTCAGCTTGTTTGCCATTCTAAGTTGTATAAAAAAAAATGTAATCTATGTCTGTTATAAATACTTCATTATGTATTATAGATTGTTTTGGTGTATTTATGAAACTGTTGATTTATCACTGCTTCGCGACCTCCCGCGACCCCCTTGTAGAGGTTCGGGGATTCTCCAAGTGGTCACGACCCACGCTTTGAAAAACACTGCACTAGAGCGTCCGTTCTACTTGGATATTTGTTCTCATACTTGTATTTATTATTCAGTGGCAACGAATCTATACGAGGAGTACGCGGACCGCGAGGCTCGGCAGTTCTCTGATAAGCAGGTGTGCGGTACGCCCGAGTACATCGCGCCCGAGGTGATACTCAGGCAGGTGAGGCCGCAAAGAGCTGCGCACACGCATATACACAATCTTACACCCGTTTACTCACACATACACGCGTACACATGCAACCACACGCATACACTCATGTACGTACACACACATACACGTACAGGCATACGCGTACACAAGAACGTGCTTTTTTTTTAATAAAACCCCGCCTGCGTTAACGGTATACGCTGTCGGGACCCCAGTGAGGGATGAAAGGTGAGGATGAAAAGGCAGGTCAGTTAGCCCATCGTGATGAACACACCTGGGATTCAGCACGATGGTTTCCAGGAGGAACCACGTGGAGGTCGACCTAATAGCGTATATTGCTAGCAATAGGACTGGAAGTCCGCGTTACTAACAACCCCTTCCCCCTACACGAACGTGCTGTGACTCGATTACTATATTGAATACACAACTCTTAGATTATATAGATATAGTGTCTTCATATAAATGCTTCGAGAAAAATGGATTAACTTTTTCATACAATTTTGTGTGATAAATAGTTATGATTCCTTTATAACTTCTATTTTTATTTTGTTTTATAATTTTTGCATGTTTTTAATGTGTAAAAACAAATTTTATTTTTTAAATAATTAAATATAGATGAATGAATGAATGGTTTATTTTCTCTTCACAAAAGGTAATATAAAGTGACAACTTGAGGTACAATTCGATATGACGACCAATTTTGTGAGAGACTGGTGCTTACGGTAGGTTTAGAAGTACCTGTGTCACAAGTCACCAGTGCCCCATCTCCATGGACTACACAAATTCAAGGCAACCAATTAGTGTTATAATACACAGATAGATACATGAATATATATTATGTGCGTAAGTATATAAAACATTGATAAAAAGACGAGTCAGCTGACAAAAAGTTGACCCGTTTTTGAGAGTCGATGCTCTATCTATACTAAGACATGATTATACATATATGTAAATTGCACCATCTGTAATATGCATGGCAACCCTCGTGTGTTGCTATTCCTGATAAATGACACTTATCTGTTTCTGGTCAGGGTTACGGCAAGCCGGTAGACTGGTGGTCTATGGGGATTATCCTCTACGAATTCCTGGTCGGATGCGTGCCGTTCTTCGGTGACACACCTGAGGAATTGTTTGCTCATACGGTCAACGGTTTGTATTACTATCATAGAATCATTAGCTTTGTTTTAGCTTAGGACTTAGAATAATAACTTAATCAATTTGTCGATCGCTCCATGTATGGGGACTTTAATCATTATTATTCTATCGACTGTTAACTGTCCATTAATAAACATAGGCCTCTCCCATAGATTACTATAAGGAATGGGGGCTTTATGCTTTATCCAGAGGGAGACTTTGTACAAAAGTCGATTGCTTGGGTACCTTTGTCCCATTCGTGTTTCAACCGTGAAACAGTTGTGTTTACGTGGCTGTGTTTCGGTTTGATGGGTGGGATATGGCAGTGAATTTACTGGGGTACAGAGGAATAACACCTGAGTCCTCAGGAATGGCAACGCATGGGGGGTATCATGGGCAAAACAGTGTACTCAGTTATGTCGATGGTTCTGCTCATGTCTATAGGCGACGGTTACCACTTTCCATCAGGTGGGCCGTCAGCTCGTTTGCCATTCTAAGTTGTATAAAAAAAAATGCTATAAAAGAGTTTATTTCATAGATTTATCCTAGCTTAGAATGTTGATTTAACGTTAATCAACTTATTGATCGCTTCGTGTATGGGGGCTTTAATCATTGTATCAGTATTATGTCATAGTATCTTTATGTAAATATTTGGAGTTTGTTGCGTATGCGCAGACGACATCGAGTGGCCGTCGGAGGAGGACTTCCCGATCGCGGCGGAGGCGCGCGGCATCATCACGGAGCTGCTGGCGCGCAACCCTCGCGACCGCCTCGGCACCGGCGGCACGCACCAAGTCAAGGTCAGTCCTCGTGAATGGCGACGCATGACGGATCCTATACTATGGTTCCACGGTTCATGTCTGTAGACGATTGTTACCATTTTCCATCAGATGGGCCGTCAGCTTACCACCTCAGTGGTAAAAAGAAGTCAGTCGACAACGCGCAGTGTCAGTGCAGTGAAAACCTCTTTTTGCATGCACGTTAGACCAGTGTTTATCGCTTCTGCGTGACCTATATAAATACGCGAACTGTTCCGTGTACTATCTATCTATTTTCCCTACTATTTCTGTACTGTGCTTGTAAATAGTTTTATTTCATCATCGCTTAATTATATATGTTTTAAAGTCTATTATTTATTTATTTGACAAATACTACAGCCATTAAGGCGCTATAAGGTAACAAAAATCAAACCCACTTTCACATTTGTAAGTATGGACGTGTCCTTTCACAGGAGCATGTATATTTCTGCGGACTGGACTGGAACAACTTACTGCGGAGGAAGGCGGAATTCATACCGCAGCTGGAGAACGACGAGGATACCAGCTATTTTGACAGTGAGTGCTATTTTGATTGTACGTGATTGTTTAATGGTGAGATTAGTCCCCATATCGTGGGAAATCGTTTAACTTATGTCCAGTGTACAATGTCAAAATTTCAACATAATATAATATTTTTTTTTTATATTAATATTCGTCATAATACTCAAATACACAATAATAATAATAATTAGAAATTTAATCGTTACGCTGTTTTTTTTGTTGGATGAAAATGGATTGGTAACCCCGCCTGCGTTAACGGGATACGCTGGCGGAGCACCAGTGAAGGGTGATAGATGAGAATGAATACAGGCTAGTTAGCCCATCGTGATGAATTCATCAGAAATTAACCATGATAGTTTCCAGGGAGAACCGCGAGCAAGCAGTATATTGCTAGCAATAGGATTCTCAGTCTTCATTACTAACAATCCCTTTCCCCCCGTCATGGTATATTGCTAGCAACGGAGCTATATTCTTCGTTGCTAACAATCCCCAGCTATATGTGTTGTAAACGAGTGTATGTATGTGTATCGACAGGCCGATGCGACCGATACAACCACAGCGAGGTGGACACGGACGAGGCGGCGGAGGGCGCGGAAGGTGCCGAGGACGCAGTGTTCGCCGCCTTCTCGAGCACCTCGCCGCAGTGGCGCCGCCACTACCACCACTCGCATTCACACTCGCATTCACACTCACACCCACATTCGCATTCCGCGATCTCGCACGACTCGAGGGTGAGTATTCCTCTACTAAAACTCTAGTCCTACATTTAGCGTATCTTTGATCGCATATTTCCCTAGATATAGATTTTTTTTATCTATTCAAGCTAGAAACCTGTCAGTCTAAAAAGTTACAAAAAACAATTAGATACAAAAAAATACCTACAATATTTTCACTAGATGTAGATTTGTTAAAATGAATGTTTTTTTTGTTAAATACCCTCAAATGGGTTAAAGCTGAAAATCAGTGTTTTGTTCCTTGAACAATGTTCCACGCTGAGCTTCGACGACTTCTTTTGTATTGCTGCAGATCACACATAATAACACAATTTTATAAATCTTATGTTGTTTTATGTATTATCTATTCTTATGAACATGTTGTGTGTGATTAGTAACAAACAAATAAACGATATATCTATCTATCTATCTAAATAATTAAATTGAATGTGATGTCTTCGTTGGTGCAGAGCACGGACAGCTGGCCGGGCACGCCGGACAGCGCGGGACCGCCCACCACACCCACCGCGCCCACCGCAGCGCTGCATCATCATCCCAAGTGTCCGGTACGTAGGATCACTTCGCCGCCATCAGCATTGTCATCATCTTATCATCTGTTAATTGTCCACTGCTAAAATTGTATCTATTTTACAGGCTGTTAATACTGTCTGTCAAGGAATAATTGATAGTAATAAAGAATAATTTTTAGGTACAATATGTATCGCTAGATGGCGTTGTACAAAATAATTGTAAAGAATCAGAACACTGAATAGGTTACGTTTAACAAAAAAAAAAAATACAACGCAGTACTACTGTTCATTAAATGTATCAAATAATTATTTAAACTGTTGTTTATGTTGTGTTAATTTTGGAAATTTCGAGAATATAACTAACGAAAATGGAATATTGTTCAATAGAACAATAATTAAAAAGTAATAATAAAATGAACTCTAATCACTTTTGAATAGTTTTTTTTTATAATTCTATCTCTTAATTCGAAATGTTGTTTTAGCGTTTTTGTTCGTATTTAACTGTAAACATTAGATATTGACTGCATATGAAGTTATTTGTTCGTGTTGCGTGTGGTCAGATGGTGGGCGGCAGCGCGTCGACGGCGGAGTCGTCGCAGACGGACTCGGACGACGTGTCGCCGGCCTGCCGCCGCCGCGCCACGCTGCGCCCGCACGCGCCGCCCGCGCCGCCGCGCCGGCCGCGCCGGCCGCGCCGATCGCGCCGATCGCGCCGTTCACGCCGCACGTGTCCATGGGCTCGCTCGGCTCGCTGCCGCACTCGCTCGTAACGCACCACCACCCGCCGCCGGCTGCTGCGCTCGCCCTCGTACCGAGGACGTATGTACTTTTCCTTTTTTCATAACCTAACTCTCCCACCAGATGTCGTTCTGTCGCAAAAATTGTCCAAGTTGACAGTTAGGTTCAGTTTTTGTAAGGGGAAAAATACCCATTTCTCTGTTCGTGAAAACCTTCCCCGGACTTCAAGAAATATTAAAGAAAAGGAACAAAATCTGAAATACACAGACTTGAGCAAATTCTGAAAAGTTTGTTCTCTAAAATTCCTAAATTTGGCTCGACTAGGAATTTTTGTATTGTGAATCTATCGCAAGATTATAAGCAGATGTGCTGTTGTCTAGAAAGTCGATACCTTTATTGTTTTTATACAATTTTATTTTTAAACTCCTCAGTGTTGGGGAAAGTACCAAAAGTTGTATCACAAAATTATGATAAAGATCGGTTGTTAGATTAAGTAAATTTATAATCCGCCTGTTAAAACGTCAGCACATCGATCTCCTATCGATGGAAGATCGGTAACGATGTATTATATACATTTTTAAGTGCATTGCATGCGTCGTTTTACATGATGCACAGTACTCGGCAGTCGGTGATGATATGATGATGAAAGTACGCCGAATGTGGTCCCAGCATAAAGTACTCACATTTCTTAGGAGTCATGGATCGTTTGTACTCTTTTTTAAGCATATTATATTGCTATGACATGAGTTAGTGAGACAGCAACATGTGCGTAGAATAACCAGTCTTACAAAGGTTACAAGGCAGAAAATAATTATTTATATACATATATAGTATTAAATTCCTATACTTTTTCTGGAAAGTGTTCTCAGTAAAGGTTAAAAAAATTTTGTTTACAGGTCAGACATCGTAAAAAAAGAAGAGAGGAGTATAGAAAAACCGGAGAAGTCGAAGCCAGCGTTCCTGGCGACGAAGTCGATGCGACGTTCGGCGAGCACGTCCGGATTATCGCTGGTCATACATCCAGGTAACGTATATTATTAATGTTTATATATTTATATATAAATCATATCCACTGTTAACTGTCCACTGTTTAACGTTGGTCTTCTCCATAGTCTGGCTCTAGTGAGGGATGATAGGGGAGGAAGAAATGCGGGTACTTTGTCCATTGTGATGAATTCAACAAGATTTAACCACGATGGTTTCCACGGGCACCATGTAGAGATCAACCTGATAGGGTATTTTTTTTTTAATGGACGATAATGGAATGTTTTTTTTTTAATGAGTGATAATGTAATGGTACCCCGCTTGCGCTATCGGGATACGCTGGCGGGGCATCAGTGAGGGATGATAGGTGAGAATGAAAAGGCAGGTCAGTAAGCCCATCGTGACAAATTTCACTAGAATTGACCACGACGGTTTCCAGGGGGAATCGCGTGGAGGTCGACCTGATAGGGTGTATTGCTAGCAATGGGTCATTGACACCCCATTACTAACAATCCCTTTCCCCCTGATAATGGAATGGTAACCCCGCCTGCGCTAACGGTATACGTTGGTGTAGCATTAGTAAGGGATGACAGGTGAGGATGAAAAGGCAGGTCAGTTAGCCCATCGTGATGAATACACCTGGAATTCAGCTGGTTTCTATGGGGATTATGGGGAAGTCGACCTGACAGGGTATATTGTTAGCAATGGGACTGGTAGTCCACATTACTAGCAATCCCTTCCCCCCAGATAGGGTATATTGGTAGCGATAGGGCTGTTGGAGCCCGCTACAGCAGTCCGCATGTTGAGGCGCAGTGTCGGTTGCAGCGGACGAGGCGGGCGGCGCGGGGTCCCCGTGCGCGGGCAACACGTCGTCCACCAACTCGTCGCGCGACTCGTCGCCCTGCCGCGACCCACCCTCGCCCTTCGCGCTCGCCAACCACTCGTCAGTACACTTGTAACATACTTTCAAAAGACACTTGTTATTTTTTAAATGAACGATCGTTGATAGATAGTTGACTGTCCACTGGTGAACGTAGGTCTCTCCCATAGTGTGGCACTAGTGAGGGATTGTAGGTGAGGAAGAAATCTGGTTACTTTGTCCATTGTGACGAATTCAACAAGATTTAACCACGATGGTTTCCATGGGCACCGTGTGGAGATCAACCTGATAGGGTATGTTTTTTTTTATAGATGATAATGGGTTGTTTTTTTTTAATGAATGATATTGGAATGGTAACCCCGCCCGCGCTATCGGTATACACTGGCGGGGCACCAGTGAAGGATGATAGGTGAGAATGAAAAGGTAGGCCAGTTAGCCCATCGTGGTGAATACACTTGATAAAAAGAAGAAGGTACTCAATTCGGTATTTTTTTTTTATTTTTGTTATATCGTAACTCCGTCAGTTGTAGATCGATTTGCATTTTTTTTTTTTTTAAAAGGATCAAATTTCTAGATTGGTCCCATAGAAATTTTAACAAAATCGGTTTGGTAGTTTATTTTATAGACCATAATAACTGGTTTTCCCACAATTGTAGTTTTATATTTATTTTACTATTGAAAGGTTCCCACGATTGATCACAATCTCATCTGATGGAAAGCAATGATGTGGTGTAAGATGAGGCTCGCGGGCCCACGAATAGCCATTTTTCATTTGTCTTAAATTGGTGTGAAATTTAGATGAAAAACAAAAACATAAGCAAGGAATGAGTTTCATTCCTTGGTCATGTGCATGACCAAGAAAGACGCAAAACGTAAAGTACGAACGATATACAGGTCGTCCGTTGTCAAAAGGATGAAGGATAATTATTATCGAAATTTTTATCGATCCGTGCGAAGCTAATTAAATTAAAATAAAAATTAATTATTAAGTTAACTTTAACGCACTGTCTGTCATGGTTAAAAATTTTTAAATTAAAGTAAAATTGTAATAACGTGCAATGACGAGTTAACTCGTCACCGGCCAGCAAAGTGTTAATACAGTTAGTAGAACATAACCGTTATAATTGTGTTACAGTTTAATTCAGTCGTCGAAGCCCCCGATCGTGGTACGGCGCGGCCCGCGCGGCTTCGGCTTCACGATCCACACGGTGCGCGTGTACTACGGCGACACGGACTACTACACCATGCACCATTTGGTCTCGGTCGGTACAGTATTATGTTTATCTGTCTGTTACTCATGATAACTGTAATTGTTTAATTTCATTTTTTCACTTTGTAATACATAGGTAACAATGGATGGTAAAACAAGATAAGTCCTCTGTGAGCAAACCTCATATATCGAGGTATACAAATTAGCAATTATATATATATATATATATATATATATATATATATATATATATATATATATAATGTCATATCTAAATCAGTAAATAGAATTAAGATAGATACTCTTTCTTTCCTTTATAAGATTACAATAGCAAACTTATTATAAACAATTTACTAGAGGGAGATTTTGTACAAGAGTAGATTGCTTGGGTACCTCTGTCCCATTCGTGTTTCAACCGTAAAACAGTTGTGTTTGCATGGCTGGGTTTCGATTTGAATGGTGGGATATGGCGTGAATTTACAGGGTACGGAGGAATAACACCTGAGTCCTCAGGAATGGCAACGCATGGGGGGTATCATGGGCAAAACAGTATACTCTGTTATGTCCATGGTACTGCTCATATCTGTAGGCGACGGTTACCACTTTCTATCAGGTGGGCCGTCAGCTTGTTTGCCATTCTAAGTTGTATAAAAAAAAAATTACAAGAAAATATTACATTAAAAAAAACAATGGGCGACCTGTCGCTAAAAGCGATCTTCTCCAATTCACCTTTGGATGAAGAACAATAATTATAAACGGTTTGACTGAAGGCACGAAACTCAATATTTCAGACGTAGACAAGGAAGCAATGGTAACAGTTGTCAATTAAAATTTGTTATTGTGAAATAATTGATAAATGTCCCTAACAAACTTATAAAACATATCAGTCTCAGCCAGGCTTCCCCCATAAGGGGGAGAGGGGTTGCCAGTAATTGCCACGCTTGGCAGGTAGGTTGGCAATCGCTATTTCTTCTTCGACTTCTGTGTATGTATTAAGAGAGACGACTGCTGCCCAAAAACCGATAAATATATTAAATACTATAATTGCACCAATAAATACTCCTATTTATTAATATTGTATCAAACATATGGCGAACGACTTGTCATAAAGTCTAGTGCGATGTACTGGTGTTTTTCTCTGGAGACTCTCAGATCTAAGGATTTTACATTATTCCCTTTTTGGTCGGTTTGTTTTAAATTGATTAATATAATTTGTTACTGCGCAGGCGGTGAGCGAGCAGGGCGCGGCGTGGGCGGCGGGGCTGCGCGCCGGCGACCTCATCACGCAGCTCAACGGCGAGTCCGTGCAGGGACTGCTGCACACGCAGGTACAGCGCCGCCACCGTCGCCACCACCACCAACGCATCACCATCAAACCACCATCACCACCAATACATCACCATCACGACCACCACCTCCACTAACGTCACCATCACATCACCAACAACACATCATCATTATCACCAAACCATCACCACCGCCATCACATCACCAAACCATCGCTACCATCATCACATCACCAAACCATCATCACATCACCAAACCATCATCACCGCCACCATCACATCACCAAACTATCATAACCACCACCATCACATCACCAAACCATCACCACCACCATCACATCACCAAACCATCACCACCAATATCACATCACCAAACCATCATCACCACCACCATCACATCACCAAACCGTCATCATCACCACCATCACATCACCAAACCATCACCATCGCCACCATAACATCACCAAACTATCATAACCACCACCATCACATCACCAAACTATCACCACCACCATCACATCACCAAACTGAATCATCACCACCATGATTCACCATCATAACATCACCAAACCATCATCACCACCACCATCACATCACCAAACCATCACCACCACCACCACCATCACCACCACCACAACCACCATCACCACCACCATCATCATCACCACCACCACCACCGCCACCATGGCTGAAATAATGATTTCATCATTATCATCTATGATGATGATAATTTTATTTTTATATTGGACTACTTTATCTCACTCTTGCACCACCTGAGTCCTCAGGAATGGCAACACATGGGGGGTATCATGGGCAAAAAGTATACTCTGTTATGTTCACGGTATTGCTTATGTCTATAGGCGACAGTTATCACTTTCCATCAGGTAGGCCGTCAGCTTGTTTGCCATTCTAAGATCTATAAAAAAGAAACCTCAGCATCTTATCTAATGTTATTACTAGCTCATCATTTTACACCCTTTCATCTTGTCATTCCATCATCTCTTTGTTTCTAACAGCTTGTATAAAATGTGAGTGAGTTACGACTGTGAATTGTTTATTGCAGGTGTTACGGTTGCTACTGGCGGCGCCACATGCTACGTTACGCGCTACGCCTTTGGATCAGACCACTATACAGGTATAAGTTAGTACAGGTATAAGGTAGTTAACGAAGAATTGGTCAAAATATTTGGTAATTTAAAAATGATTCACAATGTTCAACAACAAAAACGTTCACGCTCACTTTTTTACTTTATCCGAACAGGAAGTGCTTTATATTATTCTCAATTCAGTGTATAATATAGTATATGTCATATATGTGTAAGTATATTTGTTATTCATATATATTTATTCGTTTATATATGTAATTTTAGTATGTATGTATATCAATAATTACTAGTACCGCATTCAAGTATTCTGACACTTCCCTATGGTTGATTGGGAGAGAATGCTTTTAGCATTAAGTCCGTCATGTACATATATGTACTAATGAATAACTAAAAGTAAAAAAATGTTTACCACGACTTGGGGGTGGGGATTTAATTTTTTTTTTTTTTATATTTTTAACTGTTCGATTCGTATTCGTATTTTTTAACTATTTTGTTAGGTCGGTTTATATCATATTACCATATCAGTTGTCAAGCTTGGCAGGTGGGTTGGTAGTCGCAGTTAGGCTTTGGTAAGTTAGGTTGCTTAATCTTTGTTAAGTTTTATTAGTTACCTCTTACAATACTTATGGGAAAGAAGGGGTATTTTGGTAATGTCTTTAGTTATTTTTAATGGGTGATAATAAAATGGTAACCCTGTCTGCGTTATCAGTATATACTGGGGGGGCATCGGTGATGGATGATGGGTGAGGATGAAGCAGGTTAGTTTGCCTATCGTGACGAATTCAACAAGAATTGTCGATGGTTTCCAAGGGACTCACGTGGATGTCGATCTAATAGGGTATATTGCTAGAAATGGGACTGTCAAACTCCATTGCTAACAATACCTTTCTTCCAATATTTGTAGTTAAAAGGTATGTTTTTAAAGGAATTACTAACTTTTACATTTAGTTTTTTTATACCACTGAGGTGGCAAATAAGCATACTGCCCACCTGATGGTAAGCGGTTACTGTAGCCTATGAACGCTTGCAATATCAGAGGTATTACGCGCACGTTGCCGACTCTGAAGAAATCTCTTTATCCTCCTTTTGAAGAACTCCATGCTGTAGTCTCTTGGGAATACCTCGGCAGGCAGCTTATTCTATAACCTGAATGTTCGTGGGAGAAAACATTTATGAAACTGCGTTGTACGTACGCGAGGCTGTAGGGTATGAGGGTGAACTCCCTGTCGATGGCGAGCTGTACGATGATAGAAAGGGGCCGCGGGCATGATATTGGATAATAGATGTAGTGTAAGTCGGAGCACACGATGTAGTGTAGTAGTGTAGTAGTGAGTGGATGCGCTGTGCTGTGCACTGTGCACTGTGGGCAGGCGGGCGGGCGGCGGCGGGCGGGCGGCGGGCGGCGCGCGGCGGCGGCGGCGCGCGCGCGGCCGCGGCGGCGCTGCTCGCTGTTCCGCCGCATCTCCACCAAGCGCGCCTCGCAGGAGATGCACCAGGTGCGCCTCCACCACGCGCCACCACTCTTATATCATCTTATATCATACAGAACCTCTTTGGAGTCCACTCCCACCACCAGTATTACCTAACCGATACGACGTCGTAATCTTCAATTAATTTTGTATGGAACTATTAATGTCAATACTATTCCCATCCCTAGATTGGATTGTGTCAAGTTGACATCTGTCATATGACAGATAAGTGACAACTTCCGGTCCCCATACAAAACGCTCAACAACCATCTCTGTCTAGATATTTATGATCTTTATAATTAACTTGTATGTATGAGACGAGTTATGAAATTGAATGAAGGATTTTTTCTGTCTACTCCAAAAAAGATCTTTTTTTTTTATACCACTTAGGTGACAAACAAGCATACGACCCACCTGATGGTAAGTGGTTACCGTAGCCTATGAACACCTGCAATATCAGAGATATTACGCATGCGTTACCGAATCTGAAGAAATCTCTTTAACCCCCTTTTGAAAAACCCCATGCTGTAGACTCTTAGGAAAACCTCGACCAGGCGGTCATTCCACTACCTGAGTGTTCGTGAGAGGAAACATGTCTGGAATCGCGTGAGATCTATCGTGATGAGGTATAAAATAACGGTTCGGTTAACGCAGTGCAAGAGGAATAGTTATCGCCCGCAACTCAACTCAGCAGAATTAAATGCAGCCTCCTCTCCAACCCAATATCAGTCTTGTCTTAACTAACTTATTCATAAAAGTATCAAACATCTAATAAAGCTATTTTAGCTATTAGAATATTTTATTTTTTCATTTGCCCTAATTTCTCAATGTGAAAAGAAACTGAGAAAAGATCTCAATAGTTAAAATTGGTTTGTAGGAGATTATGATTATCTATATCAATGCTATTAAATGGAAACATTTAATTTTCGTACTTAATAAAAAAAAAAAACAAAAAATACATAACGGATTTTAAAAACTCTTTTACCTATAAAAATTACTTTATCGGCACGTAACATGGGCTGTTGTGAATAAATGGGATATAGTGTGTATGTATGTACACGTATGTGTGCGTGTGTATAGATGGTGTCGGGCAGCAGCGTGGGTGGTGTGGGCAGCGGCGATTGTCCCTCATCGCCCGCGTCCTCCTCACCCGCCACCGACAGCCCCCTGCACACCACTACGCACTACCAGAGGTAACGTTACCTTATCATGTCGTCTTACTTTGTACTGATACTTCAACTTGTCTCACTCATTTTGTACAGTTACTTGAACTCACTTGTCTCACTCATTTTGTACAGTTACTTGAACGCACTTATTTCACTAATTTTGTACAGTTACTTGAATGCACGTGTCTCTCTCATTTTGTACAGTTACTTGAACTCACTTGTTCTGCTCATTTTGTACAGTTACTTGAACGCACTTATCTCACTCATTTTGTACAGTTACTTGAATGCACGTGTCTCTCTCATTTTGTACAGTTACTTGAACTCACTTGTTCTGCTCATTTTGTACAGTTACTTGAACTCACTTCTCTCACTCATTTTGTACAGTTACTTGAATGCACGTGTCTCTCTCATTTTGTACAGTTACTTGAACTCACTTGTCCTGCTCATTTTGTACAGTTACTTGAACTCATTCTCTCATTCATTTTGTACAGTTACTTGAACTCACTTGTCTCACTTATTGTGTATATTTATTTGAACTAGTCTCACTCATTTTGTACATTTACTTGAATTCACTTTAACTCATTTGTGTTACTCACTTTTTACATTTTTATTTGGCTCGACTGAGATGTTCACATATATGTACCAGGCCGTCGTCGCTGCACGGGCTGAAGCACAAGCTGGTGGCAGGCGGCGGTGCGGGTGGTGCGGGGGAGGTGCGGCGTGCGTCGCTGCAGCACATGCCGCTGTCGCCGCTCGCACGCACGCCTTCACCTTCGCCGCAGCCGCAGCCTGCTTCGCCCACCAGGTGACTCACTGACTGTGACTGTGACTGTGTCTGTGTCTGCTCATCGCTCGGTACGGCCGCGTCGCTGCAGCACATGTCATATCTTATTATTATATATATATATATATATATATATATATATATATATATATATATATATATATATATATATATATATATATATATATATATATAAAGATTATATTTAACGCAAATTGTACTTGTTTTACACGCTCAAAAAAATATATTGTACATTATGATGCGTAACGAGCGGTAACATGTATGATGACGATGCTTACAGCCGGTGCGAGGCTCGCAGCCCGTCGCCGCTGGCGGGCGCGTGCGTGGGCGGCGTGGGCGGCGTGGGCGGCGTGGGCGGCGCGGGCGCGGCGGCGGCGCGGGACTGCGGCCGGCGCGCCTGGGCCCGCCGCGACCCCGCCTCGCCGCTGCTGCGGAGGGCGCTCTCGCCGGACAGGTTGCTCTTTCTTCCATTGTTTTTGAAATTTCGCGGCTGACTTTTGAACTTCCTCTACTCAACCACTGGTTATTTGATTAGAATTTTGTTTAATTTCGCTAACCTAATGGTATGTGTGTGCTTGCCAATTATCGAAGGTGGACCACCCACCGTCTTCACTACCAGAAATTCTACAACCTTTCATATTAACTCTCAATCACCGACTACCATTTCATCCACGCATGTTTTGCGTATAGAGGTGGAACACGTGCCACGTGTTGGTAGTCACACACATACAATGTGGTTATGGCAGTGAATTTGTAAGGTACAGAGGAATAACACCTGTGTCCTCAAGAATGGTAACGCATGGAGGTATCATGGTCGAAACAGTATACTCTGTTATGTCCATGGTACTGTTCATGTCTATAGGAGACTGTTACTACTTTCTATCGGGTGGGCCGTCAGTTTTTTTTGCCATTCTAAGTTGCGTAAACAATTCAAAATTCATATTTATTTAAAAATCATTTAAAAATCTATTTTAGACTACACCCCCGCTCAGCGGAGTCGAAATGCTCCATATCGCCGCTGTGCTGCGGCGGCGTAGGGGTGACGGTGGGTGTGGGGGTCGGCGTGGGCGTGGGCGTGGGCGTGGGCGTGAACGTGGGCGGCAGCGGCTCGCGGCGCGGTGTCGTGTGGCGGGCGCCCGCGCCGGCACCGCCCACGCCGCCGCCGCAGGACAAGGCCGACGAGCCGCTGCTGCCCAGGATAGCGGAGGAGAAGGACTCGCCCACGCATCACGCGAGGAATCTGCCTAATTGGTATGTTGCTACTATGACTTTTTCTAACGTGATTATTTTTAATGGGTGGAAATGAAAAATTGAGATAGAAAATGATAGGTATCGCGTACAATAAGAAGCGAATGATACCAACACCGGATGTGCCCAAGGATTGGTTCGTCTCGGTACGAAAAGGGAACAAAAACCTTGCTGTATGTGTCAACGGACGACTTTCAAAATTTCAAGTGGATCAACGCAACGGCTCTTTCGTCAAAATTTGTATTTTTATAACTATTCGCAATTAAAATCAATTAATTCAAGCTTGTTTATATAAAATTGACCCTTAAACGATCTGTTGAAGACATCAGCACGTATCAAGGTGAGGATGACATTTCAGATGATTGGAGACCGTACGGAGATCGACTTGAAATTAGTCGATTAATTTCTTTTCGTATTACAATATGCAATGCATATAGGTAAAGAGTGTATAAGCTCTTATAGTTATTTTGTGACATTCCGTAAGGGCATGTCTATATCATCATCATCATCATATCATCGTATCTATATTATAGGCAGAGAGCCTTACAATTTATATTTAAATAATATTAGGTACATATACATAATTTTGAGAAGACAGTTTTAAAAATATCAGATACTGATGTAGTAATATATATAAACAATTCATTTTAATTTAATTGTGTGATTTGGTTGAGGAAACGCGACTAGTTTCGAGACCATCCGGGACAAATAATTGATACAGTATATTATATATTAAATTTCATCGTTTTAAATTCTTCAATATTATGTATACAGTATTTATATTTTGTTCTGATTAATGTCCTTTTAAATTTAATTATTATCAAGTTTTTATTAAAGTCTGTTTTACAGACATTATAGCAATTTTTTATATATTTTTATAACAAACATATATATATTTGTTCTTTTTGTGTTATTTCTTTTTCATAGTCAAGGCTAGGTTTGTGTTATAAGTGACTTGTCGTCAGCGTATAATCCACATGAATATGTTGTTGTTTCTAGAAGGTCATTAATATAGAAAAAGTCAGTAGTCAGAAAAAGTAATGGTCCTAAAATTCTACCCTAAGGAACTCCAATTGTTTTGTTTAAATTCAAACGAGAATTTAATATTTTTTTAATTTGTTTATTTTTATTTATTGAGTTCTTCCACTAATAGAAATTTTGTTCGCAGGCTAGTCTTTAAATTCCATAATTTTGTAGTTTATTAAAAAGTGTTTTACGACAAATGTATTGCTGTCGATGGGGCCGCTAGTCCCTGTTATTAATAATCATCACAGCTAACGAGTCCCACTTATTGTGGTTGATTAGGATAGCAACGTCCGATGTTTCTATCCAGCTTATGGACTCGCTTGCAATAGTGATGCCATCAAAGGATTCGCTTGCCACTTACATAGAGGGGTGGGTTAGTTTGAACTAGATTATTGATATTATCATTTCAGCCATTATCCGTCTCCTGTTAAAAATCTTATTTTCGCATATGGGGTCAGCTAAACCCCTTTGCCCGTCGCTCCATCAGGATAATTGGTGCTTCCCCCTGCTTTATACCATCATTTCACAGATCCTATGTGTTACCCTAACGATATCCCGCGGTCTAAGATATCTGTAGCCCCCTGGCTCTGGATAAATCGTTCCCAGTTGAACATACTGGTACCTGTATTGTTGAACATAGGCGTCTCCCATATACTGCCATAAGGAACTGTCCTAAACCACCTGCAGCCGCTGACTCTCTGCAATGCTATTGAGGTCGTCACTCCAACTAGTTTTATCGTCCTACATTGCGTTTGTCGGTACGAGTTCGCCACTCAGGAACCTTTCTTCCCTATCGCTTGTCGGTTCTTCGAGCTATGTGACCAGCCCATTGTCACTTCAGCTTGCTTAATCTTTGGATTATGTTGGTGACTTTGGTTCTTTTGCGGATAGATTCACAGCTAATAAATCTTCTTTCTGTAATTACCAGGACGCCAGCGAAGCAGCCGACACCAAGCATCTTCACGTCATCGCCGAAGCCGAGCTTGGACAAGTCGTCGTTCGATGCTTCCACGTCGTTCGCTTCGCTGTCGCTGTCGGACGATTCCTTCGCGGACGCCTCGGCGGAGACGTCCAATATTGACACTTCCAAGGACATCAATATGGGTATGATTGCTCAATTTTTTTAATTTCATTAATTTATGTGCTCAGAGGAATTGTTCAATATGATGCCCACAGCCACTTTCTACCATCGTACGGCTCGCCATCCACAGGGAGTTCATCCCCATGTCCTACAGCCTTAATGGTCGCATACTGCGTGGTTTCAGAGATGTTTCCTCCCACGAATACTCAGGTTGTGGAATGAGCTCCCTGCCGAGGTTTTCCCAAGAGACTACAGCATGGTGTCCTTCAAAAGGGGGTAAAGAGGTTTCTTCGGGGTCGACAACGCACGCGTAATACCTCTGGTATCTCAGGTGTTCATAGGCTACGGTAACCACTTACCATCAGGTGGGCCGTATGCTTGTTTGCCACCACAGTGGTATAAAAAAAAAATATACTAGCTTTTACCCGCGAAAATTTGTCCGTAATAGTTACCAAATGTTTCTAACGATTAATTGAGAACTAACTCACATTTATATAGCAAGGGTAACTGGACAATTTGAAGCTTACGATTGAAATTAATAACAAACATAGGAATTCTTTATAGATTATAAGGAACGGTTCTGCTGGGTGTCTATTGACGCAAACGAATTGGGATCTTTCCACGGTGCTGTGTAGGTATATCTATAGATGATGGTTATTACTTTCCATTAAGTGTCATCAGAACAAAATGATAAAGTGGAAACCTTGTAGGATTCCACTTCGGTAAGAGTCAGAAGAATTGCAACTGGCGATGATTAAAATCATTCAATTTACTTTCAGACGACAGTCGAACCAGCTCGGATAGTTTGACAACAGATGACAAACATAAAAAGCAAACCATCCAAGAACCTGCCCCGCCGCCAATCGTCCCTGAACAGCCGAAGGCTAGGAAAAGGTCGGACTCTAGCCTAAAAGAGGAAGAAGTCAAGGGTAAAGATAAAAAGAAAGAGAAGCCAGAATTAAAGAAACAAGATTCGATTAAGAAAATCGAGAAGCAAGATGTGAAAGAAGAGAAAAGTGTGGAAGTTAAAACGGAGGAGAAAAGTAAACAAGAGAAAGTTATGGAGAGGGGCGGATCTATTAAGAAGACCGAGAAGCAGGAAAAGGCCGAGGCGAAGAAGCAAGAGAAGCAGGAGAAGGCAGAGAGGAAACAAGAGAAGATAGAGGCAAAGAGATCAGAGTCGATTAAAAAGAGTGAAGCATTGAAGAGGCAAGAGTCTGTTGACCCGACGAAAGTAAGTGTACAGCTTGTTCATTCTGGATATTATTGTTGATAAATTGTCATGTGGTCCCGGCATAGAATAGGCGATCCCTTCCTTTCCCGTGGGTGTCATAAGAGCCGACTAAGGAGAGCGAGGGATAGGTAGCAGCGTCCCTCTTAAAACATCTCCAAGCCTAACCTCGGTTGCCAATCCGCCTTCCAAGCATGGTAACCTATTGGCAAAACCCCCTTAGAGGGGGGTTAAAAAGTATTCCAGTGTGTACGCTATGTATTATTTTATATTTATTTTATATTACAAGCAGTCTCCCGAATCGGGGGCGGCGGGGACGTCGGCGGCGGCGACGGGGGCGGGGACGGTAGCGGAGTGCGAGGGCCGCAGCAAGAACAGCATGGTGAGCAAGCTGCTGGGCGTGATGGGCCGCAAGGGTCGCGACCGTGACGACGACGATCATCGCCCCGGCAAGAAGCACGACAAGGCCAAGAAGAAGGTACGTATCAGAAGACCATCGTTTGGATGGGGGGGGGGAACTCTGTTCTACTCGTGTTTCTGCCCTGAAACAGCTTTGCTTGCGTGGATGTGTTTTGGTTTGAAGGGCGGAATATGGCAGTGAAATTACAGGGTACAATAGCATAACATCATAGTCCGGGGGAGAGGGGATTGTTAGTAATGGGGTCTAATCGACCTATTGCTAACAATACACCTTGTCAGGTCGACCTCCCTGTGGTTCCTCTGGAAAGCATCGTACTGAATTCCAGATGCAGTCATCACGATGGATGCAGTCATAACTGACCTTCTTTTTTTCATTTTCACTTATCACCCTTCACTGGTGCCCCGTCAGCGTATACCGACAGCGCAGACGGGGTTACTATTCCATTTCCACCCATTAAAAAAAATACACCATAGTCCTCAGAAATGACAATGCATGAGGGGTACCATGAGCAGCAATAGTATATTCTGTAATGTCCATGGGGCACTTTATATTTCTCAAAATATGAAATATGATAAGTTCGCCAAATGTGCATAGAATTTTACCGTGCATTAAAGTTTAAATAAATATGAGGTTTTTTAGTACCACATTTTGATCATCAATAAAGTTTAAAATAAATACATATGCCTGTATCTATACTTTGTTATCTCTTCACTAACCTAGTGTCATGGTGTAGGGTTTTTAAGTTTATTTTTTGAAGTTAAAATTAAGAAATGGTGAGTTTTCATGAAAAAACAATGTGTCAATCAACAATTTAGCTGTTCGTGTTATGGACTGCTTTCTGAATCTCAATGCTCCATCTAAAGTTGTATAGCCTTGGCAGACACACTAGGACACTAGGACAGAGCGTACTTGTTTCAAAAATGGTATACACAGCCCTTAAGTTTGCGATCAATAAATTTTGATAGTGTTTCTACCGTGAAGCAGTTGTGTTTGCATGGCTGTGTTTTGATTTGAAGGGTGGGATATGACAGTGAATTTACTGAGTACAAAGGAATAACACCTTAGTCCTCAGGAATGACAACGCATGGGGGGTATCATGGACAGGGCAATATACTTTGTTATGTCTATGGTGTTGCTTATGTCTATAGGTGCCGGTTACCACTTTCCATCAGGTGGGCCGTCAGTTTATTTGTCATTCTAAGTTGCATTATAAAATTAATATCAACATTTATAATGTCTAATTATAGAATACGAATCAGCCAAGCCAATCACAGCCCAAGCACGAACCAACAGAGAAGTGCGAGAAACATGAAGACGAAAGAAGAACGAAGAAGGGCAGGGGGCGTGCCTCCAGCTCCTCGTCCGGGGAGAAGTAAACTCAACTCGTGAGTTGTTTTGAACAATTTTAAAATAAAATGTGACTCGAAGAGAATGTAATAAAATGTTTATACAGATGTATCTCGCGATTTGTGCGTTTCTGATATTTTTTTGTGCTTCGTTGTGTGTGAGGTATCAGATGAAATGTTGTATTTTTAAATTATCAGTAGCGGTAAATAGACCAAGGAGCGCTGGATATCGATTAGTGTATATGGAAGATGTAGTTATTCTTTCTACTTTTAACATTTGAAATTGTATTTAGTTAGTCTATTTCATATATATCTGTGTGATACGATAATTGTAATGCTGGCGTCACACCGTCGTCTATCGTGACGAAGATTCGTGAAACGACACGATACACGTATATGTAACTAAAATTTAACTGTCGTCGCGATAATTTAAGTGTGTATAGATAATTTTTAATTGGCAACGTGTCAGTGTTTTAGCGCGACAAGTATCGTTCTATAAGGTCAGAGTAGCATCATTCTATATGATTCATGATCCTGTACTAATTACATGATTGATACACATGAAGTATGATAAAATAAGAACGTAAAAAATGAAAAAAAAAAAATAAACAATCGTTCTAAATACATACGATAATTTGTTTAAAATTATTGATTATCTGATACTGGAAGGGCCTATGTTAGAACGATAACTTTTAGTAAATAAAACACGAAACATCGGCACGATTTGTTTCATGAAACTCGATGCGTGTGTGGCACCAGCATAATAAAAATTCTAACTTTGTTTCCACACAGTTATAATTGAAGGATCTATTTCAATGTATTTTTTTGTAATGTCAATATGATTGATAATGAAATGTGATTAAACCTTTTGAGGGTGAACAAAATTCGTTACCAATTTACAAGGTCTAACTATAGTCTGAGGGGTAAGTTGTTAAGGTCATTTGTACTCGTTAGAATGCAAATTTTTATTTTGAATTAAGGTCTATCTAATAAATTGTGTACGTTCACTTGCTCGGTCAATGTTTGGAGCGTGTTCATTTAGAGTAAAAGAGAGAAGGATACAATTATAGTGAGATGAAATAAATAAGATATATTTTGATCTATCCATCTTTTACGTGTTCTTTGAATTGGTAGGTTAAGGGGCTGGTTTCAATGCATATTGGTGTTTGGTGTCGTGTTTTTAAACATGGTGGAGCGTGTAAGATATTGTAATAGGTTCGAATTATTTGCTCGAACAACTATTTCGGTACGAGAATAATTTACGTGAGAATGTAATTGAGATGTACTCTTTTTATTTTCTATTATTGATTTTTATAATAACCTTTTATCGATAATAAAATTATAACGCAGTCTGTACATAATATTTATTTGAAAATTAATATTTTTTTTTATAATTTAAGCATAATAATATCAATCCATCCAAATTGTTTAATTTAAAAATAAACTTGATTAATTGAATTCTTTAAAATGTTGATACAATTTACGATATAACGAAACCCTAATTCTAATTTAGAAATACTGCAGTATCAATAAAATATTCTGATACTGTCTGTCTGTTAATTCAGGAACATTTTTAAATATATAATTGCTTGTTCAATTGATACATAACAAATATTATTAAAATCACAATCGAGTTGTAATGAAATGGTATTTGTTTTGTATTAAAAATAAAAATGGTAGAATTAGCATTCAGGTTTTTCCATCAACAACCATTGTATGGGGTTTCTTTAAAGTTTAGTTGGTAATTTTCGTGTAATTTTAAACAGGATAATAATTATGAAAAAAAAATGCGAGTTTGTGTGAAATCTTGACATCTGTATTCTAGATTTAAAATACTATAACTAATTATCGAAAGGGGCCAAATCTATGGAGCTATGTTGTTGAATGTTATGTCTCTCGCTATCACTATTATCCCTTATTTTCTTAAAACTCTACTATTTATTGTACCTTTTTTTATCTTTTTTATTTAGAGGCTTTTATCCTATAAAGATATGTCAGCCTCATCATACCCTAATTTTAAAAATACGTTACATATTGTACTTTAAAGCTGGATAAATGTAAATCAAAATTATATTTTCTTAATCCTTTGCAATCTCCTACACACTCCACTATGGATGTATACCTAATTGTAAAAATTAACAAAAAAAAAATGTCGCTATAAGCTTCCTTAGACTGTGTATAGCTTTAGTATTGTGATGAACAGACGAACTGTTATTCCCAATCGTGTAAAGCCCATTGTAAACTATCAAACGGTTTAAAATGTCCATATTGCTATTTGTATAGAATTTTAAAACGAATTATACTTCTTTATCATTTATATAATTAATGGTTGTCAGTATGTCGGTAATCTAATTGCCGATTTGTTAAATTGCAATATATACGTCGCTAAATTAACTCCAAAAAGCGGTCCATCATGCAAATTACCATAATAAACTGTCAACTAGATTAATTGTTAACAGTCGTTTAATTTTAGAAGGCGGCCATTTTAGATTCACTGGGGCGAACGATAACAAAATGGCGGCCAAAGTGATACTCAAAATATAAGTCTCGAACGTTTGTTTATTTACGTTAGTGGTCCTCTGGAATGAATTTAGTTTCGGTCTAGCTTCCCAGTATTACAATGTTGAGGCGTTAAAACTAAGTATTTTTTTAAGTTAAAAAAAAAAAAACAGGAAATTATTGCGGTACGCGTATTCAAGTTGTAATTATTAATGGAATCTTTTAACGTTATTATTAATCTCATTTTAATGTTAGTTTTGAGCTGTGATCTGGATTACGGCGAGTGGCGGCTACGTAATACGCCATTACGCAGAAATTGGCTAAATTAATATTGAATTTAGTTACATGCATCTTTAGATATATTAAAAGGTTAGCATTAATTTAATTAATATTTTAATAGAGGCCAAATAAAATTAGGGAATATGCAATTCTAAGCAAACAACACATCACAAGTGCATAATAGTATTATATAAGTAATAACAATTGTTGTATAAAAGAATTGACTTTTGATTCTGTCTTAGAAATGTTGTGAATATTCTTTATTCAAAGACGAGATTTTAATTTTTTTTTAATTAAATTTTTTTTAACTATTTATATTTGCAATTAGTGTATTTTATTTAAAGTTCAAATATAACATTCTTAATTTAAAATAGCGTTCTTAGGATAAGGTCTTTGGCAGTTCAACATCACAACTAAACTAAAAGGATATTTTGTCAGCTGGCAACCTGTCAATCGCGGCACGCCGTAAGCCCAATTGCAGCATTAAGTAATACTTTAGAGGTTTTTTTTTTTAAACGAACATATAGCTCTTAGTGACTTATTGTGATATATTATTATAACTTCCTAGCGTTTTAATGCTATGTTAGTATTTTAATTAGTCTCCAAGCTTTCCTAATTGTTATGTTTTTTTTAAATTTGTTCTTTTTTTAATGACTGTATTTTTTACGTGTCGTCACTTTGTTTTTCTTTTCATACAGGTTTACATAAACGTTTCGTTTCATGCATTTTTTTATTTCACTATTTAATATTAACCTAATCAATCTAGTTTATGTAAATCGAACAGACTTACTAATTTGTATATATAAGGAGTGAATTGATATATCATAATTTTTAATTACATTCATATAAGATTTCATTTGTTTATTATTTTGAAGAAGATGAAAAATTGTTTTAATAAAAATAGGTTTTCAACACGTTATGTGCCCAGATACCTATAAGGGCGGGTGAGCACAAGTGTCCTACTCCATAGTGGTAAGGATCAAAATTGAATGATGTTCAATTATAAATATTTCAAATGTTTGTGAATTAATAAATGATGTAAAAGTGAGCGAATTGGTACAACTACCATTGAATTGTGTGAGCGTGCAATTAATCGAGTCTAAACATGTGGCCGGTAACAGTGTTCATAGATAACATACATATATGTCACTCACGCCTGTCTCCCATTAGGGTAGGCAGAAACATTGGAACGCTAAACACTTCGATTCTTACAAAACTTTTTCGGTTCCTCCACATTCATCAGTCGTTTCATAAACGCTCATCATCATCATCATCATCATCATCATCATCATCATCATTTGGTCGACATATGTCTGTCTGGGGCGGCCCCTACTGACATCTCCATTCATTCTCGATAAATCTCTTTCGTAATTCTTCTTTCATCCATCCTCTCCAAATGTCCAAACCAATGTCCAAACTTTTCCTTTCCGATCTTTGACACTACATCGTCTTTCAGTCCACACTTCTCTCTAATCACGTTTTTTTTTTATCACACACTTCTCAGAGCTCTCATCTTTACAACATTTATCTTATTTTCATGGTTCTTCTGCCATACACACGATTCGCTTCGATGAGTGTTGGTGTCAGTACTCTTTGAGTTATGGCAAGACGAGTTTTGCTCGATACATTGCATATTTGCTTGCCATAATCGAGAGCAGTGCACCGTTAACACTGTTTCCCGCTTTCACTCTCAATATCTTCCTCACACCTGCCATCCGTCGTAAACAATGAACCCAAATATAGAAACTCACTCACTTACTCCACTCTTTCATCTCCTATTATCATCTGACATGCTGTTAAACTTTTATTCCCTTCAGAATAACAAATTTGCGCCTATAAGTGTTATCCATAGATAAGACTAACAATTTCGCGCCAAATGTTAGTAAATCCATAGATAAAACATTTGCGAATAAAAATTTCGCGCCAAACGATAGTAGATCCACAGATAAAATATATAAACATAATAAATTCCCGCCAAATGATCGCATTCTTAGATTGTATATAAAAATTATAGAATCACCGAATGTTTAGATCAATTATAAAAGTATAACAATTATATCAAACCGTTAAATTACAGTCGATAGACTTTCTGTTTAGAATCTTGAAATTATTATGTTCGGTTATTTTTTTTTTTGTCATTAGTTCAGTCAGATATTGCCCGTGCCATAGCATACTGAGCCTCCTCTATGATCATAACTCGTTAAAATGAAAAAAAAAAGGTCTTTTATTTAATTTCTAAATTAAATTATTGCGCTCTTGAATTTGTCTTATTTTATATGAAAAAATCGAATATTCATTTAATATTAATATATTTTTAAAGAGATATTATGATATGAAAATTGAATTTAACATATGCATTAAAAAATATCATCACTTTTACATTGTATCACTAAAAATAGTGTTCTCTATCTAGTAACTAGTGACATTCATATCTGTAGATCCTAACAACGTTATATCTAGGTATTTCATGTAGATTTATATGATATGCCCAATAATTTTACTACCACTACAGATTGTCTATGATAACATGGCAGGTCCCTTCAAAAATTTAAAGAATTAAAAATATATGAGTAAAAATATAAGGTTTCGATCAAGGAATATGATAAACTTCTCTAGCCGCATTGCTACTGGAGATGTTTCTTTATAAACACAAACAGAACACTCCGTCTGTATATAGTTATGTTATCTATATATAGTATATTAAAGTAAAGTATAATGTGTGTAAACATATTGAAGTAAAAAGTAAAAAGAGGCGTGCCATGTTTACGTAGACAAACTATACGTAGAAATATCCCTTTCAGACCGGAACGATACGGGCGTGAGTTGTAACTTTAAAAAATTCTAAAACCGCGCGCAATTCATTTTTACGCACGAAGCTGAAATAACATGATAGTGAGATTCTAAACCGGCCAATAAGAAATCATTTTAGCGGTTAGGTGCAGTAGTCTCGTGCGTGCCGGCAAGGTGGCCTGGCTCCAAAACACGAAAATATATTTAATCTGAAAGAAAAAAAATCTTGGCTCTGAAAGGGATAAGTATGATTAGTTGAGGAGGCTTCAATACGAATTGATTTCTTTTTAAAAATGTCTTATGAATAAATAAAACACATTTTAGTATAAACCGTTATTTATTTATACAAATTATCTATTTTGAAATTCAGACTGCGAAATATACGGAAATCACAGAAATAGTGCGCGGTCAGAATTGTACAGACAATTTTAATTTTTTCTATTTTTACACAAATTCTTTATCAACAATTGGTGAATGTAAGAACCAACGAATGAATGAATGAAAGTGTTATTAAATAAATTTGAGAATACGGGCGTATTAAGTCCACGGTGCTGTTTCATGTCTATAGGAACTGCTAACTGCCACCACTTTCCATGAGGTGGGCCGTCAGCTTGTTTGCCATTCTAAGTTGCATAGACTGGTTTTTTTTTCCATCGACTCCACATTTTTAGATCGATATTAATTTCTTTATTTTTGACATATTATTTTTAAAAATATTAATTATTCATCAACCATTTATTAATTGTTCTTGATTACTCTTTCATATTATTTTTAAATTTTATTGTTTGACTATTGTTTTGTAATACAATTAAATTTAGAGTTAAATAGTACATTACTGCAGCGGCCAGCAACTGAGGCATTGATGGACAAACGTGCAAATGTGGGCCGAGGCGTAGTCGAGGCACACATACGTGAGTCCATCAATGCCCAGTTGTGGCCAAGGCTTGTATAGTACTTTTCTCAAACAATGCGCGGAAATCAAAAACACAATTTTACTTTTTAAGTTCAATGACGAACAATAATAATTTTTCACTCGCCATAATGTTCCTTTGTTTTTTTTTTCAATAAATAGCTTTCTATTTGCAAGCCAGTTCGAAATTTAAATTAAATCTTTTATTAGTTACCTCCTTGGTAGCCATGTTTCGAAGTAAAAGGTCATTCCATTTTTAAATTACAGGACAGATATGAGTTTACATATTAATTTATCTGGCCGCAAAACACAACAGATATGGATTTTCATACAACTTTTGCCGGCCGCTGCCCGCATGTATCTGGCCAACACGGCAATTTAGATTTATGTCTAAGAAGATTGTCAAAATAATGCTCACATTTCCAAGCATGTTTGAGAAAAAGATATTTTCCCAATTATTTTAACATCGATCTCAATACGAAATTAACATTATTTTTTTTATATACATCTTACTTGTTCACACAGTAATTTTGATAATCATTATTATAATATAATTGTACTAAGTGCGTAAATATAAATGGAAGAAAATGGCGGCTTATTTTATATTTCAATCCAATCAATATTAGAAACATTCCACAATAAAATTATAAAATGAAAATAGTTTTTTCGTTATTTTTTTTAATAGTTATTTTAATTAAATTACTTGTCTATTTTTGCTTGTAGCAAGAATGAATAAGTGGTTTTTTTTAAATGCACTATTAATAATCAAATTATATGTCCAAATGCGCCATTTTTTACACGAAGTCTGTCAATGTAACCATGTAAATTATACATCACATCCCTATTCTGAGATGTCATTTCTCTGAACCTATTTTAATTTTTTTAATTTCTTACATTTAAAAATTCATTACGAGTCAAGATAAATTTATCACTAGTTTATAGTTTTTTAAACTTTTTTTTTCTAAATTTGCGTCTATAAAATTAAAATAATCAAATCAAATTAAAATATTAATAAATCTGTTTAAATCTATTAAAATATTAATAGAATTAGAGAAATGACTTCTTAAAATCGACACCAATGTATGCATACTCTGTTTTATTTTTTCAATTTGTTAAACATTAGCATATTTTTTTTTGTCGAAATAAATAAATAAATTAACAGTGCATAAAGTAAAAGGTTTTGTATTTGTATTACTGTTTTCTATACCTGTATTATTTTTATATGACGGAAAAAATATGCTAGAATGATTCAATGATTTGTAGAAAAATAGATTGCAGGTATTGTGACGTTAATGATTTCGATGTAAAGTTGCAAAGTACATAAGAATTTACAGAATCCTGTTAGCATATATACATTAAAATAGTTTCCAATATATTTTTGTATCTTTTTCATTTGACCGTTATGAATAATTGATTTTAATTAATTAAAAAATTGCCTCTAACTGTAACTAACTTACATGTATTGTTTACATAGAGACAGCGGTTAACTTTAAAAATATTTAACGGAAATAATTGAGTCAGTGCTGACAAGACAATGCTGCGCTGACTTGAAATTAGTTTACACGGTGGCAGTAGTGGGTCAGTAATGATTTATCTCGAATTTGGAGTCAGTCACAGTGTAAACTGACACTATTTGTACGGTTTCATATATTTTATAATTATTAGAGCGTTCCGTTATTAGTGTCAAGTATGAATATGAAATGTCAAACAACCCGCGAAAATTTAGAATGGTTAGTTCGAAATTTAAATAAATAAGGAATAAAAATTTTATTCCTCTTCTTAAAAATACAGTCGTAGGAAATGTATTTTTGCAACTATAACATGTTTTTCTTGTAATATATGTACCTAATTATGATCATACAATGTTGTAGTAGTAATTTTATATAACACAAAATACAGTTGTACGAAATGCTTGTAAAACAATTTTTTTTTATTAAAAAAAATCCGTTTTCTATTCAAGCAATACTCATTCGTCTGTTTATGAACGAGTAGATTTAATTCTTGTTATTTTTTGTGCATGGTAATACAGGGTAAACGCTATACATGCCCTATAATATAATTTTAGGGAGATTTCGTGTTGCACACAGAAATAAATCGACGAATAATTTAATAAACTGTGATTGTTATTCGATAATTCGGAATCTTCCTATTTACGAATTAGTTTATCATTAATGCTAATAACGAATTAATTTATTGAAAGTATTGTTTTTGGGGTCATTATTAAATTTATTTTTTTAGGTACAAAGCGAACACGAGTGTCGACTGTGTGTAAAATATTTTTTTTTAGTGTATCTCTATGTACTCGTATGTAATTCGATTTGCAAGATTCTCTTTTAGTTTCCAGCATATAGCTGGAGTAAACAAGCATTAAAGGGAGTTGAAATTGGGAGTGATATTAAAAATATATAATACCTTTTATTTACATTATGACAACTCCCAAGTTGCGTTTTCCCGCTAAAACCGAGTAGAAGTCGTTCGTCTACGGTGGCCCTTACGAGCCATGTCGTTTATTCTGTAGCCCGCCATATTACTGCAGATATAAATTTTTAAATTATCTAGCGTTTAAAATGTTAAATGTGATTTATAAATATGGTGTCAATAGCGAGCGAGGGAATTATTTTCTCTATTTAGAAATATGTGTATGGATCGATATGAATACGAAATAAAGTCATGAATTAACCGTTCTTATATTTTGTTTTATTTTTTATTACCTTTCGAGATTTTAGCTATACCCAGTTTTATTTGAATCTAAAGACGTGTGGCGGTCCTCCACCGTGCGTTTTTCAAAGCATTTTCTCCCACGCACAACCACTTTTTGGAATCAACTTCCAGCAGCAGTATTTCCGAACCGATACGACAATATAACCTTCAAGAAAAGAGCATATTCCATTTTAAAATGCCGGCAGCACACCTGCAATGCCGCTGGTGTTGTGCGTGATTATGGGCGGCGGTAGTCATTTACCATCAGGTGAGCCACGTACTCGTTTGCCCCCTGTGTTGTAAAAAAATCTATATCCTGTATGAAACAAACATTACAAAATTATCTCCACAGCTACTTAGTTCTGAAGGGTGGAAGAGGGGGATTATTAGTAATGGGTCTAATATTCCAACTGCAAGTAATATATTTTACTTTGACAGGTCGTTGGAAACCATCTTGCTTGATTCCAGGTGAATTCATCACAATGTGCTAGTAGTTGCCACGATTGGCAGACGAATTGCCAACCGTAGTTGGGCTTTGGCAATGTTTTAAGAGAGACTGCTGCCCATCCCTCAACGAGTAAGTTCCCTTAATCGCTTTTTACGACATCCATAGGAAAGGGGTGATGAGGGATGACCCATTTTACGCCGGGAGACGACTTCGGGAATTGTAACGCAAGAGAGATACCATGAGCGTTATAGTTAATTCTGTGATGTTAATGACCGTTTACAATTTATTTTTATTATATTTGACAAAAACATTGGTTTAATACTCTCTTCTAGTCCATTAGAAGATAAATAATAACACGATAGATTTTTCAAAATTTTATTGAGGTGTCCATTTTGATATAACAACTGAAAATTAACACACGCTATTATAAACCCGTAGCAAAGCTAATATTTTCGTAATTACCAGTAATGGAGGATCTATTTCTAAATTATCATCAGGCAGGGTTCGTTACGTACATGGAAACATCAGTTTTGTGCGCAAAAAACAAATAGGAACTCATTAATGAGAAACATATCGTGGTAACAAAAACTAACAAGGCCTTTGCTTTATTTTATAATATCATAATGAAAAGTCCACAGATTATAAAGATAGATGCCATAAAAATAAATAAATAAAATAGTTGTAAAATTGCTCGCTTGTCTCGATGTTACAAAAGATATTTACTGATGGCAAGCTTTTCCACAATGCACGTTCAGAAATATGTAAGCTCTATTTGGATCATAAATTAATTCGTAAAGTTACAGTTACGGCATCTATCTATTTCAATCCATATCTGCGGAAAGGCCTTTTTAAATAAGTATTAATTACTTACATTTTCCTACCAAATCATTCTCACATAAGTAATACATTGTATGTATTTAGAACAGGCTCGTTACTAGACCAAAATATACAATTCATGTTTTACAGATTTTAAATAATACAAAATCACAGTTTGATATAAGGATGCATATAGACTATACGAGATAAACGAACATTATGGACTTGAATTTACTGTATTAGTTGTTTATAATGGACATAGAGATTATTTTAATTCACAGTATTCACTGCAATACCTAGCACATCGTTAATAAATCAGTCCAACACCTACTCCATTGAGCTAAATGCACAAACAAAGGCATCTAAATTCAGTAAGACATCGCCTATTTCGAAATTGTTCATTAAATTAATTTCTATAAGTACCCTGTTCCTACAGAATTCCGTAGAAGTTACGCGAACATTCAATAATAAATACGTGTAACATTCGACATTTTGGAACTTTGCATAAATTAATCTTACAATAAAACGTAACAACGTTATAAATTATCACTTAAATAGGTATGTAACAATAATCAGTGTTTATTTATTAAAAAGTAACTAGAAATCGGACCTTCCAAAGCACTTCTCCCTGACTCTCTTCATTAGATTATCGTCTGGAGTCAATCTCCAGTCGAGCGATCTCGCCTCAGCATCTTCTATATCCTGAGATTGTGAGTCGAACAAGTCTCTGGAGTGATGCCGGCCTCGTTCTTTATGCCTTTTAAATTTGCTATCGTTTCGATCAGGTTTTACGTCGTTGAGGGCCGTCTGAGGCGTTTTCCAAGCGGATTCGCCGCCTGATTGCTTTACTAAACAGTTTGGGGGTGAGAAATAGGAGAAAAACGGGCTAGAAGTCTTACATTCCTTTTTCTCTTCGTTGTTAGGCATCTCGAGAAACGAAAACGTATAATCTGCATCGTATATCTGCTCTCTTACATACGACGTGATATGACGCCTGTTCATTGGATTCGGTGATAGATTTTCGGCTTTTCTCGATCGTGCCTCGAACTTCTCGTTGCCGAGTTGCGACTGGCATTTCCTTATGAACGTTAGATAATCGTAATATCGTTCAATATTATCAGCGCATTTATAACATATCGTATTTAGAAAATCAGTTTCGTCTATAACCAGTTTAAGGCAGACGGCGATTTTGTTTATTATATTAGATTTTCTAGAGTAATTGCCAAATAAACTTACGTTAAATTCTGTCTCAGATAGACACAAACGGCAAGACTTGCGAGATAATTCCATGTTTAATTTAAAGCTAGCTGCTACACATGTAGTTACTCATTGAGATTCCTATCGATTATATTAAGAAAGAAATAAAAAAAAAATTAAAGTATTGGCGGCAATAATACGTATATTCTATTTTTAAATATAGTTTCTTGACGCGGGAAGAAATCTGTAATGCCAAAATTGGAAGTGCGTTCGGAATATTATGCTTTGTGAATATATTTCCAATAGCCAAATAATTTGTAAGATTTGCCAAAAAATACTACATTGGACGGCTTAGTTGTTTTGTGTATACTTTTGCCCTTGTTGCTTTTATATATATTTACTAAGCAAATAAAATATATTTCAATTATTAAGAGTATCTCACAAATTGCTCTGTATATGAATTTTTAGTTCTTCAATATTTAGTATGAATCTTAAGTTTTTTTTTTCATGTATTTAACCTTAGTGACTTCATTCAAATCTATTAACATATTATTTTGGTATAGTGGAGTCAGGTTTCTGAGGTGCCATTTCCTTAATTTATTTCTAAACCTAAAATTTTAATTTCACAGTTATGCGAAAGTATGGGCTACTAAAAAATAATATATAAAGTAATTCTGACAAATTCCATTGCAAATTTAGCTCATGCCGTTTTTTAGAGCAATAACTTTGCTATAATGACATATTGAAAAAATATTTTAGAGATAGAGAATAGCGCTTCAGAATTGACCCCAGTGTCTCCAGCGCGTTATTAACTGGCAACATTACGAAGATGTCATTTAATGTCGCGGTGAATGCACAAAATACCAGGAAATAATCTATTACCATATTAAATTGTAGCAAATTACACACTTCTAGTTTTATACTTGAAAAATGCATGAAAAGCTCATAAATTTTATATTATTAAAAGTAAATAGTAGGCAGCACTTAGGTACATTGAAATAATATAAATAATAAATTATTACAATTGAGTATATAGAATTATAATTATTGGGTAAATAAGTTAAAAATATTAATAGAAATAAGACGATACGCTAACATTTTCAAAATATTACAATCATACTTTTGGGATCCAAAACATTCGAGATCAAAGCTTTCGTACTTATGAATATTATGAACGAGCGAATTACTTTTCTTAATCGTCATTTACCAATGACCGAACTACTATCACAAGCCACCACACTCCTATTAAATAGATAGTGATATAATAAATTATTTATTAAAATAATAAATACATATTACAGTCGTCGTTATAAAGCGAAGCTTTTTTTCATAATTTTCTCAGTTTTTAACACTGCGTCGTAATTTTTCTACTTTTTACTGTTTAGTGTTTTACGCCTTAAATTGTGACATATTGGTTTTAAATGCGAGCAGTTTGATTATTTAATACTGTATTTGTATAAATATTCTTAAAGAATATTCATCATTAGTAATATTCGAGTAATGTTTAACACAGATGGCGCTAGGTAACCATAACCTTTTTGCAGTTTTATCTAGTTGCAGGATTCGTTTATTATGGGTTATTTTCTAGTAATAATCTAGCGCCACCGGTCTTGGTCATGTGCACCACTCTATCATCGCCATTGTCACAGTTTACGGCGAAAGCACTAACTAATATCAAGACAACTAGACGTTGTCTTCTTCTTTTTTGCCCCAGAACTTATCGAACCTCGTGCGAGCTCTGTCTAGCACCTCGGCGGCTGTCAGTCCACCGGTGGCGGGCGTTTCATTGACAACAGTTGTGTCCACCACTCCTGGCGCCACCTGTGTGGCTTCAGTCGACTTTTTGATCACTTCCTTCTCTTTTATTGGATCCTGGGTGGGAGTTTCCGGGGTCAACTGATTGCTGTTAATCCCGTTGATTCCATTGATAGTGTTCATTTCTAACGCTTTAGTTTCGTCGATGGGCGTCAAGCTGGTCGGCGTGGTTGGGGTCTTATCGGTGCGCTTGCTAGAGCTCGTCGGCGATTCACTCTTTTTCAGCGAGCGTATCGGTGACATTTGCTGATGATGTATCGGAGCGATTTCTGTAACAGTATTATTGATTTTTAGTTTTACGTACAGTTTTCGAGTGTTATGGGAGTTTCAAATGTTTTCTGTAGATATCAACAGTTGAAACAATTTCCCCAGCCTTAAAAAAATATTGCTATTTTACTTAAGTATTCAATTAACGACTAAGGTTTATGCGGTGTAAATATGTAAGGGTTTCCCTTATATTTTACGCCTGTCGGCAGTTATTATGTACATTTGAAACTCCCATTAAACATTGATAAAGCACATAAATACAGTTTTATCTTCTATTTAGAAGACATTGACACCAATAAGCTTTAGTTCACTAGGTACCTATTTGTGTAAAAGGGAATTTGTTTAAGAGGGTGATTATCAGAATACTGGCAATGACTGTCAATTTCAGTAAAAATAGAATCATTATAAATATTTCTGGATGATAATTTAAAGAGACAAAAATTACACTAAAATATTAACCATACGATATACCAGAGGTATTGAAATATTATGATTTGATTATAAAACATGGCAAAATTTGCTATATAAATCTATCAAACTAGATAACATAACTATAGCATGTTTGCATTAAAGAGCGACTTTAGACGATCACCCTGAGTTTCGTTTAACAGTCATTGGTAGTCTTAACAGATAATACAGATTTTTTTTTATAGATTCTAGTACTTACTTTTCCTCTTATATTTTAATATCTCTACTTATATTGTTATTAAGTTTTAATAACCATCCACTAAGAAGAATAACCATTTTCAATTTCAGCTACCTACATTCTAGATTTATCAAAATTGTCATGCTTAGCTAGTTAATAGTAAAGTTTCAAATTGTATAATTCAAGAGATCTTTTAAGACGACCAAGCTAGGATTATAGAAGAATTAATAAATCGATTCTGATTGAGGTTTTCAATATGATAGGGTAACACTTTATTACTATCCAATGGTTTCATGCAAACTAGAAATTTAATCTGTGGTTAATTTAGCTTATGGTATGGTATATCAGATAATATGAAATTTAGCTTGAATATTACCAGTTTTTGTTTATCGAAAAGATGCCATTAAATTGTTTAAAAGATTACCTGAATTGTTTTGTCTTTGAAATTTGTATGACGTTAGAATAATATTAAAATAATTATAAACTAAAAGATTTTAATAGAAAGTTATATATTTGACTGAATTATATAGGATGTCTTTTTTAATTTCCCACACTGGTAAAGAGCGGTGCGTATCCAAATATTCAAGGCTAAGTAGTAATAGTACCCATATTATAGTCTAAACTAGCATCGTTACGACACCATTGAATAAGTTAAGACACATTATACCCATAACACATGCTTTGATTAACTTGTTTATTGCCACTAGATGGCGCTTTGTAATATGTTAAGGCTATTTATCTATTTTTCTGAATACTTCACCTTTAATTTAATATAAAGTACCTACTGACAGTGATTGTTGCTAGGTACCAAATACATTTCTTCTTTCATTATTTTAAATATAAAGCACTTGACTGTGTGTAATTCTTGGTAGTCTGTGCCTGTCTTCTTAGTCGGTCCTATAAATTAACACGTGTTAAACCCCCAATTTAAAGTACTACCAAGCGCTTATATACAATTCTAAACAAAAAAAGAAAAACAGCATCTTCTCGAAGAATAGAAGAGGACAGGCAGCATGCAGAAGTGAAATTCATGAGATGGAGAAACAATAAGAGTATTTAAGTGCCATACAGTGACAGTGTACGCATACATGGAAACAGACACACACAGACAAGTGAATACATACGTGTTAGACGCCTCAGCGGAGTACGGTCAAAATAAATAAAAGCATCTCAATTATTGGATTAACACAATTTAATCATGAACTATTCAATAGATATAATATAAAACAGATTATATATTTTCTGGTGTCGATGGTGTGTCGTGCTTATGTGGCAGTGACCTCCAAGTATCGGTCTTAAATCATACACCTTTAGATAGAGCGTCTGAATATGAACGCTTAATGTGTAGTTTATTACTAAGTAAACAGGAGAAATGTGTTTTGTATGATAAGGTTGAAAATAAGAACAAAAATAAATTGTTTTCATATTAAAAGATCGGGGCAGACAGAGTAATACAATTTATAAGAATGCTTCTCTTTAACATTACTTTTACCGATATCTCAGGATAAACTCGAGATATGTATTCCTCGTTCCATATATGTATGTATATTTGTATACAATATGTACATAGTATATACATTTTCATTACATGAGAAAAAAGTTCTCAATTTATATTGAAAAAATTTAAAAATTCGGTTCGGTTTGGGAAATTTTTAAATAATTACTTGCAACACTGAAAAATGGCGCGTTTTGTTTTGTTTAAAAAATATGCGTCAGCCAAAGGGCATTGAACTTTGATTTCGATTAAATTGATTCAATGCTGACCATATTTTTTGTCCGTTTTTCGACTCTCCACCTCCGTCTTGAGGTATATGATCTAAGGTGCCGACTATCAGTCTGTAGAGGTCACTGTCGCATGACTGTCTGTCACACTCATTAAAACGTGTGTATGGCCGATGGTCTAGGCGGTGACGGAGTTCGTCGTACCTGCCGGCTTCACGGTGGCACCCTCTTCGGCTATGGAGCCACCCTTAAACTCAGAGCTAGGGCGCTTAACGCTCTCATCTGAAATAATGGTGAGCGAGTTGTATGCTTGGATGACGTGACGCTGTGAACTTGACGTTCTATGTCCACGGATTTTGACAGATATGAAAAAAAAATTGGCAAAGATGTTATCTCTATACAGCCGAAAAGTCCGTGGACATAGAGCAACGTTCAAATAAAATTACTGACATGATTCCAATTTCAAAAAAACGTGATGTGATGTGATGTGATGATATGAATGAATTATTTTAATGAGTGTACATTTCTTTAATATAATTTATTTATGCATGATCTTGTGTTCGATTGTGTGTCAGTGTTGCAAGCTACTACTTGGTCATACTAGTGTAGGGTTGCTAGTTACAATCATGAATAATGAGATAATTGTTACTAAGTTGTTGTGTAATGACAGTGTGATGGCTTTTATTAGCTTTGAAATTTATATTAAATATGAAATTAATAAATTATTCCTAACGCTTACCTACTATTGACAAGTATACTTATAATGATAAGCTTCTTACTGATATCAAAGAGCATCTTCTTCTATATTTATGTGCAAATTATGTACTTTGAGTTTGTAAATATCGTGTTATGTAGTAACAGAAGAGTAAGTATAGTACACTGAGTATGAATATTAGAATTGGACAGCTTTAAGTATGTGCATTGTGCAGTATATATATATACAATGCATTATCAATTCGAAACGATTATAAAGCTTATTGAAATAACTTAAGAACTATAAATAAATATAAATACGAAATTTAAGAAATTAAAATAACAATTATTTCTTATTTTCATTTAAAAAACATATAAAACACGTATATAATTTTCCAATTATATACCGGAAAAATATTAAAAAGAGAAAATTTGTTATATTTAATATTATATCATTATGTTAGGCTGTATGGATTATTATCTTTGTGCTTTTCATTGCGGATAAAAATACTTCTGATATAACAATAATAAAATTAATTAATTATAATTCATTATTAACATTTATAATCATTCCCTCCATTTAAATGTTAAACCAAAACCGTGTTCGTGAAAAAGATGCTCTTTTGTACAGAATCAATAGTGAAGTGAAACTGATTTTTTTTTTATTATTTTTAACTTTGCACCTTGCACCTTTGGTCTATATATATTTTTTTTATTCTAATAATATCTAAATTTATTTCTATATTATAATGTATTGATGTTTAACATCTTAAATACGTTAATATGACTAAAGTATTTAATTTTATAAAATCTCTACTTATCTAGCTTAGTGTGTAAATAATTTATTTCACAACAATTAAAATTTTGTTCCTCATAAAACGCTAACGATTTTGATGAAGACAAAGTTGGAATGTGATCTACCATATCATTTGCAATAGATTATGTAATTAAAAATGATGCAGAAATGATATTGTGTGACATACGCAAAAGAAATAGAAGATTCGAGAATTTCATTTTTGAAGTCAATTGAAAATACAATAAAATTTATTTTAAAAAATCGCTCGAAATTGTAAGTTCATTTGGCACATGATCGTTCATCTCGATCGATAGGGTCTTACCCTTTCTAAAAGTAATAACTATAAAGGTGTATTTAGGAAAAGGAAAAGCATTATTAATTAATTTAATAAAAATAATGGAATTTAATTAATTTGCAGTTCTATTGATCCTGTGAAACTCGATGGGAGAAAGGCTCTATAATGTAAATATTATAAATGCATTAAAGAAGTTAATTACATTAAATTAACTGGTGATGTTCATTTAATGTAATCAATTTCTCAAAACCAGTTTCACTTCGTAACTACCTAAAATCTAATTTAACTACATTTGCCGCTGAGCCTGCCAAGTAGCCGGCACTCACCGCTTTTAACGTTCTGAGTTACGGTGAATGTCTTCCCCGTGTCCAGGGGCACTGTCCAGTTCACGGGATCCGGGGAGCGCATGTTCATTTGCTCCGGCGACTTGACTCGGGTCGGCTCCGGTGGTGATTTCACCACCGGTGAGTCGTCGAAGAAGTGGTCCTTAGCGACCGAAGCGCTGCGGTGCGACGGGATCTCGTCGTCTGTAAACCGGCGAAAGATTCGGTGATAGATTAGACTTAATTTGTTATTCAAAATAACTTTACACGATTATTAAAAAAGATGCGACTATTGTACTATATTTTATAGGACCATAAAATTTAAATATGCAGATATCTTAGTGATAGTGACTTTTTAAATTACTGCACAGTTACCACTTGGTGTAAAGTAAGAATTGTTTCTTGTAGATACGAAATTATATCGTGAATATTATAGAAAATATAATATTCTTCATAAATTGCTACTCTTATACGCTATATATCGTCTTGTACGCTAGAGACTACTATGATGTTGATCAGGTTTCTAATAGTTTACAAAATTTTATTGACATTATTATACCTACATTATCAAAAAGTATTTAAAAGTAAGTAATTACGGTAATGCCACATAATCTCAGTATGATTACTAGAGTCTATTGAATATGATGTGGGGATATTTTATACTACACATAATTTTCGTGAGTTTTTTAGAAATATCGCAACAGTATTGTGGATTTTATTATAAAACAAAAATATATTATAGACAATTTATATTTCTAAAACATTTATACATATATTATCAGATTATGTAGATATTACCTATTTACTTATAAGAACATCATATAAATCACTAATATCTAATTTTTAATGATGCATTATACATAGACCAGGTTCAGGACCGTTCCTTATGGCGGTCTATTGGGGACGCCTATGTCCAGCAGTGGACAGTTGACGGCTGAAATGATGATGACAATCACATATCTACCTGATACATCATTTCAATAAAAAAAAGCCCAAATTCTATATTACTGTTACTAGATAGATAGAAAGATATAATTTATTTGCATTACTGGTATTTCTTTTAAATATTTTTTTCTAATAATTCAATACATAATCGATAATTAATTAACACAATTCAAAGTTTCATATTTTCCATAGGTGAAATTTATATATTTTATACTTAATATTTATAATTTTATAATATTTATAACATTATATGTAGTATTGTTGCAAATAAATTGAATTGAAATTATTGAAGTAATTAACATTATTTTAATAAGGATCATAAAGATTTTTAGGTAAAATCTAAATTCATGCTACAAAAAAAAAAACCCTAAAATGTTAATAAACATATTCTTTGAATCAGAATGAAAACTAAGAACATAATAAATAGCATGCAACATAAAATATTATCTAAACTAATTCATAACACTTACAAATTTTATGAAGCTGAATTAGATTCGGATCCTATTAACTAATTAAAAAAACTTATTTCTAATTTGCAATGCTTCATATTTTTTATTACTCAATTATATGATATAAAAAAGAAAAGAGTTTGTATGTGTGAAAATATTATTAAGTACCATACAAACAAGTCAATTGTGGTAAATAATATTTAAATTACGCTTTTTTATATTATAGCAATATTATTTTAGGAATAAATATTGTGATTTTTGTAACTTATGAATATTTAAATAATTAAATTATGGGTATTTTCATAATTGTATAGTTAAATTTCTACACTAAACTATACAAGTATGAAAATTTATAACAGGATCACCAGTCTAAACAAGCTTTCTATAAAATCACATTTTATAGTTGCTTCATTAAACATTAAATTATTGTTGGACATCTTATGTTTTAATTAAGTAAAAATAACTAATTAAAATGTGATTTTGTAGGTTTATACATCTTGACTAATAACTAAATCTAACATTTAAACATATTACATATTTAAAGACAAGGAAAAACTCGTCTTTAATAATCTAGTGCATGGTTTTGTGAAGGTGTTACATCTGGAATAGTAATATTTACCTACCTAAGTGTACGTACGTAGGGTTTAATTATGAGTCATAAAAATCCTTTTTCATATTATATTTTCGTAATATAAAATTCTATTTAATTAATAGTAATTTAATATTTATTTATTTAGTATATTTTTATTACTGTTTACCATAATTTAATTATTATATGTTTCGGGGCGAACAGTAGGCGTCCTTAAAACTCAGAGTACCCATTTTGTGTAAACATGCTCATACCTTTATTGTGAAAGTTCTTAAATGCTTTATTGTCTTTTACAATTGTACTTAATAAGACAGAGACATCACTTGGGGATGCATATAGTTTTATTACTATTTTGTAATTTGACTAATAATATAATTTATTTGCTTAATACGATCTCAATAATTAATGTAAGAGGTCACCCCAAAGTTATTTCAATATGTTAAAAAATTACGAATTTATTTCTGAGATTCACAACTACGGTGGTCGAGTGCATTGTGATCGGACACGAGACAAAAACAACCACACGGAGTGAGTGTCGAAGCCATTCCCTTGCCTGGTTGGTGCCAATGCGCATCACGTGACTCTACGTTGCGTAGACGCACTGACCGGAACACGACATCCAATTGAAATCACAAAAATAAGCACACAAGAACACAACGAAAGCTCAATTCGAAACGAAAAAGAATTTGGAAGCAACGCGTCCGAATTCAAAAATCGAAGCGTCACAGATTAAAAAACATAAATAAAGCTTTTATTTTGGACAAAAGAACACAGAGCGTCGACGCAACTGTCACCTGTATCAGTACGCACCCAATTTAATTCCCACTTTTGAGACGCTCCGACTCCGCCGCCCCCTGCCGGGGGTTCCCGTGGCCCCGTTAGCACCTGCCCCCGGCCCCGCTGCCCCTGTTTTGCTCGGCGCCGACGGCGACCGCCCGCCCCGAGACGTCGACCTAACTCTACTACTAGTCGCTCTAATCAACGGCAAACCTACCGAAAAAATTTTGCTACTAAACAATTTTGGCTGGCGAGACATGGCTCTAAACGTTCAACAGGGATTTTATTTTAATAAATTAATACCAAGGAATTAGTGGTTCGAATCTTAATGTAAACCTGTTTCTCTGTTTCTTTGTTTGTTTGTTTAAAACATGATTTAATCATATATAACTAAAAATTGATAGGAAATTTGGCAAAGTGATAGTCTGAAATTAAAAAATAAGATTTGAACATACAAGATAACGTAGAAAACAAAATTATTCCATTTAGAAAATAGAGCAATGTTAACAAAAACAATTGTAAATAAATTAAAAAGGATAAAAAAATGTTGTACAAAAAAAATTAGATTAAATTCTAATGACTTGGAAATAGAGCCAATTCTCGTAATGAAGCCACATAGGAGAAGGTACATGCACCAATCGGGATTACGGCAAACAATGTCTTTAGCTAATTTTAATACATTATTGGACATAGAAGGACTATGGAACATAATTAACACAACCATATTGTAGTATTAGACACAAAACCACAGTTAATCTAATAGAGAAGGAGTATTTAGATAGAGAAAAAGTAAAACTACGCATGAACAAAAGAATGATATTTACTAATTAATTGATTATTAATGTAAATACATGTTAATGTAAATCATCGTTAATTAGTTATATAATTTACATTAATTTATTGAAAACTGTTATATTTTTTCTATTTAATTTAATATAAACAACATACAAATATTAAATTAGCCTGTTTATTTTATTGTAATATAAATTGCAAATTGAAAATGGAATCTTAGAAAATACAAAATTTTAAAATTATTAAAAAAATTTATAGTTATTCTAAATTTCATTGAATTAAATATTAATTAGTTTTTAATCAATTAATAATTAGTTCAATCAATTAATCAATCGACCAATCAATCAATATTACATTAAGAGATAATAAATTTATTAATAAGAATATTGAGTCTTTGTTTATTTATTTAATTAATTATTATGTGCATTAAAATGGTTACAGTTATAAATAAATTTTATTGTATAAAACATTTTACATATATTAGATGGATTGCTATGTTTTATCATCATTTGGCGTACAAATATTGCCCATGTCATCTCAAAGTTTGCTGTTAGCTACTACAGAAAAAACCAAAACCATTATTACCAACATTGGGCGCAAAATTTTTAAAGATTTTAGCCACAATAAAAACTAAAATCAACTCACCGGTAGGCTTCATAGGCCTAGGATGCGGCTCGTGTCCGTTCGGAATGTGCTTAAGAGTGTGCGCGGGCGCAGGCGCGGGGTCGGCCGAGCGCGGCCGGCGCCGCGGCGACCGGAACGCTGCGTTCTCGCCGGCCTTCGCCGCTGGAATCCACAAAGTATTATAACTTTAAGATGAAGGTAGTATTCGAGGATCGAAGCTTCATTGGAAAACATAATTGGTATGTTTGTGTCATTCAATGTTTCCTCAAAAATTGCAAGAAAATAAAAAATTTGTATGATTTATGATATTGCCTCGAGAACGGCGCGCGTTATCGCTACATCAGTCTGCGGCCACGGCTCGTGTAACCTGATCGAAATTGTATGTATGGAATTAATACGACATGATAAATGATTATTTTTTTACCTAAATGATCGTGTTCCTGTCTCTTAAAAACTATGTATAAATTTTAGCTAGTTTTCAGAAATAACAAGCTCTGAAAATAAAGAGTATGGGGGCATTGGATGGATATCATAAGCATGATAGTATATTTAGTGGTATTCATGTCTATAGGCGACAGCTGCTGCATTTCATCAGGTGGACTGTGGACTTGTGTGCCATTTTGATTAAATTAAACGTTTCCAAATTTTCAAATTCATATTAGAATAATTACAAATGGTTGCTTCGTGCTTTGAATAGCTTGTAAAACCGTCTTGTATGCTACGTTAGAGGCCCTTCGACGGAGATCTTAAAACTTTTGGCAATATCAATACGATACTAAATGAAAAAAGATTTAATTACCTTCCTGAGAAGCTCCCTCATCAAAGCTATGCCCTTGGAGCTTCTTTCTTTGTTTTTGAGGAGAAGTCTTATGGGGTGATCTCTCCAACGCTTTCGTTTCCTGAATCTTCGCATGGATGGATTGATGGGGCGCCGAGCGGAAAGACCTAAACTTCTTGGGCGAATGGTTTTTGGAGTCCTTCCCATCTTTCTCGTCCCGAGGTAGAGCTCTGAGGAAGAGATATGAAGAAGCTTAGTTACAAATTAAAATTTTATTTATTTTTTCATTTGAAATAAGTATCATGGTTTTTGTCAAACTGTTTAATAAATGTTCTCTATCCAATAATTGTATAGAAGGGATTGTTTTTAACAATACGTTCACTCATAGTTTTCTCTGTGTGATCTGAGAGCCTACCATGAAATGTTTTCCGAAATTTCGGATCCGAAAGTAACACAAATTTGATGTTAAAATTACACGATACATACCGTTTAAAAATATCAAAAATGCTAAAGTATCCTTTGGACTTTTATGGTAGGATTTATGACAAACGAAATGTTAAGTTCCATTTACGGCGTCGATTTCGGTATGAACAAAAACACGAAATTGAGTCCGAAAATTCGGAATTTCATTTCTTGGTAGACCCCTCGTTTCCAATAGTTTTTGAATTTACTAAATATTTAACTGTTTTTAAGTCTTTTGGATGCAAATAAGGGCAAAAGGGCAAAGCCTTTCCCATAAGGGGAGTTTTGCCAGTAGTTGCCACGCTTGGCAGGCGGGTTGGCAACCGCAGATAGGCTTTTAGAGATGTTTTAAGAGTGACGTCACTGCCCATCCCTTTGCCTTCCCTAAGTCGCCTCTTACGACACCCACGGGAGAGGGTTCCACCCATTCTATACTGAGATATATACGTAATAAAGAGATATATTTATGTCGTTTTAATTTGATACTTTACAATGATTAAATACAATTAGACCGCTGATACGCGGCTCTGTAGTTCAGCTCTGGACAGCCAGGATTGCTACTTGCACATCACTAACTGAACCCTGAAGTCCATTGTTAATTATACCTTCCTCGATTGATCATTCGTGTGTTGTGGAGGATAGAATTTGATTTACTAGAATTAAATATGTCTATCACAATGAGAAATTTGAAATAGACAATTAAGGTAAATGCGTAAGGTAAAGAAATTCGAATATTAAATTTTCTGGTATCATGTATACAGGCTTTGAAGTAACATTTGTAATAAGGTATTGGTACTATATATTTTCGCTTATGTTTGCGACATAAGTAAAACAGGAGATATCTTATGGCATAAACGTAATAAACAAAATAAAACACACTAAAAATTATATTATAGTGTAGAATATAAAGCAAAATATATATCTCTGAAATAATTACTGTTTCACTTTAAATTTAAATACTATGAGGCTGATGATTGTAACTAAGCTACATACTTTGCATGTATAAAATGGCTTCCTGTGCCATACAAGCCATTCTTTGCTTTGCATCAGCCTTTTATTGCTACTATTTTATGACATTAAAGCAGATTCAATGATCCGGCTCGAAGGACCAAACATCAGGAAACATCAGAAAAGTACTAGTTTTTATCAAATTTTCATTAAAATTGTTTCCCTGGTCCTTCGAGCCGGATTGTTGACCGTCTTAATATACCCGAGTGCATCACTTACTTGTGATTGGTGGAAGCGAGTGATAGGGCAGACAGCGAGGACCGACGGGACACCTGGTACCAGAGCTCGATTTGCTTATTGTAAAGCTGTGTGATGTGTTCTGGAGCCAGTTCGGTTCCCCAACCACGGTACTGTCGAATAATGGCAATTTTGAGAATGAACGAAGCATGATCATGAATGTGTACGACTGAGATTACAGGAATAAGACCGGATAACAATAAGGTCGCATAACAATTTAAAAGTAGATTGAACATGTTTTGTTGACTTGATAAGTAAGAAAATAAATTGAGAATTCAAACTTACGAATTTATCTGTAGTGTATATTAGAAATGAGGCATTCTCGGGTTAAAAAAATTGTATGACTTCTCGAATTTGCCACTTTGCATTTCCAGTCACTGCGATGAGATACAGGTTTCACAAGTAGAGTGATTTAATACACTTGTATCATCTAATTCACACCACCATACCTAGATCTCATTACAGTGGCTGGCCATTTAATATATATTAAATTAAATTTAGCTTCCCCCAGGGCTAGTTTTGTGGCTGCAGTTTAATGACAAAATTCATTATTGCCTCGTTCTATTAGCTTTAGTTTTGTAGTTATTCTAATTAAAGTTGAGTTGAATTGACCGCAGACCTTGTATTCGCCGGCGCGCTTGCGCAGGTCCAGCACCTCGCGGTACCAGGAGTCCCCTTGGGAGAGGCCCAGCGGTTGCAGGCCGGCTGCGCGCAGCGTGGTGGCGTCCTCCCCCGCGCCCCCTCCCGCCCCCGCCACCGCCCCCGTGGCCGCTACCCCGCCCGCCCCGGCGCCTACACTCTCCCCCGCGCCACCCTGTGTCTCCCCCAGCATCCTCTCGCTCGCCTCCTCATTCGTCTTCCCTTTCCCCCTGCATTTCGTAAATGTCCCTTTAGACGCCTCGTACACGTACTGAGAGAACGGTCTAAATTTCTTTTTGTACTCGCTTTTGTAACGTTTCCTATTATCTTTGGAACGATCCTCGCCGTTGGATATGAGGGCCGATAGCGCGCTACGGAACGTCGATTTTCTGCAAAATTCCATTTTAAGTCTTAGACGCTTGGAGTGTCTTTACGATGATGATGCGGCAAAAGAAAGAGCTCGCGCCGAGCCAGGTTAGTAAGGTAGACATGCTTCAAATAATTGTCAAGCTCGCAATGGTGAGGTTAGGATGTTGAGACGTAGAAGAGTCTAGGAACTAGACAGGCCGACCGACAGACAGTGCGGGCTCGCGCCCCGTGACTCGCTCAACTAATTTTAAAAAATAGTGTCAAGAAGTGTTGGGTGATACATCGACATACAATCTAACAAAAATCTGTATGAACGTTCACATCGACAAGTGCAGGACACATTGATATTTGAAAAAAGTATCTATTAGCGGACATTCCGAACTAGTCTTGGCTAAGTCTACTCGGCCTACACACCGCCACCGTGAGGACAGATGGAAGCAAATATCAAAAACGAAATTTAGACTTTGTTCTGCTCTAGTATGTCATTGAGATTTAAATCGAGGCAGAACATGTGCATGAAAGAAACTGTAAACTTTTTTTATTTATCGTCAAAAGCGGCCAGCACGCCGACCCTGTACAGCAATGAATCATTCATAGAAAAATAACACTTTTTTTTTTAAGAATTGTATAGTTTTTATGTAATTTAAATATATTTTGAAATAAGATATTGTAGACATAATAATATATTGATACCAACAAACAAGATCGCAACAGGTATGTATTCAAAATGTTTTGAGTATCTTCAAATTTGTCTACATTTGTCAACATTGCAGATCGGTTGTCATGATCTAGAAGTATGTTGCTTCGTTAACATATTAATGAGCTCTGAAGTGACATTTTAATTGAGCGTACACTTAGAAACTCCTTTCAAAGTTGAGCATCTCGAGCGAGTAATTTCAAGGATATGTTTATTAATTACTACATATTTCATGTATGATTCGTTCCTGAACTTTTAATTGGATTTGGAAGATGTTCTTTTAGAGTTTCCTTCATGATCGGGTTAGTACACAAAGCTAGACATAGAAAAATTGAAAGCTATTAGCAGTAACTTTATTCAAAAAATTCTATCCAAATTTCAATATGTAATCTTCGACCTGAAAAGTTTACGGAATCCAAAACATCATTGTTAGTAACTGAAGTTTTATTTATAAATAAAAAAAATATTTTTTTAATGATTAGATATATACTAATATCTATATATGACAGTCCGGAATTTGACGGATTTGTATTTATGGTTAAACAATACCGTATAACGTCAGATTAAATGATTTTATATCAGTTATAATAGTATGTAACATCAGTTAATGTTATTCAGTTTTAAAAGTGTGACGTGAATGTCGATTGGGTATATTTTGGACCCCAATACCATGGTGTTAATGACATTATTTGCAAAAAAGCCGCTGCTCTTAGCTGAAGCGAAGCGTGACTAAACGTAGATAGATAACGCTTCATAGTGTATACTGTGATAAATTATAGACTGTTTCTAAATATTTGTAACGATATACCGATTATAAAGTTAATTTTGTGTGAAGAAGATAAAAAACAAATGCATGCTTATACAAAGAAAGTTGTAAAAGATAAATATATGAAACAATCTATAATAAATTGTTTAACTAGAAGATAAAATATGAGAAGCATTATATGATAATTATGATGAAGCTGAAGCTGTATTATGTTCAGAAACTGTTTACAATAGTAATAATAATATAATAAGTGATATTAAATAAAAATAAAGTGTCTAAGTAAATAGATTCTGAACGAAAATCAAGTAATAAATCGATATAATGTCTACTTCAAACGGCGAATAGGGTCTTATAATTTTGACTGTACGTAAACGTTTAAGGAGTACTTTATTTATGATGTTATCAAGTGGTCACATTACAGTATTGGATTGACAATAAAACTGTTTATTACATATAAAATTTTATATTTAAAGACTTATAGATTTTATTAATTGTTCCTTGGTTTACATAGATAAAGAAAATAGTAGCAAATATGGCGGGCACGTCCATTAATTACGTTTATTTTTTTTATTTTTAACCCTTCTCAGCGTGATTTGGTGAGTTTTAAAATTTACCTGTGATTTTAAATAATTTATTTATTTTATGTGTTGATGTATTTCGTTTCGTTGTAATTTTTTTTTATTACACTGAGGTGTGTGACAAGCATACAGCCCTTCTGATGATAAACTGGGTTACCATCATTCCACAATTTGAATGTAACAATAGATATATATATATATATATATATATATATATATATATATATATATATATATATATATATATATATATATATATATATATATATATATATATATATATATATATATATATATATATATATATATTATAACTCCCCTTTTTAAAAATGAGATTTGTCGAATTTTTGTTACAACTCTCCCTCCCCCCCCCCCCCCCATTTTAAGTTTACGTAATCAATGGACGACACCAAATTTATTTTTAAGAACCTTCATTACAAAACTGTCTGAAGTGTGGCAACATTGGAGTTATCTGTCAGTTTCCAAAAACAGTTGAAAATTTTTCGATAATCCTGATTGATATATGAAAAGTGCTATGATACCGAACTGAAATGTTAATCATGAAATTGAATGCTTATTAAATTATCAAAGAATTGTTGAAAAGTTTTTGACAAGACAGTATTTGTAGATTAATAAACCGAAATGTTTATTTTATTTATTTATTTATTTTACACTTTATTTGCACCAAGTAAAAAAATAATAATAAATACAGTAAATTTGATTTGATTTAATTTAAAATTACAAATAAAATAGAGAGTAAAGTAAATAAAGTAAATAGGCGCACGACTTTTAAAGATAGATTTAGATGCAATTAACTATATTAATAACTTGTTAGTCCTCTAACAAACTACTTTCTGAATAATAAATTAGAAACATTGAAAATTTTCCAATTATTTGTGAATATTGACAGATAATTCCGACGTTGCGTCACTTCGGTAAGTTTAAATGTCAACTTTATTAATTTTTTTTAATAAAAATACAAAAGGGATAACAATCGAATCCAGTAGTCCAATTTTAGATGGACAAGACTAGTGAAATAGACAAATCGATAGGCACGTTTACGTGTAAAACGTGTGCGACCCACCTTTGGACTCCCGGCTTCTGGCCGTTCCACAGGTAGTCCTCGATGTACCTCTTGTGACCGTCGTCGTGATCACCATCCACGTGGTTCATCAATGGCTCCGCTTCCACTGACCCTGGAAATGTTGTACACTATACCATATACTATTACCATAATCTTAGAATTTTTTTATTTATTTATTTATACATTTATATTAATAATAATAACTTTATTACATAATTATGATTGTAAAAAACTCTGCACTGGAAACTTTAGTAAACGTAATTCATTCGTATATGTATAATACACGAATAAGCCAGAAAGCGAAGTAAAAAGTTTTGTGAACCCACTACTCACATACGACCCAAAAAAATCAGTTATGTTCATTTCTTATATATATAATATTAATTAATTACTATATAAAGTAAATGTAATTAGTTGATGATTTGAAAATCATTAGAATGATTCGAATAAATTACTCAGTCGAATAGTTATAATTAGTAATCGGATTAGTAAAGTCGTGCATCACTACGTTAAACGAATTTTTCGAAGCATTGATTTTTTTCAATAGACTGCGACCCCGCTTCAATAACAAACACGCCCCCCCCCCCCCCCTCCAAGGATCGTTATTTTCCCATTGAGAACCGATGTTTTAATTGAAAGACATAATACGCAATTAAAAATACATTCCTAGTAACCATGTGCAGGGGGGAAGGGATAGTTAGTAATGGAGACTAAGGGCCCTATTGCTAGCAATATACCCAACCAGGTCGACCTCCCCGTGGTCCCAACTGGAAACTGTCGTGCTGAACTCCAAGTGTATTCATCACGATGGGCTAACTGACCTGCCTTTTTTATTCTCATCTTATATCCCTCACTGGTGCCCCGCTAGCGTATACTGTTAGCGCGGGGTTGCCATTCTATTATCATCCATTAAAAAAAAAGTGACCCTGTACAACGTATCTACATATCGTTAAGCAACGTGATACAGTTGACAATATGAGGGTGTTTTCGTATTTCAAACAAAGGCTGCAACACAGCCCGCCACACAAAAGCCCTTTCCACTTGCCGACTTAGCACGCAGAGACAAAATCCCTTTCACTGCATGCAGCATACGAAAATCATAGACAAAAATAGAGTCACTTTTGTCTCGTCGGAAACTAGGCGGGAAAATCTCTATGGATTTAATTCTGGCGCTTGGTGAATCTCATCCATTCAGAATGAAACTACGTATTAATACTACGAAAATAATATCAAACTTTATTGTTTTGGGCTCTTTTCGAGTATAACAATTGTACGTTGTAAACAAAGCGTACTGGGTTAATCTATAGATTAAAAAAATATTGTTTTATCTATGGTACAGCTATAATTCTATAATCTGTGTACGAATATTAATCAAGCCGAATATTAATCGATTTTTATTTAGCTATAAACTAGCTACGATAGCGACTTCGTTTGTCTAATCAGAATAAATAGTTGCTTATATTATTCTGCATCCCAAATGCCATATGTATTAGAGATGGGTAATCTATAGCAATATATATATATATATATATATATATATATATATATATATTTATATATATTGCAGTTACAATATCTGTATATTGGCGTAATAACGAATATATTAAATCTCGGTTATCCAATATATAATATCGAAATAAAGAAGCTGATCGTAATGTACACAGATATCCAATTGGTGTAGGACATATTGAAATAGGTGATTATCTTTTTACCGCCACCATTGTTCAGAGGAACCAGAGGGAGACTTTGTACAAAAGTCGTTTGCTTGGGTACCTCTGCCCTATTCGTGTTTTAACCGTGAAGCAGTTGTTTGCATGGCTGTGTTTCGGTTTGAAGGGTGGGATATGGCGTGAATTTACTGGGTACAGAGGAATAGCAACGCCCATGCGTTGCTATTCCTGAGGACGTTGATGTTGATGTTGGGTATCATGGGCGTAACAGTATACTCTGTTTTGTCCATGATACTGCTCATGTCTATAGGCGACGGTTACCACTTTCCATCAGGTGGGCCGGCAGCTTGTTTGCCATTCTAAGTTGTATTATATATATATATATATATATCGTAGAACGTTTCCCATATTACTCATCTCTAATACGTATACGAGTATTTCACGACGATTAGTAAAGTTGACAATGTGATATTAGTAAGATTTATAATTCCCTTCTATTTTTTATTTAGTTACAAATGAAAAAAATAATGATGTACCCAGTCTTAGGATCACATCTTACGGTGGCCGTCTATGCTCACTAGTGGACAATGATAGATAGATAGATAGATAAACACTTTATTTGAGCCATTTATGACACACGTAAATTAATGAATAAAATGATACAATCTGATTATTTACATTTTTTCAAATATAAAACAACATATAAAACAAAAAATTAATATTGGAGATATGTTTTCATCAAGTGTGTCGCAATGACCCAAAACAATGAGTGACGGAAATGATAATGATGTTGGATCCAGCGGGTCTACCATGAAATGAAATTCCGAAATTTCGGACTCAATTTCGTGTTTTTGTTTATACCAAAATCGGACCAATAAATGGAGTGTAACATTTCGTTCGTCATACATCCTATCATAAAAGTCCAAAGGAACAATATTTTAACATTTTTAATATTTCCAAACGGCATGTACGAGTATTATATAATTTTAACATCAAATTTCTGTTTCGTTTGGCTCCGAAATTTCGGAAAACGTTTCATGGTAGGCCCGCTGGCCTTTTTATTTTATAACTGCCCTAGACCTATCTGGAGTCCCTGTTCCTTCTCGCTTCTAAAAAAGGGGACAGTTTATCTTGGTGCTATGGCCTCTGACTGCGCCCCTTCACCCCTCTGGAAACTACCATGATGAATTTCTAGTGAATTCGCCACATAGGGCTAACTGACATGACTTCATCCTCCATTTATATCCCACCATTGTATATTGTTGGTGCAGGATGATGAACCATTTCATCATCATTCATTAAAAAAGACTCCTTTTCTTTTTAAGTACTGTTTGTCCCACTAACCTTCAGCGACGGCTGCCTTCTTAAGAGCCCCCATCGAGATACTCTTCCTCGGCGCGGAGTCAGTGGTGTCCTTAGGCCATGCGAACTGATTCCTGTACTCAGTGCTCACCACGTCGGGCTCCTTGGCTGCCACCACCTCCCCCAGAGCGTTGGTGGCCTGAAACATTGTTTGTATTAGAATTTTTATAATTTTGTTTGGGGCTGAGTCTGAGTGAGAGGACTTGGGTCTGATATAAAAGCCTGGTGGGAAAGATTGTCAGCAATGGGGGTATTAGTTCCCATTGCTAGCATTATACTGTTAGGTCGACTTCCACGTGGTCTCCTTTGGAAATTATCATGGTTAATTTGTAGTCTATTCGCTATGATGGGCCAATTGATCTGCCTTCATTCTCGTTATCTTATCTTTCAGTGGTTAGCATAGACGGGTATACTATTTTATATTCATCTATTTAAAAAAAAATATGGCCTAAGAAGACTTGTCAAATATATAGAGTAATTACGTGTACGGAAAAAATATCCATGAGCTGCGTTATTGTGATAAGCTCTGAGAGACTTTTCACGCACACGCACGCGCACACGCACACGCACACGCACACACACACGCACACGCACACGCACGCGCACACGCACGCGCACGCGCACACGCACGCGCACACGCACGCGCACGCGCACACGCACACGCACACGCACGCGCACGCACACGCACGCGCACGCGCACACGCACACGCAAACGCACGCGCACTCACACGCGCACGCGCACGCACACGCACACGCACACGCACACACACACACACACACACACACACACACACACACACACACACACACACACACACACACACACACACACACACGTACGATTTAATACACACATATGTATCCTCACACAAGTTTTTGTTTTGAAACTGTGCTCCTTATTATGGGGTGGGCATCAGACTATTCCAGTGTGGGCTTGCACACATGGTCCCCTTCTAAATACGCTTATGGGTAGTATAGATACCTTCGGTTCCACGGTGTCGGTCCACCGCGGCTGCCGGGGACCCTCGGACTTGCTGCGCCGGCCCGCGCGCTCAGAGTCGTTCCTTTGCGCGCTCTGTATACAAATATTCACTTCACTGTTTCTAAATATTATATTATATATATTAGTAAATATAAAAATATTTATATGCGTCTCTTTGCTTGATAGAATCCGAAAAGAACGAAAATAACCGACATAGTCCGAAGGATAAGTAAGCTAAAATGCCAATGGGCTGGTTACATAGCTCGAAGAATCGACAACCGATGGGGTTGAAAGGTTCTTGAGTGGCTACCGCGTACGGCTAAACGCAGTGTAGGACGACCCCTCACTAGATGGAGTGACGACCTCAAATACATTGCAGGGAGTCAGTGGATGCAGGTGGCTCACAATCGTTTTTTATGGCAGTCTGTGGGAGAGAGAGTGGGCTTATGTCCAGCAGTGGACAGATAATGGCTGTAATGATGATGAAATATTTATATAACCAATCTGTATAACAAACTATCTATACATATAATAAAACTGTAGAGGTCGAATGTCTGTACATAGAAAAGAAAAATACTAAAAACCGAGTCAGGGTGATGTAAGAAGTAAAATAAAACACATCCAGATTTTTTCAAATTTTTCGTTTCTCTGTTTGTATGGGTTAATCTATGAAACTGTTGGACTGATTTAAATGAAATTTTGTATGGTGGTACCTTACATCCCCGGTCAGCATTTTAGATACTTTTAATCACGGAAAATTAAAGAGTTCCCGTGGGATAGTTAAAAAACTATAGTAACTTATACAGCTTAGTACACAACCTACTTAAGTAAAATCATTTCGACTTAAGGCAAAGACTGAGATCCAGTATTTACATAGTTCACTACAATAAGAAGGTTAAAAATGTTAATCGAAGGAATAACAAATACCACGCGGACAAAGTCGCGAGCATCAGTTAGTAGTTAATATTGTAAATATGTGAGTTTATTTGTTACCTCTTGATGTTTTAACGGCTCAACCAATCGTCATGAAATTTTGCATACACGTAGTATATAGAACGGAGAAGGACACATGGTATTTACATTTTTGTTTTTGTCAATCAATATGTCCTGGTTACGTGGACGAAGTTACGGGCAAAAACTAGTAGTTTTATTATTTTTTTTAATAGGTTCATCACCACCATATCAGCTTTTAACCACTGGTGAACATAAGCTTCCCCCTTGGGGGGTTTTGCCAGTAGTTGCCCCGTTTGGCAGGCGGATTGGCAACCGCAGTTAAACTTTGGAGATGTTTTAAGAGGGACACTGCTGCCTATCCCACGCCCTCCCTTAATCGGCTCTTACGAGGTCCACGGGAAAGGAAGGGGTGGCCTATTCTTTGCCGGAACTACACGACCAATTCAATTGTAATAGGTAAATATTGGGAAAGGATTTAAAAAAGCATGACACAAGTCCATTTATTGTGTATCAATCAATATGTTATTAATTCCATATACTGTTATATGTTGACCTTGACCTTACATTAAATTATATGTTAAATTTATGATGGTTTTAGTCGAATGATGACTCGATAGTCCAACGCCTAATGGATATAAAGCGAGGGATATCGATTCGTTTCATATAAATTACTATTTACATTGTCATCAATGAAGTCAAATAATATTTACATTGAACTAGGGGTTTTCCTATATTATAGGTACTTTTCAACCGACTTCGAAAAGAATAGGTTCGCAGTTATTTTTTTTAATGTTAACGTTAACTCATAACTACTATTTTGCGATTTATTATGAGTCGTCCATGAATTTGGCTTTTTACTGTTTAATTTTGTCTGAATACAGAAAAATAGTCGTGCAATCTGACTATTTTTATGTTTTAGCAAATATATTGACACCTTTTTGGAATAGGTCGAAATATATATGCAATTTAATAGGGGCCTTATAATGAAATTTCAAATCCGAATGTTTCCATCCAAACGATACTAGATTGAATGTGTATGAACCCTTTATTGATCTAATTAATGAACTTACATTTAAAATAAATTTTAATAAAATTTTGAAGTAAAGTTTACAACGAATCAAATCTGTAGTTACATTAAAATCCACTAATAATGGGGGGAAAGGGATTGTTAGTAATGGAGACTGAGAATCCCATTGCTAGCAATATACCCAACCAGGTCGACATGCTCGCGGTTCTCCCTAGAAACAATCATGGTTAATTCCTGATGAATTCATCATGATGGGCTAACTGGCCTGTTTTCATTCTCATCTGTCACCCTTCACTGGTGCTCCGCCAGCGTATCCCGTTAGTACAGGCGGGGTTACCATACCATTTTCACCCATAAAAAAAATCCACCAATAATCAGACCAAATACGACTTATTGAATCTTAATTAGTTAAATAAATGTCCGAAGTTCCGACCGAAAATTTGTATTTGTCAATTATTAAGTAGACACCTAAAATTGCTCGCCGATTACGTATCTTGCAAACAGTTGCTTTATATTTATTTTTAACAAATTTTGAATTATAACGATGAACATTGGTATTGATAACTTTAATAATATGAAATAGCACTAGTACTACTAAATCGTCTTTCAAAAAAAACGTTCACGCTCACTTTTTATCTTTATCCGAGCAGTAAGTGCTGCTTTATATTATTCCCAAATTCGTGTATAATATAGTATATATCATATATGTGTAAGTATATTTGTTATTTATATATATTTGTTCGTTTACATATGTAATTTTAGTATGTATGTATATCAATAATTAGTAGTACCGCATTCGAGTATTCTGACACTTCCCTATGGTTGACTGGGAGTGAATGCTTTTAGCATTAAGTCCGCCATGTACACATATTTGTACTAATGAATAAATAAATAAATAAGTGTACTATACAAAAAATTATTTAAACACAAACTCAGAATTATTAATAATCTACGGTATATGATATCGACGTTGGATTCAAGAGTTATTCTACTGTTTATTTGTTTGTTTGTTTGTTGATTATTATTATTTCTTTTTAATTTAGACTTTAATTGAACTGAACTTAATTTGATTGCTTTCTATTTGTGTACTTTTTGTTTGTTTGTTTTGTTTTTGTTTCTTGTCTTTTTGTTTTGTGAGCTACTGTGTCGCATGCTTCTTCGATTAAATTATTTCTTTCTTTCTTTCTATATTGTTATAAAGCAAATAAATGAATCAGTTATTTCTCTCTTCATAATTTTTTGCAATTTTATTATATTCCCACTTTATTCCCACTAGCGATGTTTTGTTAAAGACTTTGTACAAAAGTCGATTGCTTGGCTACCTCTGTCCCATTCGTGTTTCAACCGTGAAGCAGTTGTGTTTGCATGGCTGTGTGTCGGTTTGAAGGGTGGGATATGGCGTGAATTTACTGGGTACAGAGGAATAACACCTGAGTCCTCAGGAATATGGGGGTATCATGGGCGAAACAGTATACTCTGTTATGTTCATGGTACTGCTCATGTCTATAGGCGACGGTTATCACTTTCCATCAGGTGTATCGTCAGCTTGTTTGCCATTCTAAGTTGTGTAAAAAAAAAAAATACTTCTAATTCGTTTAGCGATCCAGAAGTAATCGTACTACATAGTATAAAAATTTACTTTCACTATAATAGCTAAAAATAGCTTGTAAAGTTTGAGAAACAACGTCGAATTTAATATGCCCCTTTACTAATGAGTGGCTCATAGGACGCTTCTATGGATCTCGCTGCCCATAAGCTCTTAAAGAGAATAAAGATAATTAGTAAATAATAATATGTTTTATGTAACAATCACACAACCATATAGGAAATATTATATAAATATTCATAATATTCATAATATTAATACTAGATTTAAAGACAAACTTGCTGTCCCCAAGTATCGTTTAGAAAAAGTTAATAGGTCTTTTATGGGAATAGGTATAAAAATTTACAATAAGATACCAAAGGATATGTTGGAATTACCCTTAAATAAATTCAAAACATCTGTTAAATCATATTTACTGAGCAAAGCCTATTACTCACTAAACGATTACTTGAATGACGAGTGTGCATGGCAATAGTTGTTCATGCACTGAATTTTCATTTAATGTTAGACATAGACACCTATATAAATATACATTGTAAATAAACTGGCTTTAAAAAAAAAAAGTAATTCAATTGAGTTTCTTGCCAGTTCTTCTCAATTGGATCTATATACCGAACTGGACGGTAGGGTAAATATAAAATTATAATGTACAAATTTGACGTTCATAAGCGGCTAAAATGTCCTACATGAATAAATGATTTTTGAATTGAATTGAATTGAATTGGAACTAGTCACCATGGCAACCTAAAGGTATAAACTTATAGATATAAAACTACATTGATTTAATAAAGAATGGGAACCTTAAGGGATTGTTAGTAAAGAGGTCTAAGAGTCCCATTGCTAGCAATATAGGGTATATTGCTTCAACGGGTCTCAGACTTCAGGTCGACTTCCACGCGGTTCCTCCTGGAAACCATCACGGTTAATTTTTGTCAAATTCATCAACAGTGGGCCAACCGACCTGCATTCATTTTCACCTATCATCTTCCACTGGTGCCCTGCCAGTGTATGCCGATAGCGCGAACGGGGTTACCATTCCATTATCACCCGTTAAAAAAAAGCGCTTCACTAACAAGCGCCCTGCTGGCCCACTTTCCGGAATTAATTGCTAATTTACAATCAGCGTGCGGCTTACCCTCGCCCGGTCGAATGCGGACGTCTGCTGCGGGCGTATATCGTCAGCGGGGGCCGGGTCGAATAGCTCGTTCGTTTTATACGCCACTCCGGGGTACTTCTTGCGACGAGGCATCGCCGGCTCCATTGGACCTGTATGGGGAAATAGGTTTCCATTAAATAAACTTGTACAAAAATTATTACATTTAACATTTATAACGATTTTCTTGGCGTAAAATTGGGCATGTTATTATTATTGTTATTTCAGCCGTTAGCTATCCATTGTTGAACCTATTTAAGCCTTTCCATTAAGGGAAATAATCTCCCAATACGCCTCTCTAGGTAAGCATCAGTATAATAACATATAGATTATAATTAAAAGGAATTATAGTAATAAGATTTTTTTTATGCAACTTAGATTTGCAAATAAGCTGACGGCCTACTTGTGTTAAAGTGATAACCGTCGCCTATAGACATGAGTGGTACCATGGACATAACAGAGTATACTGTTTCGCCCATGATACTTTCAACGCGTATATGCCATTCCTGAGGATTCACCGCCATATGGCAGTCTGACAGCTGACGGTCCACTTGATGGAAAGTGGTAACCGTCGCCTATTGATTGGAGCCACCACACAGTACAGTACCATGTACATAACAGAGTATACTGTTTCGCGCATGATACCCCTACGCGTTGCTATTCCTGAGGACTTAGGTGTTATTCCTCTGTACCCTGTAAATTCACTGCCATATTCCACCCTTCAAATCGAAACACAGCCATGCAAACAACTGCTTCACGGTAGAAACACGAATTATTAAAATACCATATAACTTCACAATAATAATAGAAATAACATTTATATATTAAATATCTGACCACAAACACTCTGTGGTCGTCTAACTCCAACAAGTTGGAGGCAAATACGTCCAATTGTGGATGCTGGCTTATAACATTTATGGTTAGGCTATTTTAGGGATCGAACTTTACTGAATTAGCTCAGATCTGGATGTTGTGTGGTCCGCCATGTGGTCCCGAAATAGAATGGGCCACCCCTACCTTTCGCGTGGATGTCGTAAGGGGGAGGACGAGGGCTAGGCAGTCGCGTCCCTCTTAAAACATCTTCAAAACCTAATTGTCGTTGCCAATCCACTTGCCAAGCGTGGTAACTACTGGCAAAACCCCTCAAGGAGGATTCTTATGTTCAGCAGTAGACAGTTAAAGGCTGATATGATGATGATGGGTATTCTGGGTTGAGCCTCTAGATGTTCCTTGCCTGATCTATTACAACACAGTTTATCTTAGCTTGATCGTCAGGGGATTGGTGTGAATCTGTACCACTCATTATTATTGTTATTCTCACACCCTAGAACCTAAATGGCGAAACACAGCGCAGTCTTTGAGGATATATCGTCACTTACAGACGTGAACAGCACCATGAATATCTCAGTCATACATGTTTGAAGAAATGATGGGCATCGGTCTAAGGTACCATTATCATTTCTTTAAATAGTCCTCCTGGTGTTACGCTTCTTTACCAGGGTACGGAAATTACATGTAAACCATCCTTCAAACAGAAATACAGCCTTTTAAGTATATCTGCCACACAGCAAAAATATGTATGAGAGAGAGGTACTTTTTTTTTTAATGGGTGAACGGTCACGGCGTACCGTCGTCTGTTACCTCTTAGGTAATTTATAAAACTTGCATCTCTAACGGGCTAGTGATCGCTGAATTGATAACAGTCGCCATCTTTCTATATAGACATTTCCATTAAGGTTATTTTGTTTTAATGGGTGATAATGGAATGGCAACCCCACCCGCGCTATCAGTATACACCGGCGGGGCACCAGTGAAGGATGAAACAGGTCAGTTAGCCCATTGTGACGAATTCAACAAGAATTGTTCACGATGGTTGCCAGGGGGAACCACGTGGAGGTCGACCTAATAGGGCATATTGCTAGCAATAGGGCTGTCAAACTCCATTGCTAACAATCCCTTTCCCCTCATGAGACAGAGGAACTGAAGCGGATGATTTTTGTGCAAAGTCTCCATCTGATGGTGTCCAGCTAATAATGGCTAGGCCCAGTGTGCCCAGTAGTGGGGTAAACATATTAATAAGAGCTCACCCCGCTGTATAGGCAGCGCATTCGGCGGCGTGGGTGCCGGCTGCTTCACCACGCCCTGCTGCTGCTGCTGCTCCTTGTATTCGTGCCATCTGTACGTGCTGCGGTACTCCGAGTGCAGCTGCAATAAACGACAGCACCGTTAGTACTCTGGTAGAAGGGGGGGGGGAGTAATGAGACCTATTGAGTGTTAAAGGGATGTTTTTTTTTTTAATGAGTGATAATGAAATGGTAACTCCGCCTGCGTCATCAGTGTGCGCTGGCGTGAAGTAAGAAATGATGGGTGAGAACGAAAACAGGTCCGTTAGCCCATCGTGATAAATTCTACAAGATTTAAGCACGATAGTGTCCAGGGGGAATCGCGTGGAGGTCAACCTGTTAATGAGGAAATTAAATCCTATTACTCACAATATTAGTTTTTCCATGATGTTGAAACAAACATACAGACAGACAGACAAAATTTTTATAGTGTACTTGTACAAACTCTCCCTCTACCAGATGGAGACTTTGTACAAAAGTCAATTGCTTGGGTACCTCTGTCCCATTCGTGTATCAACCGTGAAGCAGTTGTGTTCGCATGGCTATGTTTCGATTTGAAGGGTGGGATATGGCAGTGAATTTACAGGGTACAGAGGAATAACACCTGAGTCCTCAGGAATGGCAACGCATGGGGGGATCATGGACGAAACAGTATATTCTGTTATGTGCATGGTACTGCTCATGTCTATAGGCGACGGTTACTACTTTCCATCAGGTGGGCCGTCAGCTTGTTTGCCATTCTAAGTTGTATAAAAAAAAAACTATATTGTTATGCTTTCGACTAAAACCTTTTAGGTAAATTTTTCTTAAATATTTCAACACATTAATCATATAAATATCTCTTACAATTTTATTATATATATAAGAAAGATTGGTATATGTTTTTAATATATTTTTTATACAAATTGTAAATTGCCAAGTATTTAATAATAAATAAATGTTTAAATAATAAATAAGCATGAATTACGCTGTCCCTTTTACTTCACGGAGCCGTAATCAAGATAGACATTCGATAATTAAATAAGGTATTCCTTCTATAATTAATAACATCGGTGTAAAGTTGCTCAAAGTTCGTAAAATTCTAGTGCTGTGAACAGCACTGCTTCCTTTTATCGATAACGATTTTCTAACCGAATTTAAAAAGATTGTTCTTCAAAAAGAAATTTCTTCTAAATACGATTGTATTTTCTTTTTAAACATCGGTGTAAAGTTGTTCAAAGTTCGTAAAAATCTAGTGATGTGAACAACACTGCTACCTTTTATCGATAACGATTTTCTAACCGACTTCAAAAAGATTGTTCTTCAAAAAGAAATTTCTACTAAATACGATTGTATTTTCTTTTTAGTTTACTACCCAATTACTGCGTCAGTTTTAAACCGATTTGTAAAACCCTTTTTTTATCTATAAGTTCATAACCTTACAGTTTAGTATTATAGACATTTTATCACCATCAGTTGAGTAGTTTTTTTTTAAACAAAATATCTGATTTTGCCACGATGTATGCATTTTTTTTATACAACCTAGAATGGCAAACAAGCTGACGGCCCACCTGATGGAAAGTGGTAACCGTCGCCTATAGACATAAGCAGTACCATGGACATAAGAGAGTATACTGTTTCGCCCATGATACCCCCCATGTGTTGCCATTCCTGAGGACTCATGTGTTATTCCTCTGTACCCAGTAAATTCACGCCATATCCCATCCTTCAAACCGAAACAAAGAATTTGCTTAATAACAACAAATTACAAGTACCTATCGCGTATCTTCATGAGACTTTACTAATAACTAGCGGCCCGTCCCGGCGTCGCACGGTAAGAGATTTTTACATTTTAAAAAGTGGCCATTGGCTGGCACGCGTCAGAAGCTTAAAAATGGAGTAACTTCTCGCGTTTTCCCAACATTTCCCTTCACTGTTCTGCTCCTATTGATCGTAGCGTGATGAAAAGTATACTATAACCTGCCCAGGAGTATGAAGAATAATTGTACCAAGTTTCTTTAAAATCTGTCTAGTAGTTTTTGTTTCTATAACGAACATACAGACAGACAAAAATTTTACTGATTGCATTTTTGGCATCAGTATCGATCACTAATCACCCGCTGATAGTTATTTTGGAAATATATTTCATGTACAGAATTGACGTCTCTACAGATTTATTATAAGTATAGATAACAAGGTTGTCTGGAAGAGATTGTTTAGCAATAAAGACCGCTTCTTGTACTACACTATGCTTATTGAAAATTGTTCAACAAATCCTGTTATGTTGGTGTAATAAAGTGTTAAATAAATAAATAAATACATAACTTCTTCCTACCCTTATCCCAATTATTATATGGGGCCGACGTAATATGTTTTTACCCATATTACAAAAAGATTTGGCTTGGTTTTACGACCGGCCGCCTGCCTGATGTCAACCCTCTTTTGGGAATGAATTTGTGGTAATAATAACTACTATATTTAGAACATTGTTATTATACTTATTTAGCACTATGAAGGTCTCTTTCTTGTAAAACTATAATGTATATTATTAGTACATTACTGTAGCGGCCAGCAACTGAGGTATTGATGGACGAACGTGCAAAAGTGGGCCGAGGCGTAGTCGAGGCACACATACGTGAGTCCATCAATGCCTAGTTGTCGCCAAGGCTTGTACAGTACTTTTCTCAAACAATGCGCGAAAATCAAAAACACAATTTTACTTTTTAAGTTTTATGACGAATAACGAACAATAAATTTTTTTTTTTTTAAATAAACAGCTTTCTATTTGCAAGCCAGTTCGATATTTAAATAAAACCTTTTATTAGTTATCTTCTTGGTAGCCATGTTTCGAAGTAAAAGGTCATTCTATTTTTAAATTAGATATGAGTTTACTTAGTAATTTATTTGGCCGCAAAACACGACAGATATATTTCATACAAATTTTGCCGGCCGCTGTCCGCATGTATCTGGCCAGTGCGGCAATTTTGATTTATCTCAAAGAAGATTGTCAAAAAAATGTTCACATTTTCAAGCATGTTTGAGAAAAAGATATTATATTAATATTTACAAATGACCGTTTGTTGCCAAAAATAAACAGAAAAAAGTACTTATTTATTTGTGATTTCTTTAAGATCTTTCAAGTAACATTTGTTTAAAAACAAGTTGCAATAATAGTATAGGTATAGGAAGCGGTGGCCTTAGGGGGTGGCGAACAGGGCAATCGCCCGGGGCCTCGCTCTTGTAGGGGCCTCGCGTAATAACTCAAGCAAAATTTAAACAACCAGTGAGTGGCATTTTGTCTAGTGGCGAGTCGCAAAAACTTCCTGAATATATAGGTATTTTAATCGCGAATGAACAAAATTACCAACATTAAAATATACAAATAAAAAAATCAATTGTAAAAAAAAAATTAAACTAAGACAGTTTTTTTGAGTCAGCGCAAAATTTTCAATAATATTATAAGTATATTACATGACAAATACCTAAATCAAACAACCAGACCTAGTTTCGTACCACATACTTTTCGCAAAGGACAAAGGGCCTCACAAAGACCTACCGCCCGTAGCCTCGCAAAGCCTCACCGCTCGTAGCCTCGCAAAGCTCTACCGCCCGTAGCCTCGCATACAATACTAAGTTGTATAAAAAAAGTCAAGTTAATCAACATACAAGTTATCTTTAAGTGTATAAACAGTCACAAAATGCTAGTGCCCAATGAATTATATATTTCATACAAATTTTGCCGGCCGCTGTCCGCATGTATCTGGCCAGTGCGGCAATTTTGATTTATCTCAAAGAAGATTGTCAAAAAAATGTTCACATTTTCAAGCATGTTTGAGAAAAAGATATTATATTAATATTTACAAATAACCGTTTGTTGCCAAAAATAAACAGAAAAAAAGTACCTATTTATTTGTGATTTGTTTTTTAAGATCTTTCAAGTATTATTGTTTAAAAACAAGTTGCAATAATAGTATAGGTATAGGAAGCGGCGGCCTTAGGGGGTGGCGAACAGGGCAATCGCCCGGGGCCTCGCTCTTGTAGGGGCCTAGCGTAACAACTCAAGCAAAATTTAAACAACCAGTGAGTGGCATTTTGTCTAGTGGCGAGTCGCAAAAACTTCCTGAATATATAGGTATTTTAATCGCGAATGAACAAAATTACCAACATTAAAATATACAAATAAAAAAATCAATTGTAAAAAAAAAATTAAACTAAGACAGTTTTTTTGAGTCAGCGGAAAATTTTCAATAATATTATAAGTATATTACATGATAAATACCTAAATCAAACAACCAGATCTAGTTTCGTATCACATACTTTTCGCAAAGGACAAAGGGCCTCACAAAGACCTACCGCCCGTAGCCTCGCAAAGCTCTACCGCCCGTAGCTTCGCATAGACCTACCGCCCGTAGCCTCACATAGATCTACCGCCCGTAGCCTCGCAATGCCTTACCGCCCGTAGCTTTGCATAGACCTACCGCCCGTAGCCTCACATAGACCTACCGCCCGTAGCCTCACATAGATCTACCGTCCGTAGCCTCGCAAAGCCCTACCGCCCGTAGCCTCGCATAGACCTACCACCCGTAGCCTCGCAAAGCCCTACCGCCCGTAGCCTCGCAAAGCCCTACCGCTCGTAGCCTCGCAAAGCCCTACCGCCCGTAGCCTTGCAAAGCCCTACCGCCCGGAGCCTCGCAAAGCCCTACCGCCCATAGCCTCACATAGATCTACCGCCCGTAGCCTCGCAAAGCCCTACCGCCCGTAGCTTCGCAAAGCCCTACCGCCCATAGCCTCGCAAAGCTCTACCGCCCGTAGCCTCGCATACAATACTAAGTTGTATAAAAAAAGTCAAGTTAATCAACATACAAGTTATCTTTAAGTGTATAAACAGTCACAAAATGCTAGTGCCCAATGAATTATCACTAAAAGTCGGTCACTCCGCTTCGCTGCCCTAGTGTCCGAATGGCGCGTGTAGAATTATTTATTAATCGTATGTCGATATAATTCCGTCCACGTGCTCCGAATGTTTATAGCTGTCATCAACACGGTATTATTGGGGGGAAAGGGATTGTTAGTAATAGAGACTGAGAATCTTATTGCTAGTAATATACCCAACCAGGTTCACCTCTTCGCGGTTCCCCCTGGAAACTATTATGGTTAATTCCTGATGAATTCATCATGATGGGCTAACTGACCTGTTTTCATTGTCATCTATCACCCTTCACTGGTGATCTGCCAGCGTACCCCGTTAGCGCAGGCGGGGTTACCATACCATTTTTATCCATCAAAAAGAAAACACGGTATTATTGATTTTATTGCCATACAAAAACATTCAATACCATTACAATAGAATTACCACTTTCACGTTTTTTTTTATACAACTTAGTATGGCAAACAAACTGACGGCTCATCTGAAGGAAAGTGGTAACCGTCACCTATAGACATGAGCAGCACCATGGACATAACAGAGTATACTGTTTCGCCCATGATACCCCCCATGCGTTGCCATTCCTGAGGACTCAGGTGTTATTCCTCTAAGTACCCAGTAAATTCACGCCATATCCCACCCTTCAAACCGAAACACAGCCATACGAACACAGCTGCTTCACGGTTGAAACACGAATGGGATAGAGGTACCCAAGCGATCGATTTTTGTACAAAGTCTCCCTCTGATGAAATTTAAATCCGTTCAGTAGTTATTGCGTGAAAGAGCAACAAACATCCATTCATATATAGTTTAAAACTTTGGAATTTATTCTATTAATAGCAATAATAGGATAGGATTTACCATCAGTTCGAGAGATTGGAAATTTAAATCAATGCATTTTGTAGGTCGTATTTGAAGCACGATTGAAGCCTAAATGAGTCAGTGTATAATCATTGGTCAGGACGCTTTCTAGTTGCTGAATCTACATATAATAATAATTAATGAAGACATATGTATGTGGATTTCCCTTTTGAGATATTTGTTAGTATTTTGACAATGTTGACTTTCATGTCATCGTTAGAGTTTAATTTTTAAATCAAATAATTATCATATCTTGTTATCAGCCTTTAATTGTCCATTGCTCTTCTTTTTGGGGTTAGCGAGTAGTTGGCACGCTTGGCAGGCGGATTGGCAAACGCAGTTAGGCTTTAGACATGTTTTAAGAGGGACGCTATTGCCTATCCCTCGCCCTCACTTGGTCGCCTCTTACGACACCCACGGGAAAGGAAGGGGTGGCCTATTTTATGCCAGGACTACAACAGGATAGGCCACCCCTAATAATCAAATAATATTCTATTTATTATATAAGATTTAAAACTGTTGCAAAGTAACTACCATTACCAGAGGGAGACTTTGTACAAAAGTCGTTTGCTTGGGTACCTGTGCCCAATTCGTGTTTCAACCGTGAAGCGGTTGTGTTTTTCTCAATGCCCTCTATCCAAAAGTTATCTGGAAGAGATTGCTTAACGATAAGACAGCCTTTCGTATCACTCATTAAAATTAACTGTATTAAACATTTTTTATAACTGGTGCAATAAAGTGTAAAAAAATAAATAAACTACAAATAAAGTTGGCCGGTACAATTTCCAAACGTTATGTCGTAACAATATTACATAAATAACAACTGTAACGCTGTAACGTTACCACACAAATATTACACGGGAAATTTCTCATTAAACAGCGCACGAACGTGAATAATTATACAATTACTAAAACGTCGTGTTTCGGTGATGAATCATTCGGATATACTAACACATAATGGTACGGCGTGAAAACGGTTATCAGTTTAAATCATGGACAAACAGGCACTGATTACGTTACGTGTACTAGCAACATTGTGATCGTCGTACGTCCTGTATGGAACTATAGAAAAAAAAAAATACATTGAAAATCCACACAAACCTTTAATTTTTCTATACATTTTTTTTTATACAACTTAGAATGACAAATAAACTGACGGTCCACCTGATGGAAAATGGCAACCGTCGTCTATAAACATGAGTAGTACAATAGACATAAGAGAATACACTGTTTCGCCCATGATACCCTCCATACGTTGCCATTTCTGAGGACTCAGGTGTTATTCCTCTGTACCCAGTAAATTCACGCCATATCCTACCATTCAAACCGAAACACAGCCATGCAAACAACTGCTTCACGATAGAAACACGAATGGGACAGAGGTGTCCAAGCAAACGACTTTTGTACAGTCTCTCCTCCCTCAATGATTTCTTCTTTAAACTACGCACATTTTTAATTGAAACAAACGTTGTGTGTGTATACACACACACACACACACACACACACACACACACACACACACACACACACACACACACACACATACACACCGAGATACAGATACTATTTTTATCTTGTTATAAGAATTATTTCTGTGTTGAATGATAAACACAGATCAAGATAAAGTATATCTCATTTAAAGATAAACGCCTGCTAGTAATACTGCAATGTATTACTAGTACTTATAAGTTTTTTTTTTGATAAGTTCTTAAAAAAAAATGGTATGGTAACTGCCCCCCTGCGCTAACGGGATACTTTCCATGGCGGAGCACCAGTGAAGGGTGATAGATGAAAATGAAAACACACACACACACACACATGATGAATTCATCAGGAATTAACCATGATAGTTTATCTTGGGGGAACCGCGTGGAGGTCGACCTGGTTGGGTATGTTGCTAGCAATGGAGTACTTATAACATACTGAGCTATTAAAGTACCAAAGAGGGTAACAAACAACAGGAAAACTTATATTACATTTATAATATTATTAAGGTTTTCGAGTAAACCTTTTTCCTATTATTTTTTCGCCACGTTTCCAATATTTCAATGTTCAATAAAGTCAATACTGGGGGAAAGGGATTGTTAGTAATGGAGATTGTGAATCCCATTGTTAGCAATATACTCAACCAGGTCGACCTCTTTGCGGTTCCCCCTGGAAACTATCATGGTTAATGACTGGTGAATTCATCATAATGGGCTAACAACTGTTTTCATTCTATCTATCATATTTTCACTGGTTTTCCGCCAGCTATTAATCCCGTTAGCGCAGGCGGGGTTTCTAATTTTTCATCAAAAAAAAAAAAGTCAATACTCAAAGTTTGCTGGAAGGGAACTCTTACAGAGTTAAGCTCGCCTGTTGTACATCTTTATTTAATATATATATAACTAACATATGTAATTTTTACGTACAATAAAGTATAAATAAACAAATATATATATAAATTAATAATATTAGTGTATTAAATGATGACAATAATATTTTTTAATTCATATATGTTATGCTTTATAAAGAAACCCTGTATATAAAATTCTCGTGTCGCGGTCTGAGAATCGGCCAACATGTATTTTTCATACCCCTCAATGATAAGGGTGGTCCATCCCTAAATATATTTTTTTTATGTTTTTGAAAATTTTTTATTATTATTTTGTTATGATTTAGCATTGAAAAATACATAAAATTCAAATTTTCATGCTTTTACCATCAACTCCTGTTTTTTAATCGCGATTTTTATATTCCGCAATACGGTTGCAAGATGGCAATCGAATATAATAATTGTAGTACGATAAATTTTCATGTATAGTTCTCGAAATAATGTATATGGTAAAACAAAGTTTGCCGAGTCAGCTAGTATTTTAAATATAAAAGTTATTAATTTAATAAACTCTAGTATTAATAAATTATCATAAAGTAAAGGTAAAATAACATACTAGTTAAAATTTCGTTAGCGGAGCAATATGTTTATGTATATACATTACACTGTTACACGCAATGTCCGTACATTGAACCAATAACCTGGTTTTTGTAAAGTTGCTTGTAACAGTGGCATAGTTAATTCATATATAATATTGAATTGCGTGTAATATGTGATTGAATTGAATATTTAGTTACTATAGTACTCGATGATGACATAAACAAACCCTCGTGGCAATAATGTATTTATAAACTTGAGAAGATATAAAATGTCCCATTCGTGTTTCAATCGTGAAGCAGTTGTGTTTGCATGGCTGTGTTTCGGTTTGGAGGGTGGGATATGGCGTGAATTTACTGGGTACAGAGGAATAACACCTGAGTCCTCAGGAGTGGCAACGCATGGGGGGTATCATGGGTGAAACAGTATACTCTGTTATGTCCATGGTACTGCTCATGTCTATAGGCCATTTTAAGTTGTGTAAAAAAAAACCTTTTTCTGTGTCAATTGTGTACAGTGTAAAGTCATCAATACCCTGCCATCTACAAACTATTGGCATCTAAAAAAAGCACAAAGCCGCCATTAGTAAGCTGTACGACACTCCGCCGAGAGCTGTGTAGAGAGCTCTCGCCAGGGTAATGTGACACAACGTTCCTGTTGACCCAATTTCGAGATAAAATACCGACCACTGGAGATATGAGACGTCGCAGTTACATTTCATATAAGCGGGAAATTGTAGAAAAACTGTAAAAGAAATGGATTTTTAATACTAGTATGATGGCACAAGGGAATGGAAGGAGAAGCAAACTGAAGTGGCAATAGATTGGTCACACAGCTCGAAGTACTGACAGTTGATGAGGAAAAAAAAAGTTTTCTGAGTGGTGACCCTGTATAGGCAAATGCAGTGTAGGACGACCCACTACTAGTTGGAGTGACGATCTCAAATACATTGCAGAGAGTTAGTGGATGCCGATGGCTAAGGACCTGTCCTTTCCGAAGCCTGCGTTCAGCAGTGGTCGGATAATGACTGAGATAATGATGATGATAGTGGAAATTGAAAAATAAAAATAGATAATTTTGTAAGGAAATAGCTATTTAAAAATACTCATAATAGGTAGTATTTTTTTAATTGTGTGAAAATACAATGGTCGCCCCGCTTGCACTATCGGTTTCATTACACGGGTACCAGTAATGGATGATAGGGCGAATGAATGGCCTGCTTTCTAAGTGTATTGGGTTGACTGGAAGAGATCTCTTTCATACATAAGTCCACCCTTGCTCATAACATTTATAAATGTATTAACAATGTAATTTACAATACCAATATGAAGTCAGGTTAGTTGGCTCATCGTCACGAATTCAACTATAATTACCCACGATGATTTCCAGGGGGTACCGCGTGGAGGTCGACTTAATAGGGTATATCACTAGTAATAGGGCTGTTAAGCCCCATTACTAAACCTTTCTCCCAATACATGGCGTTGTAAGTGATACGAAATTCATCGAATTAGCTAATCGCTTATAAAAATAAAACTCAAGTATATTCATTTATTTTAACGTTTATTATATGAGTAGGTAGGTATTATATTTATGTAATATTTTATTACAATTTTTTTTTTACAAAAAAAAAAAAAAGATCAGTCCCATTCATGATCCGTACCCGACCCAAAGGTCCCCATGACATTGCGGCATTTCCGCGGTGGATTGCCAGAGATATCCTTTGAGCCAGATACGAACCAGAACGGCGATCATGGCCCCTATCCGCAATGCGCAGACTCAACTCTTTCATGAAGGATTTTACTTCTGCTCCCCACACGCCCGTAGTCTCAAAAGCAACGGGAACGAAGATGTAAGCTGGTTCGAGAGTCTTATACTTTGAATGTTTGATTCTAGCCGCAGTTTCCGCGGCCGAACCAACCACACGAGTCGTATCCCGCAGATGAGACACAGCAAACGTGCTCACGCAAGTTGCATCCCATATCGTTGCATTACATATTTTACTGTATATTAGTTTATGTATTGATTAGCGTTAATAGTAATTCGTATTCTAAATATTAATTGGTGTAGCACTTCAGCTGTCCGCTAACGACATGCTTTCTAACTATATTGGGTTGACTGGAAGAGATCTCTGTCAGAGATAAGTCCACCCTTGCTCACAATATTTATAAATGTATTAACAATGTAATTTACAAGTATAAAGGCGATTAAATCACGTAATTTTGACATATATACTAACTAAATATTACGTCATTGGACAGTATTTTTAGGTTAGTCCGTGATTACACTAGACACCTGATCTAAAGTGTACATGGAAACACGAGATGATGTCCTAATTAACTAATATAGTAGTAATTGACCGTTTAACATCACTCGGCTAATATATTATGTCATACTATCATATAATCAGGTCGCAGTTGCGAATTGCAATTAGGGAAGCGATCTTCACTAATATGTTTAACTACCGTTCCGGTTTCGCACGAGTGGACATTTTTACAACATTTTAAAAAGTGGTTATTGTGACATAACGATAATAGTTGGACATATAGTATTGTGAAGTTTTTTGTAGTTATTGATATTTTCTTCAATATTGTAGAACATACTTTTGTTCTATCACCAATAGTTTCTGCAGCGTACGCGACGAAAGATATTTTATAGCATTTTGTACACCTTGAGTTACGTTACTAGAGTTTAAGTAAGGATCCCTAATATTTTCTAGCAATAAATAGCCTATATTACTCAGGGTGAATGTAGCTTTCTAATGGTGAAAGATTTTTTTAAATCGGCAAAGTAGTTTTTTAAGTTTATTCATTACAAACATACATACACACAAAAATATAAATCTTTCCTCTTTGTAATATAAGTGTAGGGTAGGAAAGGGATTGTTAGTAATGGAGACTGAAAATCCTATTGCTAGCAATATACCTAACTAGGTCGACCTCCTCGCGGTTCTCCCTGGTTCAAAAATGAAATGTTTTCTTTTACATTTGTTACCTCACAACTGCGTCATTTACAAACCGAATTGGAAAGTTATTTTTATTTGAAAGAATTAACTTTTAAATTGGTCTCGTATAAATTTTATCAAAATCAGTATAGCAGTTTAGTTTTAAATACAAAAGTTTGGTATTCCTACGTTTGGAGAGTTTGTGTGGAATAGTTACTAACATTATTTTTTATTATACATAGAAAACATACAAACCAATACAAAAAGACATCCTTTGACCACTAAGTTCCCTTAGTCCTCTCCCCTTACGACATTTACGAGAAAGAAAGTGGTGGCCCATTCTATGCAGGGAGCACACGACAACACTAGCGACATAATATTGCCACATTAACTGATAAATTCACATTAGTTCAATTTGCCAGAATAAAATATCGCAAACCGATCTTAGTTCTAACTTAATTCCTCATTGTTATTTCTTAAATGCAGTACAAAATTGTCATTGGCAATAGATTGGAATGATATCAATCAATATTAGATTTAATTTTTTTTTTATAGATGAAAATGGAATGGCAACCTCGCCCGCGCTCTCGGCGGGTCACCAGTGAGGGATGATAGGTGAGAATGAAAGCCAGTCGTGTTAGCAAGTTAGCCCATCGTGACGAATTCCACAAGATTAAAACACAATGGTTTCCAGCGGGAACTGCGTGTATGTCGACCTAATAAACTATGTTACTAACAGTGGGGCTTTTAGTCCCCATTACTAACAATCCCTTTCCCCAGATATCGACATTAGATTCAAGAGTAGGACCTACAATTTGGAAAAAAAATCTTACGTGTTACTTACTTTTTCTATTTGGTATGTTAACACAGAATAACCACGAAAGTAAGCATAAACCATTTTTACAGTGGCGAACAAAATTGACCTGGCAAGCGACAGACTTCGCCAACGTTTCACTGAAATTTCACCATTATTGTTAGTGAGATAAGGTCGAAGCTCTTTATGCGCGTCGTATAAGGGTAGGTTATTGTGGGTGAATCTGAAGAGATGCTACAAAAATTGCTCGAGTCAACGAACTATCCGCCTCCGAGCCAGTGATGCGAGTTATTCGATATTTTTTTTATCGATAAAATTGCGTTTCGGAGAACAAAAATAATGTTACTCATTCATGATGAGACATCACTTTTAGCGATAATTTTTTTGTATGTTAAGTTTCACCATATCAGCCTTTAACTGTCCACTGAACATAAGTCCTCACTCTAGGGGGTTTTACCAATAGTTGCCACGCTTGGCAGGTAGGTTGGCAACCGCAGTTAGGCTTTAGAGATTTTTTTAATGGATGATAATTAAATGGTAACCCCGCCTGCGCTAGTGGTATACGCTGGCGGGGTACCAGTAAAGAATGATCGGTGAGGATGAAAAGGCAGGTCAGTTAGCCCATCGTGACGAATTCAACGATGAGTTAGTCACGATAGTTTCCAAGAGGAACCGCGTGGAGGTTGACCTAAAAGGATATATTGATATCAATGGAGACTAACCTCCACATTGATAACAATCCTTTTCCCCCCCCTTTAGAGATGTTTTAAGAGGGAGACTTTGTACAAAAGTCGATTGCTTGAGTACCTCTGTCTCATTCGTGTTTCTATCGTGAAGCAGCTGTGTTTGCATGGCTGTGTTTCGGTTTGAAGGGTGGGATATGGCAGTGAATTGACAGGGTACAGAGGAATAACACCTGAGTCCTCAGGAATGGCAACGCATGGGGAGTCTCATGGGCGAAACAGTATACTCTGTTATGTCCATGGTACTGCTCGTGTCTATAGGCGACGCTTACCACTTTCCATCAGGTGGGCCGTCAGCTTGTTTGCCATTATAAGTTGCAAAAAAAACATCCAAATTGATATTAATGCATGTATAATAATACAATAATTGTAATGAATTGGACATTTTTGCTTACAGTTTAAATGGTGTTCTTAAAATGGCAAAAGAAGTGTCTGAATTTAACATATAATTGTTCTCATTATCTATTGTTATTGTATATAAAATTGAAACTAGTATAAGCTAACGCTGTGCGTAGCAATAAACGGTGTACAATTTTAAAACAATTAGTTATAAAGCTTATTATAGTCAATGTAATGTGAATTGTATAACTGTTGCTGTGCCTAAATGAATAAATAAATAAATAAATAAATATTAGCTACCTATCAATATAATTTTGCTATACCCAAACAGGGTCCGTTTACTTACTCCATATAAGAACATTGTAATGACTCTATATTACGTACATGAATGTATTATAATAAATAAATAATGTACAGTTTGCGGGTAAAATAGACTTTTTAATGTTTTTTGATGGGTGAAAATGGTATGGTAACCCCGCCTGCGCTAACGGGATACGCTGGCGGTGCACCAGTGAAGGGTAATAGATGAGAATGAAAACAGGCCAGTTAGCCCGTCACGATGAATTCATCAGGAATTGACCATGATAGTTTCCAGGGAGAACTGCGTATAGGTCGACCTGGTTGGGTATATTGCTAGCAATGGGATTCTCAGTCTCCATTACTAACGATCCCTTTCCCCCCTACTTTTTAGTGTTTGCTACTCACATTGTTTATACAAACCGTGAGAACAATCGATCATTTCTGTTTCACTTTGGGAAAGTCACGTGAAGCTGGCGAACAATGGGCCGGTATAACTAGCGCATTTGCTTACAATTGATTGGAATATTTAACGGATTTATATTATTTAGAGAGTTCTAGAATAGAATGGGCATGAATGCTAATGTAGGTATCTGTAGAAAGGTAGGTTACACAAACAGAAGGTCTACCGTGAAATGTTTCTCGACATTTTGGGGCCGAACGAAATACGTATTTATCGTTGTTTTAATATATATATATATATTTAAATATATACATATATATTCATGCATTTCTTATGTGTGTATTATAATCGTACACATATTTCTCACCACATCTGCCCTTCATACACTTTCTGTTTTTACCCAATGGTTAGCTGGTAGAGAATGCATTAAACTCGCCATTTGTACAAAATTTTCTTGTGCAATAAAGTACATGATATATTATACCGTTTAAAAATATTAAAAATGTTAAAATATCGTTCCTTTGGATTTTTGTGAGATAGGATTTACGGCGAATGAAATGTTAAGCTCCATTTACTGTACCGATTTTGGTATGGACGAAATTACGAAATTCTTTCTGAAAATTCGAATTTTCATTTCATGGTAGACCTGCTGAATTTATTTTTCATTTTCATATCGGAGAAGCATCCAGTGTAGTGCGTAAGTTGGTAAGTGCATCAGCTCCGGCAGGCTGTACAAGGTACCAACTTAAAAAATGGAGGAGATGCTTAATTTTACTATTTATTTTTTATTTTACTAAACTAGATATTATCTTTTTTTTTTAAAACAACTTAGAATAGCAAACAAGCCGACGGCACACCTGATGGAAAGTGATAACCGTCGCCTAAAGACATGAGCAGTACCATGGACATAACAGAGTATACTGTTTCGCCCATGATATGTTTAAATCCGCTACCATTAGTATGTGTGTGACTGCCAACACTCGAAGACTGACCAGCACTATTATTACCAGAAGTTCCACAATCTTCTATTTAAGCCATCAATCTCCGACTACCATTTCGCTTACGCACGTTTTGCACCACGTGTTTCACTTGTAAACGAGGCATCTTTAGGCAAATTTATTAGACTGCTGCTCGGAGCCTAGTGTGTAGATAAAAATAAATTTATTTGCAAACATATGTATATTATAAATAATATACATATATTTACCTTCTTTACAATTGGTGACCTTGAAGTTGTATTATTTAATCATTGCTGTCAATATCTGAACTTTAGCAACGTGGATTTTAATTATTTTATATATCAATTAACTTAACTTTATGGACACTCATTATTATATATGGTTTCTTTCATACATGTGCTTATATTACTTGCATACACCCACTCTAACTTGCCTACCTCGCTTTGGAATAAAAATTTTTGTTTGTATAAATTAAATCCGTTATTGGCTGTATTCAGAAGAGACTTAGCATATAAGTTATTTTTTAAGAGCTGTGGATTTTTGTATAAAATAAAATAAAAAAAAATAATAGGTATAAAAACATACTGGTTATTTATTATAGGATTTGTATAGATCTAACATGTTTTGTTAACAGCGTGCAAAACATTCTTCCAAGGGCAGTGGTAATTTTAAGGCCTTACAAAATATGTATTATATATATATATATATATATATATATATATATATATATGGCCATTTCAACACAAATCTAACAATCCCCCCCCCCATCCCTATTATTATAATTGCATACTGTGGCACGAGAAAATCAATTAGTTTCTTATTAAATGCAATAGTTTTTAGAACAATTGTGACTTCATACGACCTCGGTTGTCGCTCCGTTGTCAGTGTTAAGACGTCGCTTAGGTACACGAAGTTTTCTAAACATTTTACGACATGAAAGACAAGTCGTTACTAGGTATCCTAGCTGTGATGACCTCAATAAGGGAATGATTCACCGCGTAAATGAGATGCGGGACCAATTATCGATGGGTTTTATAGAATATTAAAATTTATAAATGGGAAAGATTATAAGATTGTTTGTTACACTATCACGTATAATGTGAAATTTATATATAATATATTCTTTATTGCACTTGTGAATTATATTGTTAATGCATTTATAAATGTTGTGAACAAGGGTGGACTTATCTCTGTCAGAGATCTCTTCCAATCAAGCCAATGCAGTTAGAAAGCATGTTGTTAGCGGGCAGCTGAATTTATTTATTTAGTTAGATAATTTATTTAGTACAGGACTAGGTTATATCCTAATTTAGCACATAGATACTTTGTGTGTCGATTTACGCAGACAAAGTCGCGGGATACAACTAGTTTAAAAGACGTAGATTTTACTTCGTAAGAACAGAGACATTTCATTTATTAAATTTTGGTCTATAGATTAAAGATAGTACTTGGCATTCTCTTTCCACGCTTTGGCCTGGAGACTTCAGCCAAAAAATAGACTTTCATAGTGATAATTAAAAAACTTGTTTAAAAAAAAATCAATAAATAAAGCCATTATCAATGATTAATGTGCCTTAAAGAACGATGAGGTGTTCCACAGATAGGTATATTAGATTTAAACTATTTGAATTTAGAACGCGGAATGACTACATTTAATATTATTCTTTTTTTAATTTATCCAAACTTTTATGGCTATGACAGTACTGTCACTGAAGGTTGTATATAAATTTGCTAATCAAGTATTACTTATTGCGAAGCAAATTTAGACATCAGATGAAAAAAAACAAAACAAAAACTTTACAATTTATTTTTAATTAAAAAGCAAGAAGTATATTGCATCATATTTATTCAACCGTTACACTAAGTCAATTATACCCCCGAGGGGCAGACTGCATCTAACCGTAACAAAAGGGAATGTTCCATTGTTCCATAGATAAGATAAATTACAGTTGAGCGTAAGACAAATCTGTCGGGTTCTATGCTGTTTCAGCGTGTCATTGACTTGAAATGACGAGGATCTCTTTACATATGTATTCTTATTAAAATTGGTCAGTAAAAGCAAGTTTTTTTTTGATGGGTGAAAATGGTATGGTAATCCCGCCTGCGCTAACGGGATACGCTGGCGGAGCACCAGTGAAGGGTGATAGATGAGAATGAAAACAGGCCAGTTAGCCCATCATGATGAATTCATCAGGAATTAACCATGATAGTTTCCAGGGGGAACCGCGAGGAGGTCGACCTAGTTGGGTATATTGCTAGCAATGGGATTCTCAGTCTCCATTACTAACAATCCCTTTCTCCTCTGGTAAAAGCAAGTTTATTTGTTTAACACGCTTTGAAAACCTAGCTCCTTCTTCATCCTATATAATACTTGTATACTAAATTTCATAGTGATTGATTAAGCCGTTAAGAAGTAACAAACAAACTTACTGACATGTTTATAAAGATAATTATAAACTACAGAATATATTAAATAACTATATAATACTAATAACAGGGGGGAAAGGGATTGTTAGTAATGGTCGCGTATATAACATAATACTGTGTCGCCCATGACACCCCTCATGCATTGCCATTCCTGAGGACTAAGGTGTTATGCCTCTGTGTATATTTGACTAGAATAAGGGCCTTACTATGTTGTTAAACATATAAAATCATGTCTTTTATATAGTTATTTATAGGGTTCTTAAAGAACTGATATTATCAGAAAACGTTTACAAAATTCTTTATATGACTTTATGACTTAAGATTAATCTAAGGAGATGACATGTCGTTAATATCCTGCATTTATTACTTTTGGTAGTATAATAAGTTCTAAGTAGTATTAAACTAGTAAATATATTTTTAAATGTTGAGTTTACTAAATAATGGCATGTATACCATTTAAACGCTACGTTTTGTTTTCTATATAATATACGCGGAGAAAGGTCAAAGGTCAACGTACAGACAGTATACTCACTTCAGAAGCCCAATGTACGTGTCTCGTGTCTGCCAAAACACTTCTTTCCATTATGTCTAAAAAGCGGATAACACCATCTCACTCGAACACTGGTCGTTTCGAAACAGTTGCAAAACTGACACTTTACAAAAGGAAAAATATAATTCGAAATTCGAACGCACTATTTTTGTTTATAATAACATAAAAAAGAGAACACTAAGCTTCGTTTCGTTTCGTTTTCCAGCCAGTACGGCGGCCGTCTTTTGAATTTAGAAAATTGTTGCCGCAAAAAACGTAATTGCCAGCGTTCGCGGCGCGTCTGCGCCGACGACTATCGGCGGCGCGGCGCGCTATACAAGCGATTACTAATCACAGTGACGTGACGCTATGCAAATTTTTCATTTTTCCGACACTTTTCGCATTTCGTAGACATGCGATTAACAATGTGACTCAATCAGCTGATACATAGTCGCGGACAGTAAGAAAATGGACTATTTAATGCTCTACCGGGTTAGTGTGCCAGCTGAGATAGGGGTATTAGCTCTCCCGCTCTATGCAGAGGGGTCTAGATAAGTGGCGTGATAATTTGCATCTGATACATCGCTGATAATAATTTCCTTTTTTGCATTATATTGTTAGAATAGCGGATTTTCACGGTGAAAGCACCCAAGTTTCTTGTTCAATTAAAACAGCAATGAAGAATGCTACTACTGTATTTTTATACCTAAAAAGTTTTTTTTTAAAGTTAAGAAATTCGGACGGATTAAATTTGACGTGGAAATTTGACAAAGATTTCAGTTACACCGGCTCCAATGTATTCTAGACGTAACAGTCACAAGATTATGAAATTTAAAACTGTAATTCGAGATAATGTCGTATATCTAGAACAAGAGCACTGAGTCATTTCATTGCGCGCGCAATCATACTTGACAAGGCTTGTAACACTTTTTTGGGCAGTAAAAAAGTCTGTTCTCACGTCTCATGTCACGGTCACAGTAAAAAAGTTACAACACTCGCGGTACATTGTATATATAAAAAAAAAAGTATAAAAATTTGGCTATGGCGAACACGCAATAGTTACGCGCCAAAGGAGTTATTCTTTTTTTAAATTTTGAAATTGGAATCTTATTGTTTGTGTTTTAAAGTGGTATCGTGGCGCGGGGCGATGGCCGACTAGAAGAAAGAATTGGAGCGAGTGGGAGTGGTGGTCGGCAGGTGGTGGTGTGGTGGGATCAATACAGCAGTCTGGGGCGCACGCACTGACCGCTCGCGTGGCGGCCCCGCTTCTACAATCTATATTTGGACTGTAGGATCGCCATGACCGAAGACCATGAGATAGGCGTGGACTATGTCTATGATGTCACTGTAACGGGGATGGTCTGGGTAATTTAAAATTATTGCAAGGCGAAAATATATAAATGTAGATATATGCTCATGTGAATTTAGACTAGGAGTGCCCGTGACTTTGTTTGTCTATATTAAAAAAAAAATACAATTATATTTTTAGCCTAAATTTAACGTCAAAGAATTTTGTGCCTTCCATTCTAAACACGCGACGAGACAGCGCCATCTTTTGCGCTTTGAGGGATTTATTGGTGGAAATGGAAGCATTCAGTGTACCACTTATACTTGTATGAATTTTTATATTGAATTTAAAAATAATATGAATATTTTGGAATACTTATAAAAAAACGCTAACAAGAAAAATTATTAGATCTATTTGTACATAATTTTAGATAAATAATACGTCTCCTATAAACATATTGTGATATGTATAAAAAGTACATACATACATACATATCTGTCACGCCTGTCTCCCATTAGGGTAGGTAGAAACAATGGAACGCCAAATGCTTCGATTCAAACAAACCTCTTTCGCTTCTTCCACATTCATCAATCTTTTCATACACGCTCGCCGGTTGCGGGTACTTTTAATTTGGCCCGTCTTCAGCACGTCGCCTATTTGGTCGACATACGTCCGTCTAGGGCGGCCCCTACCGACATCTCCATTCATTCTTGCTCCATAAATCTCTTTCGTAATTCTTCTTTCATCCATCCTCTCCAAATGACCAAACCAAACCAAAAATAAATTATATGTATAAAAAGTGTTCTTTTTTAGCGTAAATTTCACAATAATTGTTAAAGAAAACGTGAAACAACATGTTTTGCAACATCTATTTTGGTTGAAACGGAAGGTTTACTACGATTACACCTCAGCCAATATTGGTCTTACCACAGAAATATTAAAACCACGATAGACAGGTGTTTAATACATGTTTAGAAATCTTTTTTATGATATTTACAATGGCAAACAAGCATACGGCCCACCTGATGGAAAAAACCGGATGGACGGTAACCATCGTCTACAGACATAATTTTTTTTTATACCACTGAGGTGGCAAACAAGCATACGACCCACCTGATGGTAAGTGGTTACTGTAGTCCATGAACGCTTGCAATACCAGAAGTATTACGCGTGCGTTGCCGACCCTGAAGAAATCTCTTTACCTCCCTTTTGAAGAACCCTATGCTGTAGTCTCTTGGGAAAACCTTTACTACAGAAGGTTTACATGTTTTTTTTTTTAATAAAAGTTGTTTAAAGTAAGAAATGGATGGGCAGCAGCGTCTTTCTTAAAACCGCATCAAAGCCTAACTGCGGTTGCCAAACCGTTTGCCAAGCGTGGCAACTATTGGAAAAATCTCACTTCTTACGAGGGAGGCTTATGTTCAGCAGTAGAAAGGTAAAACATTTCTTATAAAATTTGATAGATTTTTGAACACAAAATTTCACCGAATAAATTCAATTACACAAGAGTTTTGTTAAACCCTGTTTATATACGTACGTACGTACGTGTTTTATGTTATTGAAATATGAAAGTGATCTCTGACTACCCTCATCTAAAAATTAAATTATTTAAAAGGCCGGCAGCACACCTGCAATGCCGCTGGTGTTGTGGGTGATCATGGGCGGCGGTAGTCACTTACCATCAGGTGAGCCGCATGCTCGTTTGCCCCCCGTGTTGTAAAAAAAAAATCTAATGGTATCTGTTATTTATTTATTTATTATTTATTTATTTAGTTAGAATATAATATCAAATGGGGGCGAATGTAATGGATACATACACTGTATTTTATTTATATTTCTTTTTATTGTTATTTTTAATGTTTCGCAACTGACTCTTGGCCACAGCAGAATATCAGTGTTTTGCTATTTTAAGGGCAAGGCAATAAACTCAAATGTGACCGTTTTATGTTACTATGGCACACGCATGAAGGAAGCGAAAGAAGGGAGATTGTTAGTTTATATATTTTGTTTTTTTTTTTTTTTCTATTTTGTGCTTTTTTATTTTCATTCTTTTATCTCTTTTACTGTGTATTATGTGTATGTTTTTTTATTGTAATTTGTGTGTTGTAAGTAATGTGAATAAATTATCTATCTATCTATCTATCTTATTTATGTACTAAGACTGTAAGAGTTCAACGGCTGCCTTTTTTGCCAAGTTAAACGACAATTCAAACACGCAATTTCGAAACTACTCGTGAAACGACTTCCTGGTTTTTACGATTATTTTTATTGGCCATTATCAAATAGGTATCAATTATTATTGTAGGTGACTCGGCTTTTAAAAAAAATATTTAATGAATAATTTAATTAATTAATATTTAATGCAAATAGTTTGGTTGTAGATTGATTTTACAATTATTTTTAACCGACTGAATAAAAAAGTGTATTGTGCAAGGTTTTATTTAACATGCAATATGGCTGGCGTTGTTTCAAGTGTAGCGATGGGCTTGTTGTTGCAATGTTTTGTGTAAATGAGGTTCCGGGTTCGATTCCCAATCGGGTCATTTTTTAAATTGTCACGAGTCTGGGTGTTTTGGTTTTTTTTTTAATGGGTGAAAATGGAATGGTAACGCGTCTGCGCTATCGATATAAACTGGTGGGGTGATTGGTGATAATGAAGGCAGGTCAGTTGGCTTATCGTGAAGAATTCAACATTGCTAGCAATATACCCAATCAGGTCGACCTACATGTGGTTCCCCCTGGAAACCATCGTGGTGAATACTTGCCGAATTCGTTACGATGGGCTAAAAGGCCTGTTTCCATTTTTACCTATCATCTCTCACTGGTACTCCGCTAGCGTATATTGATAGCTCAAGCGGGTTAACATTCCATTTTCACCCTTTAAAAAAATGCTAAAATACTCCTTTAGTTCTGGTAACACTATATGCAATACCCAATATTGTGATATTTTCAAAATGGCCGCCGTCATAAGATGGCGGACGGTGTACATTTTGTAAATCTCATCAATACGGGTATCAAATAAAAAAAACATGAAGATTAGATAACGTAATAGTAAAAGATAATAAAATAAATGACGTCATTTTAGAATGGCCATAGCCACAAGATGAATTATGAAAACTTGATTTTATTCGTAAAATTTAATGAAATTAAATCCTAAGGTTGCCTGGAAGAGATGGTTATTTAGCGATAAGTCCGCCCATTGTTGCCTCTTTACCTTGCTTTTTGTAATTTTATTTTTTTTTATTCTTGTGTACATATTTTATGTAATTGTTTTTTTTCTTGAGGGCAACAAAAATGAGTTTTCATTTATTCAAAAGAGCAATTCATTCATTCATTCCCTTATATAAGATTGTGTTTAAAAAAAAAACTGACTTCCATTGTGGTGAAACCAGTTGTTTTTGAGTAAAAACTAAACTCATCAATATCATCATGCCAGCTGTTGACTGTCCACTGCTGAACATAAGCCTCCCTCTTGGATGCTCTTGCCAGTAGTTGCCACGCTTGGCTGGCGGATTGACAACCGCAGTTAGGGTTTTCCAAAGATTTAAGAGGGACGCTGCTGCCTATTCTTCGACTATTAAATACTCTTAGTCGCCTCTTACGACATCCACGAGAAAGGAAGGGTTGGCTCATTCTACGCTGGGACCATACGACTAACGACAAACTATTGTATCGATTTTGATAAAATTTGTAAATTTCAGAAAAAAAAAAATTCAAATCGGTTTATAACTGACGCAGTTATATGGTAACAAATAAAAAAAAATCAAATTGAGAACTGCTTTCTTTATGATTTCATCATTTTGGTTCATTCATTCATTTTAAAAGGTAGTTTTAAATAAAAAAAAAAAAAAACTTATAGTCTTTTTCTCAATGTCCTCTACCCAAAGGTTGTCTGGAAGAGATTGCTTAGCGATAAGGCCGCCTTTTGTATCACTTCTCATTAATATTTACTGTATTTCTTATTTCTCTTTTTACTTGATGCAATAAAGTGTAAATAAATAAAATAAATAAATATATAACTGAGTACGTACTTACATAACTATTAATGTATTTATGTTTTTAACAGTCAAAAGGTACATAAACGTTTAACTAAACTCTTGCTTTTTACGATGTTACATCCACTAAGCGAACTTTTACTGCTTTTATTTTCACATGTATGTATAGTTAAACTAGTCGAGCTTTCTCGACCAAAATGATAAATAAGTTAATCCAGTTGTCATTACATTAACTTAATATAACTGTTCGATTGTTTTGGAAAATTTATTTTGTTGTGTAGTAGTTATTTTTAATGACTTTATTCACGTGAATTATTATTAATTACTTGTTTAAAAATTAATTTAAAATTTGATTTAATAATTTATAGTTAGTACAAATTAATATTGTTAAAATTTTGTGGGCCCTGGTTGCTTTTATTAAAGAAATTAAAAAAAAAAAGATATAATTTATTGACATTGGCAGTGTAGTCAAGTCAATTATTTATTTTTTCAAGTCAACTATTTATTTTTCCAAGTTTTTTTGGGCACCTTGTAACAAAATAGAAGTGAGGTTTTAGGTTTTTTTTTTCAAGCGACCATGGTAGTGTTATCGCGTGGTCCCGACATAGAATGAGACCCTTTCTTTTCCTGTGTGTTGTAGAGGCGACTAAGGGAACTTAATAGTCAAGGGATAGGCAGCAGCGTCCCTCTTAAAACATCTCTAAAGCCTAACTGCGGTTGCCAACCCGCATGCCAAGCGTGGCAACTGCTGGCAAAACTCCCCTTATGGGAGGGCTTATGTTCAGCAGTGGACAGTTAACGGCTATACTTGTATTTTTTTTTCATGCAGGCCTATTCTATGCTGGGATCATACGGAAATTACAAAATACAATTAAAAAAATTACTCATTCCCTATAATTATCACCTTTCTTAATCCACAAGACCCGAGAGTACCCAAAATACCGAGGTACACTTAAAAGGCCATTAAGCATTAAATATTTATACACGCCCACTTAAAGTGGCCATTACACGATATTTCCACGTTTACAATCTCTCCATGTTTAGCCATGCGAGTCAGTGGTTCATATATCATAAGACCCTACCTTCGGGAATATACATATTTCATTTGCGGGTTACCTGGCTTATTGCAGGTGACATCTGGTTGGGACAATTTTAATCCTGTAGAATTAAGTAGATGGGAATGGTTTGCCAACTGCTTGCTTAATAATGTAACTTCTACTAGCTAGTATATATTTTTTTATACAACTTAGAATGGCAAACAAGCTGACGGCTCACCTGATGGAAAGTGGTAACCGTCGCCTATAGACATGAGCAGTACCATGGACATAACAGAGTATACTGTTTCGCCCATGATACCCCCCATGCGTTGCCATTCCTTAGGACTCAGATGTTATTTCTCTGTACCCAGTAAATTCACGTCATATCCCACCCTTCAAACTGAAACACAGCCATGCAAACACAACTGCTTCACGGTTGAAACACGAATGGGACAGAGGTACCCAAGCAATCGACTTTTGTACAAAGTCTCCCTCTGGTAAACTAAAGACACGCCCAAGCTTTGCTTGGTTTTCTGATGTTTGGTGATGTTTTATGTTATGTCTTGCCATCATTACATGACTGAATAACAATTTGTCACTGTTTTAATTTTTTTAATCCAAAAATCTGTAAGCTGCGAAAATTCTTTATTAAAAATCAATGTATAAAAGCATATAAAAAAAGACTTAAACATTTTCTCTTTTTATTATTATTATTATTATATCATCCGTTAATTGCCCGCTGCTGAAAAACCTTCTCGTTAAGGTGAGTTTTGCCAGTAGTTGCTGCGCTTGGCAAGTGGGTTGGCAACCGCAGTTAGTTGATGTTTTAAGAGGGGCGCTACTGCCCACCTTTTGACCATTAAGTTCCCTTAGTCACCTCTTATGATACCCAAGAGAAAGGAAGGGGTGGCTCATTCTATGCTGGGACCACATGACGATTAATTTAATATTAAGTTTTTAATATTAGTTTAGATTTAAAATTTGGTAAGATGCATGGAAAAAATGTAATTTTGAAGTGAAGGTGAAAGTGATTTTGAAGGTACCGTTGTCCTACTCGTGTTTTTACCATCAAGCAGCTGTGCTTACAAGTTTTTTTTTTTATGGGTGAAAATGGTATGGTAACTCCGCCTGCGCTAACGGGATACGCTGGCGGAGCACCAGTGAAGAGTGATAGATGAGAATGAAAACAGGCCAGTTAGCCTGAATTCAATGAATAGCTGATGAATTCGTCAGGAATTAACCATGATGGTTTCCAGGGAGAACCGCGAGGAGGTCGACCTGGTGCTATTGCTGGGTATATTGCTAGCAATGGGATTCTCAGTCTCCATTACTAACAATCCCCGTGCTTACAAGTCTGTGTGCCAGTATAAAGTTGGTAAGTTAGTAAGAGTTTTAAAATGACGCTTGCTATTTATAAACTCGAATTTTGAAATTCGAACTCACTACCTTTTGAGTATATAAACCGGGTAGTAAAAGACTACGTTATGACGCGTTCCTTCTCGTAGTTATTTCACCAAAAATCGATCCTAATCCGGCTTAAACCATCCATATCGACGGTACGGTTTCGCTATAAGCCTCGCCTGCCGTCAGACCAGCCCGAAATCCCCAGATGCTAATACGTCGTCTGATCTCTTATTATGTACTAATGTATGATTTTCAATGAATTCCTATGCCATACTTTGAGTATTACAAACGGAGATTGTTCTCAATTCGTCTGTTTTTCAAACGACTTCAAAAAAAGGTCGAGGTTCTCAATTCGGCGGTCATTTTTTTTATGTGTCTCACCTCAGAACACCGTCATTTATTTAAACCGACTTGGATTTTTTTTAAATCTGAACATATTATATATTTTTAATTGATCTCATAAAAGTTATTAAAAATGGTTTTATTAATTCAGTTTTTTTATTAAATTAATTTGTTTTGTCACAATTAAAGTCGGTTTTCTTTGGAACATAACCTTATTACATAATTTAAAATTATTAATAAAATAATATAATAATAATAAAAATTTGCCTGTACTTATGATATTAATGAAGTATCATATTTTTTTATTTTTTTCTTCTGTACATTTTGGATCAATATTTTGATCTAATTCTCTTTTATTTGATAGATCCTTACAATTTGACACATAGGATTGATTGGAAAACCTAAAGCATCTATTGGGTAAGGAAATTCATTACAGCCTTTCCGCCACGTAAAATTAATATGATGTACTATTTGTAAAGGGTCCTATGCAATTAATTGCCATCAACGCAGACAGTTCACGAGTTCAAGGTAGGAAAATTTGATGGCAAGGTCATTGCCCTTATGAACGGGCCAATAGGAGCGCGCGCCGCAGCGCAACGAAATGGCGGCATCCAATCAGCGCCCCTCGAGACGTCTTTTCATTGGCCACATATAAAATTCCATTGTTAGGTATATGTGAAAAATTTACATATAAAAATGTTAATTTTTCTGCACAAAGCTCGCAATTTGTGTGCGTCAAATAAAAGTTTATTCGTTTGGATTGAACGAATTTAGATATGTATATATAGATTTTTTTTCCAAGTGATCCCGGTATAGAATAGGCCACCCCTTTTTTTCCAAGTATGTCATAAGAGGTGACTAAGGAAGGACAAGGGGTGGGCAGCAGCGTCTTAAAACATCTCTGAAGCCTAACTGCGGTTGCCAATCCGCCTGCCAAGCATGGCAACTATTGGCAAAACCCCCAAGGGAGGCTTATGTTCAACAGTGAACAGTTCAAGGATGATATATTAGCGACTGAATCAATATAGATAAAAATTAAAAAACTTTATCAATATTGATTCAGTCGCTAAGTTTCATCTTATCATATTAAACAGTTTTATCAAAAGAACTGACTGTGCCACAATTTTATGCAACTTAGTAACCATCGCTTATAGACATGAGCAGTCCCATGGACATAACAGAGTATACTCCTTCGCCCATTATATTCCCTATGCGTTGCCATTCCTTAGAACTCAACTGTTATTCCTCTGTACCCTGTAAAATTTCTGCTATATTCCACCCTTTAAACCGAAACAAAGCCATACACGTACAACTGCTTCACGGTAAAAACACGAATGGGACAGAGATGTCCAAACAATCGACTTTTGTACAAAGTCTCCCTCGGGTAACTTTTCCACACATGGAATATTATATTCCTGTGACATTTTTCTATTAAATGTAAATGTCTTCATATGCCCATATGTTGTAAAATAGAAACTCGTAGGGCGTTAAATTTTTTAAATAGATCGATTTAACTTTTTTAATTAACTTAATTGACTTTTTAATTAACTTACTTATTCTCATTTTATTAATTTACTTATCTGACTGTTTTAATTGACTCATCTGACTTGACTCACCTGACTTTTATAATTAACCAAATTTTTTTTATAGATCGATAAATCTTTGTGGCATAAGCTAAGAGGTCAGTGTTTGATTGGAATGATTGAAGCTACATATTGTATGGGAAAATGAGAAATGGGGTTTTTACGTTTATCCGGATATTAATAAAATATTTCTTTTTACAAGAGTTCTTCTTTGGACTTCCACGAATATTTGAAAAAGAAAAATAGCTGAATTTTTCTTACCGATCTCGAGTTTTGAGCTTTGCAAGACATTTAGTGATTCCTTTTTTTTATATCAATAGAAGATAAATTATTTATGGGGTCGTAAAGATTCATTTTAATACTATGCGACCCACAGTGGAAGTTTCTCTTCTTTCACAATAACGTAATAAAATTGTCATAAATTAAATTTGACTTTTTATTGAATCCAAAAGTTTACTGTAAAAGAGCCCTCTTGTTAGATTTATTGGTTTTCTTTGCTAGGTACAGGTATAAATTCGGCAGTGACAGGCTTTCGCCTTTTTCAAGGAATCGCTGTCCAATTGGGACGTAATACTATATCTTAATAAAAATAATGTTCGTTATTTCCAAAGGAAAAGAAATACAATTTGTCTTCACACCAGAAAGAGATATTAGAGGATAAGCAGAGAGAACCGACCAGAGGGAGACTATGGACAAAAGTCGTTCGTTTGAGTATCTATGTCCCATTCGTGTTTCTGCCGTATTTGCATGGCTATGTTTCAGTTCGATGAATGGGATGTGGTAGTGAAATAACGTGGTACAGAGGCATAACACCATAGTCCCCGAGAATGACAATGCATGAGGGGTGTCATAGGTGACACAGTATATTTTAGTTACGTCCATGTATGCTACTGATCATATGTATAGGCGAAAAAGACAAACAGACATAAATATAAGAATTTATTAAAAGTATATAAGTACATACTGCTCCAATGTTGGGACACTTGATACGATACGAGGAACTTATGAACATTATAATAGAAGGAACTAGCCTTTCAGAGAAGAAGGGAGAGACTAAGGCGTAGTCAAAGCAGGCAGATCAAGGGGAAAGTTAGTTTCTCGTCAAGAATCAAGAGGTAAAGACACTCGCTGCAAAGCTGCAAAGAGTGGCAAGTGCTCCACTAACAAGAGCGCATCTCTAAAATTGGAAATAAAAAAATAAAAAAATATATATACATATCTCGAGGAAGTTGAACGAAGAAAATAGATAGCTTGATTAAATGCGTAAGGCATGACTGTCAAAATATTGCTTAACCTTGATTATACGTGTCGGTCATGGGGAATTAAATGGAGCTGCCGGGTCAAGGTTAGACCAATGGGAAATTTTCGCTACTCATGTCTACAGAGTGAAATTATTATTAGCATCCCTTGAAAGTCCTTAAGGGAGTGTTTTAAAAGATTTTTACTAAAGTTATAAATGTAAAAGTGTCTCTGTTTGTTTGGTACCTTATAGTGCCTAAATGACTTTATCTTTTTTATGCAATTTAGGATGGCACACAAGCTGACGGCCCACCTGACGAAAAGTGGCATCCGTCATCTATAGACAAGAGCAGTACCACGGACATAACAGAGTATACTGTTTCGCTCGTGATACCTCCCATGCGTTGCCATTCTTGAGGACTCAGTTGTTATTTCTCTGTACAATCGCTATGAAATTTATTTTTATTGTATAAAACTATAAAAAAAAAAAAATAAGTATAAGATTTGAAAATACCTCTCTTTTCCGAAATGAGTTAAAAATAATATTCGTGTACTACGCAATTTGCTGGAAGATTAATTAGATTAATATAACATTCCTAAATAACAGGTCGTTTGAGCATTCCAAGGGAATAGAAACATCTAGTCTCATTTGTTACGCAGCCGTAACAATTTGTTAACCTGATCCTAGTTTGTCGTCTTCATATTTAATTATTAAACAGTATAAAATTAAGTCCTTGTCTATGCAACCGATTTTGATACGGGTTTTATTGTTATTTAGATATTTTTTTATGTAAGACCAGCTTTTCAAAGCAAAATAACGAAGTATTTTAGGGATAAAGAGAGGACGGATCGTGTATCTACTCGTAATATGCAACTTCGTTCCCAAATTGGCGTTAAAGATTTAGGTCTGATGTAAGCCAAAATTAAGTAGAATTGGGTGGGTCACATTAGCCGTATGGGTCCCGATAGGTAGGCAATCTCTACCTAGTAAGTGCCTACTGATGGATAGCGTTGCCAAGGCTGGCCCAGAAAGAGATGGCGTAACGACTTAGACGCATTTAAAAGAGACTGGTTTAAGATGGTGCAAAATAGAAAGTTTTGAAAAGAGATGTATGAAAAATAATGTATGATAATACCAAAAAGAAAAAAAAACAGCAATGTAATACACGTATTAAATTCTATCGTAACGTGCGGAACTAGCTGTGTAAGATCAACGCCCTAACTGTACGAAAAACTACCTACGAAGAAGCGCTACTGAGCGTGCGTTGTAGGTTTCATGCGTCGTGTAGTTCGTAAAATTTCATATACATTGCGCGGCGTCAAAACTAAGAATCGTTAATTAAATGGCTGTGGCGCATTTCCGGTGGGAAAATAATCTACCATCTGATTTAGACCATTCATCTGAATCAGTTGTTTTCGTTTTGGACAATATGTCCTTTACACCCTGTATAACCATAGAAATCATACCATATAAAACATAGAATACTATACTTTGGAATCTGTAATAATACAGATTTCTAGGTGGAAAGGGATTGTTAGTAATGGGGTTTGATAGCCCCATTGCTAGCAATATACCCTATTAGGTCGACCTCTACGTGGTTCTTCCGCTAGAAACCATCATGGCTAATTCTGACCTGCAGTACAGATTATTTTGTTTATTAGACGATAGTTATTTGGTCCATCGAGTTAGTAGATAATTAAATGTTTCCAATTAGTAGTATTGCAACGTGATCAATACGTTTATTGCTTCATCAGACATGCAATTAGGTCAGGCTGTTTTATCTAGTTCACAGATTTTATTTAATCACTACTTTTTAACTGCGGTATTGTTCCTTATATCAGCTTTTAACTGTCCATTGCTGAACATAAACCTCCCCCTAGGAGGGTTTTGCCTTGGAGATGTTTGGTTTTGGCTTTGGAGATGTTTTAAAAGGGAAGATGCTGCCCATCCCTTACCCTCCCTTAGTCACCTCTTACGGTATCCACAGGAAAGGAAGGGGTGGTCTATTCTATGTCGGGACCACGCGGGAGTCTGGGCCACGACTTCGTTGTTGCCCTTCTTTAGTCAATTTATAAGACACTCACAAGAAAGGAAGGGGTGGTCTATTCTAGGTCGGGACCATACGGGAGCCTGAGTCACAACTTCGTTCGTGAGATTAGGTAGAATAATTGCAAATACCGGTGTAATTCTTTTTATCTATTGTCCTTCTTCATACCAAATTTTGTAAAGAATAAACAAAAAGGTAGAAATATTAAACGTTATAAAGAGCCGTAAGTTTCTGTATTAGGGCCACATAATGCGGAACAGAAAATGCAGTCTGTTATTGCATAATCTATGGTTGCTGAAAGGAACGTGAAGTGTGAAGCAAACTTATTATAAATATAAATAATTACAAGATATATAAGTATTGAACAAATTTGATAATTTCTCAAATTTTTATAGATTATCGTACATTAAATTTATAGTAATTTACTTATTTGACTTAAATCTAATAGAAATTAAGTTCATATTGATCCTTAGAATGAAGAACACGCTGTTATATCCAATTTTTTTTAAATTTTTGTGATAGGTTTAGAGAAATGACCGCACAAAATTGACCCTGTTGTCTAATAATAGTTGTAGCTATTAAAATAACTGTTGTAAGTCGGTGCTAAGTCGCTTCCAAAAACTTTTTTATTAGTTCTTACAATAAACCTAATCTGCATTATTATAAGGTATGCTCGTTTTATTGGCCAGTGTCGGCTTTAGGGCCTATTTTATTGGGGCTAAAGGGGTTCTCTAAGACAAGCAAAAGTTTTTTATTAACTTTTTATGTTACAGTAACGTACTGTATAGTTACAGACATAAATAAATGTTAATTTTTAGATTAGAGCTGATTAATAATTAATTAAAATTATTTTATTTTTTATTAGGGGGGCAAACGAGCAGACAGTCCACCTGATGAAAAGCGGTCACCGTCGTCTATGAACACCTGCAACACGAGAGGAGTTGCATGTATGTTGCCGGTAATAATTAAAATAAAATTAAATGTGTAAAGTTGTAGACTGTGATGTATGTTTAAAACAGTGAAAATAGATAGATACACTCTTTATTGTTTCCTCCAAAAGATTACAGTAGTAAACTTATTATAGATACAAACAATTACAAGAAATGTTCATACTGAGAAGATATATTGTTTCATTTACATAAATAGATATAAAATGTAAACCTAACTATTACTCTTCAAACAATATGAAAGGAAAATAGAGAATATACGCAGTGCGTAGTTGAAGTGAACATTTGAGAAATAGTAAGTTTACAACTCAATAGCTAGTGATAAATTAATTTTGAAATTTCCTCCTGCCCCCGCTCTAATCCCTTAGTCCGGCCCTAAACCTCATTACATAGGAATATTTTGTGGCAATTTTACGGAATAGCTCCAAGCAAATTTTAAATGGAATTTTATTTCGTGTTAGCACACCATAAGGAACGGTGTTTAGCGTATTTCACTGCAGTGAATACATATATACGTTATATAAAACTTTCTGATAATTATATACGTTCGCATATACATTTTTAAGCGATTTAAATACAGGACAAGATTCTCAATTGGCCTGTACCTGTTTAATCGTTTTCAAAACAACAAGAGACTCTCAATTTGGCTTTATTTTTTGTGTTTGTTATCTCATAACTCCGCCATTTAGAAAACCGATTTTGTTTTTTTTTATCTTAAAGGATATACTTTTTAATTGGTCCCTAATAGTTTTATTAGAATCGGTTTAGTAGTTTAATTTAAATCAAAATAATTGGTTATGCCACGATTAAAGTCGGTATTTTTTCGAGGAATAAATTTTCATTAGAATCCGTTGAAGATTGGCGAAGATGAATGAAATCCACTAGAAGCCACTAGAAGGTGGGGCATCAGCGAGGGATAATAGCTGTGGATGAGAGCAAGTCACTTGATCCACTATGACGAATTTATCAAGAATTAACAGCGATAGTTTTTAGGAGATACGTGTGTAGGATGAGATGGGCATCCTAACTGGATATATTGCTAAACATGGGATCCTTAGTTTCCGTTTTTAACAGTATCTTCCCACATCTATGGGTATTAGGTATATTTTACGAATTAGTAAATATAATTGGCTTTGTTAGGTAAAAACCATGTAATACTGCGAACTTTTGTGATTTGTGGAGTTCGCTTTTTTCTTAAAGATGACTTCTAATTTTTGTGTGTAACAGGTATTTTTATTTTCTATTTATTTATTTTAATAGAGAATTATATATTCAGAACCTCCCGTGAAGCCAAGGGAGGAGGAGAAAGACTCCTACCAGCGGGAGACTTTGTACAAAAGTCGTTTGCTTGGATACCCCTGTCTTATTCGTGTCTAAATCTAATATATAAAATTCTCGTGTCGCGGTGTTTGTTACCAAACTCTTCCGAAACGGCATAACCGTTTTTTATAAAATTTTGTGTGCATATCGGGTAGGTCTGAGAATCGGCTAACATCTATTTTTTATACCCCTCAATGATAAGGGTGACTCAATCCTAAATTTTTGTTTGGAGAAATTTTTTATTTTTATTTTATTGTGATTTAGCATTGAAAAATACATACAACTTCAAATTTTCACCCTTTTACGATCAAAACCTGTTTTTTAATCACGATTTTTATATTCCGCAATACGATTGCAAGATGGCAGTCGAATATAATAATTGTAGTACGATAAATTTAAAATTTCTAAAAATAATGTATATATGGTAAAACAAAGTTAAATAAAAGTTAAAGTTATAAGTATATAAATAAGTATAGAAATAATATTTGAATTTTTCAAACGAACTTAGAATGATGTATGGACAAATTACTGTTGTTAGACACACTACGAACTTGCCCAGACCTTGAATTTCTGTTTGTTCGTGGTAAATCGATATACATAGCGTAACTACAGTATGTACGTTAGTTTCTTGGGCAAATCTATTTTTAATGAACTACAAAAAGTACTGTTCACTTCCACCCTGTAATTTTTTTGTATATATAGCTATATTTCGCGGCTTTATCCGCGTGAATTGGTATATAAAGCATTCTATGTGCTAAGTTGAGTAATACCAGACTTTGTACAAAAGCCGTTTGCTTGGGTACCTCTGTCCTATTCGTGTTTCTACCGTGAAGCAGTTGTGTTTGCATGACTGTGTTTCGGTTTGAAGGGTGGCATATGGCAGTGAATTTACAGAGTATAGAGGAATAACAACTGAGTCCTCAGGAATGGCAACACATGGGGGGTATCATGGGCGAAACAGTATACTCTGTTATGTCCATGGTACTGCTCATGTCCATAGGCGACGGTTACCACTTTCCATCAGGTGGCTATCAGCTTGTTTGCCATTCTAAGTTGGTTTAAATTTTTATGAATAAAGCGGTTAAAAATATCTAGTCAGTTCCACTTGTTCGTACCAACGTTTCCTCACTGGGGGGGGGGGGGGGGGGGGGGGAATTATCTTCATTGGTAGATATGAATGGTAATCCATTCTTACTTATCCCCACCTAGTGCTTTTTGTTTACAAGTACACCTCTGTAACTGTAATTAAAGCTCTTGAAAAGCGAGCTAATGTTATGTAAATTGGGCACATCTTATGCTGTCATTTACAATGTAAAAAGGTGTCATTAAAGGTACTTGCCTCGAGTTACACTCACTTTACTATATTACTCAGCGTACGAGGGAGAGTAGGGGGGGGGGGGAAGTTCTTTTTTATTTTTTTAACGGATGATAATATAATGGTGACCCCGACTGCGTTAACGGTATACGCTGGCGGGGCACCAGTGAGGGGTGATAGGTGAGAATGATAAGGATGTGTCGTGTGTGTGCCCATCGTGATGAATACACCTGGGATTCAGCAAGATGGATGATTAGGTTTTAGAATTTTTTTTTTTTACAATACAGGGGACAAACGAGCATGCGGCTCACCTGGTGGTAAGTGACTACCGTCGCCCATGATCACCCACAGCACTAACGGCATTGCGGGTGTGTTGCTGGCGATTTAAAAAGGAATATGTTTTAAATGGGACGCTGCTGCCCATTATGCACGCTGATCTCCCTTAGTCGGCATTTAAAACACTCACGGGAAAGGAAGGGGTGACGGATTCTATGCCGGGACGACACGGCCAGTATTTTACTTACATAAAATTTTATTTATTTGTTTATTTATTTAAGGAACACCAACAGCATATTGCATTATAACACATATAACAAACATTAAATATAATACAATATTAATGCACATGCCTATTATAGGTATTCACAGCACTTGCTTTAACATAGTTATACAGTAAATTTTATGATATTTATTTCTGAGAGCGTTTATTTAATCGTTTTTTTATACCACTGAGGTGGCAAACAAGCATACGCCCCGTCTGACGGTAAGCGGTTGCAGTAGCATATGAACGCCTGCAATACCAGGAGTATTACGAGCGCGTTGCTGTCTCTAAAGAAACCTACTTTATATTATTCTCAATTTCGTATATAATATAGTATATGTCATATATGTGTAAGTATATTTGTTATTTATATATATTTATTCGTTTATATATGTAATTTTAGTATGTATGTATATCTATAATTAGTAGTACCGCATTCGAGTATTCTGACACTTGCCTATGGTTGACTGGGAGAGAACGCTTTTAGCATTAAGTCCGCCATGCACACATATATGTACTAATGAATAAATAAATAATAAATAAACCTATTTATCCCTTTTTCGAAAAACTCCATGTTGTAATCTCTCGGAGAAACCTCGACAGGGAGCTCATTCCGTAACCTGAGCGTCAATTTAAAGAAAAATATACAACGCGCTATACAAAACAGTTTGTACGTCGCTTTTAAGTTATGAAGAGTAAACACTTACCTCATGCATAATACATTTACAATCCACGCTCGTGTATCGAGCTCGTGTACAGGGTTCATATTCGTACCTACTTATGTCTTAATCCGTTCACTGTATACGAACGAAGGAATTTAATTTGGTGAACTTTATTATCGGGTTGACCCGAGTGGAATTTTCATCATTTATCCTGACCCTAGCTTTAATCTAGATCAGTGGTTCCCAAACTTTTTCATTCCCGAACGCCTTTATGGACTTATCCCGTTATTCATAAAAACTGCGTTGTACAAACCTATTTTAACTATTAAAGTTAATAAGAGAATCACTGTTTTTTTCCAAATTGAGAAATTAATGCAAAAGAAAAGGACAAAACATTTATAGTTTTTATTAAATGTTTAGTATTTTCAATTAAAATTGTTTGAAATAGGACAAAAGATATCTTAAAGTCAGCCATTAAGCGTACACTACTAAACAGATGTCTCCGGGGGAAAGGGATTGTTAGTAATGGGGTCAAATAGCCCATTACTAGCAATATACCCTGTCAGGTCGACCTCCACGTGGTTTCCCCTGGAACCCATCGTGACTAATTCTAATTTAATTCGTCGGTATGGGCTAACTGACCTACTTTCATCTTCATCTGTCATCCTTCACTGGTGCCTCGCCAGTGTATTACTAGGGGTTACCATACCATTATCACCCATTAAAAAAAAACAGATGTCTCCTACGTAGGTTGTCATTAGGAACGGTCCTGAGTCACCTGCATCTACTGATTCCCTGCAATGCATTTGAGGTCATCGCTTCATCTAGCAGGGAGTCATGCTATACTAAGTTTGTCTATACGGGATCGTCATTCAAGAAGCTTTCTTTCCCATCGGTTGTCGGTTCTTCGAGCTATGTTACCAGCCCATAGCCACTTCAGCTTGCTTATCCTTCGAGCTTTGTCAGTCATTTTAGTTCTTTTGCGGATATCCTCATTTCGGATTATGCCAGCCAAAGAAACTCTGAGCATTTTTTTTTATACAACTTAGAATGGCAAACAAGCTGACGGCCCATCTGATGGAAAGTGGTAACCGTCGCCTATAGACATGAGCTGTACCATGGACATAACACGAGTATACTGTTTCGCCCATGATACCCCCCATGCGTTGCCATTCCTGAGGACTCAGGTGTACCCATCATCTGTACCCAGTAAATTCACGCCATATCCCACCTCTCTGTAGCTTTTTGGGTAGTTTGAAGATTCTGCATATGGCTAACTGTGCAGGACCATGTTTCGATTCCGTAAATCATCACTGGCAACACGCACAAGACTTTTGTCTTCAAAATTTGAGGTATTATGGATGTAATAAGTGACAAAAAATATGATATTAGACAATTTCCGAAGAAGCGTGAAAACAATTCTATCCGTATCTCTATCTATCAGAGCGGTACAGCTCACGCTTTGGGAACCCCTGATCTAGGACAAATGATGGTTTCATTCAAAGGTAGATATTGATTTATGGGTTTAGCATTTTGCTATGGTACTCGATTGAAATTGATGTACATGGAGACAAAAGAGGTTAAAAATATATTTTCAATAGATTTTGAAAAAAAGGAGGTTCTCAATTCGTTTGTATTTTTTTTAAGTTTGTTGCCTCATAACTCATAAAAAAATCCTTATCTGAAAGTATATACTTACAGGTCCCATAGAAATTTTATCAAAATCAGTTTTTTTTATTGGTTGTTAATGGAATGGTAACCCCACCCGCGCTATCGGTATACACCGGCGGGGCACCAGTGAAGGATGATAGCTGAGGATGAAGCAGGTCAGTTAGCCCATCGTGACGAATTCAACAAGAATTGTTCACGATGGTTTTCAGGGGGAACAACGTGGAGGTCGATCTAATAGGGCATATTGTTAGCAATGGAGCTGTCAAACTCCATTGCTAACAATCCCTTTTCCCCCTATCAAAATCAGTTTAGTAGTTTAGCTTATATATCAAAATAACTGGTGTTGCCACAATTGAAGTCAGGTTTATTTGAGCACCACAGTCTTAAATTATTTAAAAAGTAATAGAGTAATGGTCGTATCGTCCCGGCATAGAATAGGCCACCCCTTCCTTTGCCGTGGGTGTCGTAAGAGACGGCGAGGGATGGGCAGCAGCGTCCCTCTTGAAACATCTCTAAATCCTAACTGCGGTTGTCAATCCGCCTACCAAGTTTGGCAACTACTGACAAAATCCCCTAAGGGGAAGGCTTATGTTCAGCAGTGGACAGTTAAAGACTGTTTTGATGAGAGTAGTGAAAACATGATCTAGGCACAAACTAATCTAGGACAAATGTTTTATTCTTAGATTAATGACACTCTCTCTGTAATTGAAAACATATCTTTCATGTGCAGACATCGTCTGGATACAATTTTATTACAGTACTAAGATTTATCAGAATTCTCACACTGCTTAGATGTCTACGGAATTAGGTTCCGGAGTCGAGATTGAGGTTAGATTTTTTCCCGCCCATTCTAATAAAACCGTTGTCCGATTGATTTATTAATGCGTGCCGTTCCACGCAGATATCGGTCGTCATTGTCGCTTTAATTTTGTTCGGTTTCATTTTATTTGTCACTGGATTTAGTGTAGTTGTACCCGTTTGTATTTTGTTTTTTTTTTTTTTTTTATACCACAAAGGAGGCACACAAACATACAGCCCGTCTGATAGTAAACGATTACTGTAGCCTATGGACACCTGCAACACCAGGGGTGTCACGTGCACGTTGCCGACCCTGAAGAATGCTTAATATACCCCCCTTTTTGAAGAACCCCATACTGTAGCCTCTAGGGAAAGCTCCGACAGGGAGCCTATTCCACATGTAAGTTGTATTTTATTAAGATAGCGACTGGCTGTACTGTAAACCAGCCTTGTGCAGCTATACATTGCACTGGGACACTCACAGCATCAGCTGAGCCAGTTCCTTTTGCCTAATATGAAATAATTTGCCTTATATATAATATTTCTGTACTTTCTGTTGTAACTATGTGTTATTCTAGCAATAAATATTTCCTATTCTATTAGAATTTATTGTTGTTTTATTTGTACCTATTTGTATTGATCTTTGCCCTTTTCTTGTAAATAAATATGTATTTCTTAATATAATAACTATAAATTAATGACTACTTAATGATTTTACTCATAAGGATCACGAATTGATCCCGAAACTAGTAGAGCCATTTCGATCTAATTACACGCAAGTTAAACCGGTAATTATTATATTTTGTTAAAATATATAATGTGTACTTACAAAACTTTTAACAATTTAAAATATATTTGTTTAAAAAAAAAAAAAAAACTGTGTGAATTAGTTGTTTAGTCATTCCAGTACAAACGCTATATCTTAGATAATATATAATAGTTAGAGTATCTCCAAATAAATGTATCGAGAAAAGCGGGCCAACTTTTTCATACAATATTGCGTGACAAATAGTTATGAGTGATTCCTTTGTAACATCTATATTTATTTTGTATTATAAACTCTGCACCTTTTTAATGCGCAAAAACTCATTTTATTTATTAAATAATTGAATACATCAAGACACATTGTGTACGTAAATATATAGAGGATTAATAAAAAAAAAGTTGACCCTTTTTGAGGCTCGATGCTATATGTATATAATCTAAGCGCTAATTGTTATGAGATTAGGTGGCTTTGTGTATTATATGTCCATTTAATTTTCTTATATAGTACATTTTTTTTTTATTTTTTATTTTATTAAAGTTAACAAACAGTAATGCAATATATAATTATAATAAGATTACATTTAAATGTGATTAATAGTACTACCAACAAGGTTAACTACAGATTGCTATATAAAGAAACAAAGTATATAAACATGCAAATATTGGCGAGAAGTGGAGCCGACCATTATATCTATTAATTAAGTTAAATTATAAATAACATTGACACAACCACATCACCGGTACCAATTATACAAAACAAACAAAAATAAAGTTATTTAAATATACACATGTATTTTATAATTTACTAATTGTGTGCACGCATTACTAAATTACTAAGAGAGGGAGGAGGTTACTAATTGTTTAGCTACCATTTTTTTTTAAAGTTAATGGTTTAGTAGCAAATATATTAATATTATAAAATTTGTCATTATATATTTTCAATTATTTATTTTCAGTCTTCTGTTTAAAAAATACACTAGTCAATTAATAATTAGCTATATTAATCATCATCATCGTATCGGCCATTAACTGTCCACTGCTGAACAAAGGACTCCCCCTATTAGGAGGTTTGCCAGTAGTTGCTATGCTTGGCAGGCAGGTTGACAACCACAGTTGAGCTTTGGTGATATTTTAAGAGGGACGCTGCAATCCACCCCTTGACCATTAAGTAGTCGCCGATTACGACATCCACTGAAGGAAGGAGTTCCCTTTCCATTCTGTGCCGGGACCTTACGGTTACAATAACGAAATGACTAAATTCTTAAAAAATATAAAAAATCTAAATTAAGAATGTTGAATTTTTACTTTGTAAAAAATATATATAATTTTTTTTATATTATGATATTTTTATATATATAAAAATTTGTTGAGCATATTAGAGTTCAACATGGTAGGGAGAGATAGTGGGAAATTTAATTTGATACAAAGTATTTGGTTTTGACTAGATTCGAACTTACAATCGTACCTGTAAGTTTTTTTTTTTGCGCTTTCGGTATACTCTGACGGGGCACCAGTGAGAGATGACACCATTATCCCATCGTGATGAATTCCACTAGAATGAACCACGATGGTTTTCAGGAGGAACCGACCTGATAGGGTGAATGGCAATGGGTTAGTTAGACTCCATTACTAACAATCTCTCCCCCCCCCTCCCCCACCTGTATCTGTAAGTTTGAGTAATTCACCACAACGCCGCGACGCCGTCTCTCATTTCTGTTATAAAATGTTTTAGTGGGCAATTCTCTTTAAATTTACTTGCTTATTTATTAAATATTACCCAACAAATAATGTCCGACATCAAGTGTTGCCAGTTTCAAGTTTATAAACGTCAAGTTTCACGACGGCATGAACCAAAGTTATGCCCCTTTTAAACGTCAATTAACATTTTGCGCTCAAATCTCTGTAATAATACCCGGGCAAGTGGTTATAAATTCTCCTCACAATTAGGGTAACCACTCTGCAGTGGACCGATAATATATATATATATATATATATATATATATATATATATATATATATATATATATATATATGTGTGTGTGTGTATAATTGGTGAGTACAATAAAGTTTTAAATAAATAAATAGATACATATAGAACCGTTAACCACACAATAACAGAAAGGTATCTAATAGATAAACGCAAAAAAAAGGTAAATGAAAACTTATACAAAAAAAATCAATAAATTAAATTATATAATCTTTTTCTCACGTACGTGTGTCACAGTATTGCAAAATGGTCACAACTAAGTTTATTATTTTGCCCTCAAAAGAGCAAGACACTGATATTCTTATATGGTCAAAAGTTAAACTAATGAAAGACAGTTTGTCTTACCTTAGTTAAATTTTAACAAACTGAATAACTAGAACGCTGAAATTTTAACTTAAAGGGGGTAACGACACAACGCGTACAAATCTGTGCGAAATAGCTCTTAGGTTATTATAACATTATTTTAAATACTTGCACTTTATTTGTACTTCCGGGGAAATGTTGTCATGATTTTATTCCATAAAATTGTTTACTTCATTTCATACTGTATAATTATGTTAAAGCAAATGCTGTGAATACCTTTAACAGGCATGTGCATTAATATTGTATTTTATTTAATGTTTTTTTGTTTTCTTTTATACAACTTAGAATGTCAAACAAGCTGACGGCCCACCTGATGGAAAGTGGTAACCGTTGCCTATAGATAAAGCAGTACCATGGACATAACAGAGTATACTGTTTATTATATATGTTATAATTCAATATGCTGTTGGTGTTCCTTTAAATAAATAAATCATGTCAAAATGTCCGGAGAAGATAGAATGAATGGTAACCCTAGTCACAACTGACGTCTGTATTGAAAACTTTGGCACTAAAGTTATTTGAATATAACAACCACAAAACAGTGATTGGCGCGGGATGATTGTGTAATTGATGACCGTTGATTATCCACTTTTTAAGCGACTTTAGAGAGGAGGAATTTCTCAATTCGGCTGTACTTCATTTAGTGACGTTGCCAATTCTGTATCGGTATTGATAATCCTTTTTACAACCGATAGATAGACGACTTTCTGGTTAAATTTATAATATAGGGAATGTAGATAGATATAGGGAAGGTAAGATAGAAGAATGGAGGGGAAGAGGGAGACCGAGGCATAGTTACATCAAGAAGATCAAGGAAGCAGTTGGTGTCGTGTCGTATCAAGAGGTGAAGAGACTCGCTGAAAATCGTAGTGAGTGGCAAGAGCTCCACCGACAAGAGCGCAGCTCTTAAATAGGATATATATATATATATATATATATATATATATATATATATATATATATATATATATATATATATATATATATATATATATATATATATATATATATATATATATCACATCAGTGGTTTACTATCAGTCATTACGCGTAGTAACTACTTAACCTTTCCTTATGGGGAAGGCCTATGTGCAGCAGTGGGCAGTTTTTTTTTATACCACTGAGGTGGCAAACAAGCATACGGCCCACCTGATGGTAAGTGGTTACCGTAGCCTGTGAACACCTGCAATACCAAAGGTATTACGCGCGCGTTGCCGACCCTGAAGAAACCTCTTTACTCCCCTTTTGAAGAACCCCATGCTGTAGGCTCTTGGGAAAACCTCGGCAGGGAGCTCATTCCACAACCTGAGTGTTTGTGGGAGGAAACATCTCTGAAATCGCGCAGTACGCGACCATTGAGGATGTAGGACATGAGGATGAACTCTCTGTCGATGGCGAGCCGTACGATACATAAATAATAACTTGGTTAAAGCCCATGTGGGGTCTTCTGTATGAAAAACAATAATAATGATGTTTTTTTTTATGCAACTTAGAATGGCAAACATGCTGACGGCCCACCTGATGGAAAGTGGTAACCGTCGCCTATAGACATGAGCAGTACCATGGACATAACAGAGTATACTGTTTCGCCCATGATACCCCCATGCGTTGCCATTCTTGAGGACTCAGGTGTTATTCCTCTGTACCCTGTAAATTCACTGCCATATTCCACCCTTTAAACCGAAACAGTCATGCAAACAACTGCTTTACGGTAGAAACACGAATGAGACAGAGGTGCCAAAGCAAACGATTTTTGTACAAAGTCTCCTTCTAATATTACTTAACTTAGCACATAGAATGCTTTATATACCGATTCACGCGGATAAAGCCGGGTAATATAGCATCTGGTAGATGATGATATCTCATTGATGCATGCAACTGACCTTATCAACGGGCATGGATGGGCACGCTCGGCACAAGTTCCAGAATGATCCGATCATCTGTGTGCTGCCTCCGGGCCGGCGTCAACGGGGCTGATGTCTACGCCCTGCGGCTGTTGCACTCCTGGGGCATTCGCTGCTGGAAGTAAGGAAACAAATATTGTTAGATTGATTTTTATACGCTTTCCCTGACACTACAGCAAAATGCTGAGCACGCACCTCATTTTGCAGGTGTTGCGACGCACGCACACATACACTTATTTTGGATGAAACTGTTATAATACGAATTGTTTTTTTTTTCTCTTTTTTTATTTTATATTTTTTATTTTTATATAAATATTTTGTGTGTAGTTTCGTTATTATAATTCTTAATATGTTTTTTATCCCCTGTGTGGGTGTAGTTGCATTTTTCTGTAAAATAAAGTTTCTTTCTTTCTTTAACATAATATAATTGGGGGAAAGGGATTGTTAGTAGATAACGTCTCGCAGCTTATCAGGTCGACCTCCATGCGGAGTTTCCCCAAGAAATTATCGTGGTTAATTCTCGTGGAATTCGCGCTGATGAGCTGACTTCGTCTGCGTGAATCGCTATATAAAGTATTGTATGTGTTAAGTTAGGATATAACCTATCACGTGTACTAAATTCCATTCAAATCCGTTCAGTGGTTATTGCGTGAAAGATAAACAAACACCAACTAATTCATCCATTAAAACTTTGCTAATTTACACTATGAATAGGATAGTTAATAATTTTAACTGTGGTACACTAAAATTACAATTACAGCAATATACATTGCAGGGATTCAGTGGATGCAGGTGGCTCAGGACCGTTCCTTATGGCAGTCTATGGGGGAGGCCTATGTTGAGCTGTGGACGGATAATGGTTGAATACTGACACTAAAGTACCGCCTTATTACTTGCTCGTTTATCCAGTAGATATTATTATAGTAAAAAGTGTCAAAGGTAAATAATTTGCGTGAATTGTAATTAATTTTTTTAAGAATGTAAAGCTGTATTCCAGTATATTGTGACATAAGCCTTTGTTTTCTTTCAGAGGGCAGCTTAGAAACGCTTGTCATGACAGGGCGACACCCTCATACGAAAAGTAATATCTTCTGATTTGTTCAGCAGTCTTGTCTATTCTCACAATTATGAAACTAGAAATGGATGGGATTGTTAGTAGTGTGGACTGCCTGTCACATTGCTAGTAACATACCCTGTCAGGTTGACCTCCACGTGGTTTCCCCTGGAAACCATCGTGCTGAATTTTAGATGTATTCTTCACGATGGGCTAACTGACCTGCTTTTTTTATTTTTACCTGTCATCCCTCACTGATGCCCCGCCAGTGCACGCCGATGGTGCAGGCGGGGTTTTTTTTTTGTTGGGTGAAAATGGAATAGTAACCCCGCTTGCGTTAACGGGATACGCTGGCGGAGCACCGGTGAAGGGTGATAGATGAGAATGAAAACAGGCCAGTTAGGTCATCATGATGAATTCATCAGGAATTAACCATGATAGTTTCCAGGGGGAACCGCGAGGAGGTTGACTTGGTTGGTTCTGGTAGATTCTGAATCTCCATTACTAACAATCCCTTTCCCTCCTAGTGCAAGCGGGGTTGCCATTTCATTATTATCATTAAAAACAACTAGAAATAATAATGGAATTAGGTATAATATAGTGTAGATGTTGTATTGTTTTGCTCTAAAACATAAGATGGGACAGTGCAACCTATAAACACTATAGGTAATACCACCTTAATCCTTAGTTGTGGCGAAGTAAAAGGATTTGAAGGGATATAGCAGTGAAATTACAGGATACAGAGGTAAGGGTGGTTAATATATATATATATATATAACTCATCTCCCAATCGCGAACCAAATAATATTGGAAAAAAAAAAAAAAAAAATATATATATATATATATATATATATATATATATATATATATATATAGTAATATTATAAATAGAAAGATAGATACTCTTTATTGTTTCCTCCAAAAGATTACAATAGTAAACTTATTATAAATATAAACAATTACAAGAAATAATCACAATCATTAAAAACAATGCGACCTTATAGCTAAGAGCGATCTCTTATAGTCTATATATATATATATATATATATATATATATATATATATATATATATATATATATATATATATCTACGGAGGCGTAATACCTTCTTTCTTATTATATTAGTTCTCAGAAATGGAAACTTATAAAGAATACCATGATCGTTACAGTGTTCTGTGATAGGTGTGATGCTGTTTGTGACTATAGGCAACGGTTGCATACTTTTGTTGTTTTTTTTATGCAGTTTAGAGTGGAAAACAAGCTGACAGCCCACCTGATGGAAAGTGTTAAACGTCGCACATAGGCATGAGCAGTACCATGGACATAACAGAGTATACTGTTTCACCAATATATATATATATATATATATATATATATATATATATATATATATATATATATATTCCCAGCCATGAATACACAACTGCTTTACGGTAGAAACACAAATGGTACAGAGATGTCCAAGCAAAGAAGTGTGTGGAAGAAAATGTCTTCAGCAACCCACGATGGAGGGCTGCCACTCATTCAGATGGTCGGGATAAAACAAGCTTGTGGCGGGTTGTACAGATCATCAGGTACTTTGACTAAGTTGGAATTCTTCATTTACTTATTTATTTAAATAACTTAATTAACCAAAAGAAAACATGGCACAAAGGCGGACTTAATGCTAGTAGCATTCTCTACCAGTCACCTACCACACAGTCACAGTACACAGACAGACACACACATCACAGTACCTTTGGGATAAACAGTGAATCACTTACGTACTTTATTATTGAATAGGTAAAGGTAACAATAATATATATATATATATCTATAAATAATATATAGATAAAAAAACATAAAATTATGATTATAATATATATGTATAAGTATAATAAATATGCGACTAGATAAATATATAAAATGTAAAAGATGATGACTAGCTAATACTTAATGGGTGATAATGGAATAGCAACTCCGTCCGCGCTATTGGTATACACTGGCGGGGCACCAGTGAAGGATGATAGGTGAGAATGAAGCAGGTCAGTTAGCCCATCGTGACGAATTCAACAAGAATTGTTCACGATGGTTTCCAGGGGGAACCATGTGGAGGTCGACCTGATAGGGTGTATTGCTAGCAATGAGCTTGTTAGACCCCATTACTAACAATCCCTTTCCCCCTGACTAGCTAATACTGGATACATGTATCAAGATTCTGTTCTTGAAAAACTTTTTACACGTTGTGTATCAATAACTTGTTAATACCAAGTTTTTTTGGGTAAGTAGACGATCGTGTTACCACATTATCGATCGATTCCAATGCTCGAACTATTGCCGATAAGTTGCCATAGTGAATTTAGAGCATAGTAATATGGTAGAGCTTCTATCGTTTGGTAAAGCAAGTCCAAATTCTACTTTGAATACCTATACGTAGATATAACTAATCATCTTATTAAGAAGGCATTTTGCATGGGTGCAAATGGAATGGTAACCCTGGCTGCGTTATTGGTATACATTGGCAGGGCACCAGTGAGGAATGATAGGTGAAGATGAAGGCAGATAAGTTACCCCATCGTGACGAATTCTACAAGATATAATCATATTAGCTTTGGTATATTCGAATAGTTTTCAAACAATTTTTTTGGATTCAGTGTCAAAAATACCAAATACTGTTTCCTGTGTAATAGGGTCAGAATACAATAAGTTCGATTCTAAGTCGTCGTTTTTCAAAACCTATTTATTCATTAGGTACTAGATGTATATATGCAAGGCGGACTTAATGCTGAAAGCATTATCTGCCAGCAAGGTGGCTGTAGGCATCATTTCAAACAAGTCCTCTGAACACAATCCGTTATACAAGCGGTAGAACACACAAGAGGAGGCAAAGTCTCGCCTTAAAGTTAAGGGCTCGATTCCGCCTGTGAGCTTGGGATCGTCAACAATTCTCATAGCCCGTCTTTGAATCGAGTCAAGAGGACCAAGCTGGTCAATCCAGGTGCTCTGGCTTCACAGCAGTTGTCCGCATTAATTTAATTTTTATCCTAAATTTGCTCTTTGCCAGCTACTTCATACGTGTAGGTTTTAGAAGTAAGAAGATCAATAAAATAGACAAATTCTTAATGGCGTATCAAAACAAAATATACACCAGATTTTAAGTTTGACTTCCAGGAACACCACTGTAAAAAATACATCAAATTTGGTGTAGTAGTTAATACGTGAAGTTTGAATAAACATACAGACAGGGAGACAATATTTTTAGAATTGTAATTAAGCTTTTATGGGTCCCCCGAATTCCAATTAGGAGTTCATCGTGTATCGTTTCATCTGATGTAGATGCTTCGCTTTTGTTTATTTTTAGACCATAAAGATGGTAAACAAGCATACACCCTGTCTGATGGTATATAGTCACTGTAGTTTATGGACGTCTGCAAGACCAGGGTATGACAGGCGCGTTGCCGACTCTTAAGAAACTTTTTGAACCCTATACTATAGTCTTTAGGGAAAATCTTAGCAGGGAACTCATTTCACAGCCTGAACGTTCGTTTTGTATTGCTGTTTGTAAAATATAACATTTTTTAGATAGATCTTTTTTTTTAATGGATGATAATAAAATGGTAACCTTGCCTGCGCTGTCGATATACACTAGCGAGGCACCAATAAGGGATGATAGGTGAGGATGTACCAGGCCAGTTATCTCACCGTGACGAATTTAATAATAAATCAATCACGATGATTTCCATGGGGAACCATGAGGAGGATGACTTGACAGGGTAGATTGCTGGCAAGGGGGCCACTAATTCTCATTACAAACAATCCCTTCTCCCCCCTAAATAGACCTTTAGGAATACAACAGTGAAAACCGAATTCAATATGGCGCAGTAGTTTTTGTGTGATATCGCAAGAAATATACAGATAGACAGACAGATAAAATTTCTAAAATATTGTTTTGGCTTCTATTACATCAATTTTTTAATATCTTTCGTGTACAGACAACGTCCAGTTACAATTTTATTATATTGGAACGATAAGTAGTGAGATAAGACTCCAATGACCTATATCCCAATTGCTTACGGTTGGATGGCTTTTTACGATCGGTTGATAGCGGTATAAACCTAGTTTCAGGAACCGGATAAAATCCTTTAAATGTCAAGTCGTGGCGTGATAATAGACAGTACATGGCTAAATCGATTCCGTAAACAAAGGGCACAGATCTGGCAAACTGGCTTTAGGATATCCGCAGTTACTTGTAAATTCCACACCCGTAAAGCTTCATTTGCATCTATTGCTTGAAAATGGTATCATCTTGGATTAATATAGCCATAACTCCATATGCTAACACATTATCCCGAGGGTGTCCGAGGACGAGTGACGTCACCACTCCTAATATCATGGTGCTGCTAACGATCCGTGACGTCACGCCGTGCAGCCATCTCGGCTCAGTCAGACTCCTTCTGGCCAACATACATTGCCTATCGATTCATAGTTAGGTCTACCGAGATCCTTATAGGAACAGCGATGTATATGCATTAATGCGATAGTGTAAATCAGTGATGGACAGACACTGGAGTGATTTGAACGTGCTATAAGACTTTTTTAATAGAAAATTTATTCTTGGTCTGCGATTTTAAAGTTAGTGAAACAAAATGAATGTGCACCATACTGTACATAGGACAAGGGTCTTCCGGCAAAATTCGACTATGGATAGACTGGTAAGAGTAACAAAAAAGTTATTAAAACTATTTATTTATTTCATAAACGAGAGGGGTAATAAATGTTTATGACAATATTTATACTTCGATTTTGACGTTTAATCCACCGGGTGTGCCTAACAGCTGATGGTAATTAAAAATTTGGAGTTAATCCAAAAATTAGCCTACTTTCTACTTTAATCTCACAATTAAATCGTGGAATAACTAATAAAAACATATGTACACACAAAAAAACGATTAAAATGGTGTCTAAGAATGAAAAAAAAATGACATATACAGTTAACACTTACGAAAATAGTTTCCCAGCACCAATGTTTCACACTCAAATAAACTAATTACTTATACGGTTGTTTTTAAAACTCAAAACAATTGTGTTGTCGGATTATTTTTATTAAAAAAAATATATTTATTGTAACGCGAGGCGCGATGGATGTGTTTTTCGCGCTGGGGACCGGCGTGTTAGCAGACTGCCGCAAACTCCGTGAAAAATCAATATTCGCCCTGGAGGCCGTGGCCGCATGCGGAACTCTGTTCACGAGTGACACTGCTCACCCATTTCCGTATTATGTAACGGGGAAAGAGTAGGACGGCGATGTATCCATCCGTTCAGCTAACAAGCAACCCTCGAGAATGCGCCAATAAGCTATTACAAAATGGCCGACTGACGTTTATAGTTTCGGCGCGAAAATTGACATTTCTTTGTGACAATTTGAATCTAAATCACTGTTATATTGATTTTCTAATGAAGGTTTGATTTATTTTGATCATTAAATTACACTTTAATGATGTTTGTGTAACTTGGTTGTGTTTTATTTTCATTTTACCTACTTTTTATGTCGAGCGTTTTATTTGGTTAAATAATTATAAAAGCTTGTTTGAGTAATCATTAATATTGTTTTGCAATACTAAGTAATAATTATTTAACTACTTATTTCATTACTTAATTTTGTTTATTTTAATCTTGGATAATACAGATAGAGACCAAGGATAGAACATCAGGTAAAATGGAATAACATTTAATCAGTCAAACATTAAATTGTCTGTAATTTTTAAATTAGAATTGGGAACTATTTTTTGTAACATAATATAAATATACAAATATGTTGCTTACAAATTAATATATGTACATTTTTAATACATGTATATTAATTTGTAAAAAGGTGGCCATTTTCAATTATTTAAATTTTTTTTTACTAAGAATGGCAAACAATCTGGCGGCCTACCCGATGGAAAGTGATAACCGTCACCTATAGACATGAGCAGTACCATGGACATAACAGAGTATACTGTTTCGCCCATTATACCCCCCATATACCCCCATATTCCTGAGAACTCAGGTGTTTTTTTTATGGGTGAAAATGGTATGGTAACCCCGCCTGCGCTAACGGGATACGCTGGCGGAGCACCAGTGAAGGGTGATAGATGAGAATGAAAACAGGCCAGTTAGCCCATCATGATGAATTCATCAGGAATTAACCATGATAGTTTCCAGGGGGAACCGCGAGAAAGTCGACCTGGTTGGGTATATTGCTAGCAATGGGATTCTCAGTCGCCATTACTAATAATCCCTTTCCCCCCAGGACTCAGGTATTATTCCTCTGTACCATGTAAATTCACTGCCATATCCCATTCTTTAAACTGAAACATAGGCATGTAATCATAACTGCTTCGCGGTTAAAATACGAATGTGGCAGAGATAGGTAGATATTTTATTTTTTAAAAAAATAATAATTGTATAAAATCTTTTTTAATCTTACAATGTACCGCAGTTTCTCTCGTATTTGTATCCCTCATAGTTCCTTCAGTCGTTAACCCATATACATAGTAATAAATATTATGGTAACCCAGCATGGATGGATAAAAAATTTACCTGTTTTTAACGAAGCATTTGTATGGGGACTCTCTATCTATGTATTCTAAGATTTTAATACGTTCAAAAGTTCTATATATCTTTTTTATTATTTGATAAAATTATATTTAAATGGTATGTATGCGGATCTTTTAACCCTCCTGGTGGGCAAGTTCAGATGTTGGATAATTATCATTTGCAATTAGATTTATAATAAAAAAAAAATCGGCTTATTTATTTACATAAATTTCTTTATTTTTAAAGTTAATATAAAGCATTTTTAAATATACTTAATTATTCAGATATCCCAAATTTATAATTTTAATGTTATTATAGGTTAAAAATTCGAAGCATGTGGATTGATATATTCTTAGATCATCAACAGATGGCGCCACTCATTCTATTGATTTATGCCAACTAGTAAAAAATAAAACTGTTTAATTCGATAGAATAATGCGATTGCTAATGAACTTACAAAATCAGTAATGACTTATTTTGTAAACATCTTTATAATCAGTTTTGAATCATTATTCATTAGTCAGTTAACATATTTAATAAAATGAATTCGAGGTTACAAAATATACGTAAAAAGATAGCGCCTGCCAAGAATGGCAAATACTGGCAAAACTCTTAATAAGGAAATGTCTATATTTAGCAGTGGATAGTTAACAGCCGTTGATGATGATGATGATGATGATAGAAGCCTAAACAATAATTTTTAGGATTTATTTCTGTCTGCTTGTATATAGGTTTCAAAATCACGTAAAAGCTACGACCGAATCGGATGCAGATTTCATAATTGTCTTTCTGAAGATTTTACTTAAAATCAGGTGTAAAATATATATTATTTTGATGCACAGAAGGGGATAATTTTATTAGATTTTCGCCATCAAATGCTAGTTTAATTTATGTTACAATCAATTTTTTAAACAAATCTTATGTTTAATACAAAAAAAAAAATGAGTAAATTTTAGAATTCAACTAAAATACCTTTACAATACCTACTGGCGCAATGCAGTTTAAGTAAAGGAATAAGCTAGGCAAGTGCCTACATTCATAGGTATTTGAGTTTGCTGCAGTTGTAAAATAGCATGTGCTTTATAATACTACGTGTTCTGACTGAATCGTTAATGTTAAATAAATAAATGTTTACGCTATAGTAGTCTCAGTCATGTAACAAAAGTAATTGAATTGCATTTAACAAAGTAGTACTCTTTTTTTAATGGGTAGGAATGGAATAGTAACCCCCGTCTGTACTATCGATTTACGCTTGCTGCTATGAGAGGTGATAGGTGAGAGGTGAGGATGAAACCAGAGGGAGACTTTGTACAAAAGTCGATTGCTTGGGTACCTCTGTCCAATTCGTGTTTCAACCGTGAAGCAGTTGTGTTTGCATGGGTGTGTTTCGGTTTGAAGGGTAGGATATGGCGTGACTTTACTGGGTACTGAGGAATAACACCTGAGTCCTCAGGAATGGCAACGCATGGGGGGTATCATGGGCGAAACAGTATACTCTGTCATGTCCATATGTCTCATGTGTATAGGCGACGATTACCATTTTCCATCAGGTGGGCCGTCAGCTTGTTTGCCATTCTAAGTTGTATAAAAAAATAAAAAAATAATACTTATATTATATATATTCTTTATTGCACTAAAACATACAGTAACAACAATAAGTTGATAACAATGTTAGCAAAGGCGAACTTATTTCTAGAAGAGATCTCTTCCAGTCACCCTAACACAGTGGCATAGGAAGCAGTGAGTGGACAGTGCATAACAGACTTACTTACGGAGATTACTTTTAATTCAGCCCCTCTTCAGCACGCCGCCTATTTGTTCGACACACGTCCGTCTAGAGTAGCTTCTATTGATAGCTTCATTCAACTTATTTTTATTTATAATTTAAAATAATTACATTACAATTTCCATTATTTATATTATGTTATTATTCATATTGTTAATATTTTTACTTATTTAATGACATTTAATAATTTAATTCTATTTTAATGTTTGTCAAACACAAGGCATACTGTGGTCGCCTATAAATGTAAGAACAGTTAGATCTAATCTACCAGTGTATTGTACTAAAATGTTTAGCTGTATCTTATGTTGGTAATCCTATAAATAAATAAATAAATAAACTTCATAATTTATTTACCCTATATTTAATAGTAACAAAAAAGGAAAATACTAAAGTAAATCAATTTTAAAATGGCTGACTTAATTTTTACTTGAATCTCTAGATTTACTTAAAATAAGACAATTTGACCTTTAATATTTTTTTTTAGAAGAGCCAGTCATCTATGAGGAAATGCCAAAATACTATCCATTGTTAATTTCACAGCCGAAATGAATAGGAGCGAAAGTTTAGCATAATGGAAGCTTTAGATAGCAAGCGGTGGTCACGTGAGAACAAAGGCTTATTGACAGCTGAACTATTTGCCATGTAACATTGTCAAATACTGACAATAGTAATATAGCTACACATAAATACGGACATATAAATAAAATAGATATAAGCTTACTACGCGGCTTGCCTTCGCAAACCTATATAGGTAGGATAGGGAGGGAGAGGGATTGTTAGTAATGCAGACTACCCCATTGCTAGCAATATACCCCATCAGGTCGACATCTACGTGGTTCCTCCTGGAAACCATCGTGATGAATTGCAGGTGTTTTTATTATGATGAGCTAACTGACCTGCTCCATTTTCACCTATCATTCCTCACTGGTGCTCTGCCAGTGTATACCGATAGAGCAGGCGGGGCGGCCATTCCATTATCATCCATTAAAAAAAAAGTATACTGCACAGAGAAATACGCACATATAAGTATAGTAGATGTTTTTTATGCAACTTAGAATGGCATATAAGTTAACGGCCTACCTGATGGAAAGTGGTAACCGTCGCCTATACACATGAGCAGTACCATGCACATAACAGAGTATACTGTTTCGCCCATGATACCCCCACGCGTTGCCATTCCTGCGGACTCAGGTTTTATTCCTCTGTACCATGGAAATTCACTGCAATATAAATACCGATTATATCAAACTTTAACATAGTATACTTTATGTTAGGGATATAATCTTCTTATCTTACCTATTTAGCTTCATGATGGTAAAGCCAAGTGATAAGTTAATATCTATTTTAGCAGAATCTAATACATACTATATTTGACCAGAGGGAGACTTTGTACAAAAGTTGTTTGCTTGGACACCTCTGTCCCATACTTGTTTCTATCGTGTTGTGTTTGCATGGCTTTATTTCGGTTTGAAGGGTAGATATGGCTGTGAATTTACTGGGTACAGAGGAATAACACCTGAGTCCTCAAGAATGGTAATACTTATCATAATATCATGGGCGAAACAGTATACTCTGTTATGTCCATGGTACTGCTCATGTCTATAGGCGACGGTTACCACTATCCGACAGGTAGACCGTCAGTGTGTTTGCCATTCTAAGTTGCATAAAAAAATGAACATTAATGAAGTGTTTTTTTTTGAATGCAGGATAATGGGATGGTAATTTGCGCTATCGGTGTACACCGGCGGGTCCCAGTGAAGGATGATAGGTGAGGATGAGGCAGGTCAGTTAGCCCATCGTGACGAATTCAACAAGAATTGTTCATGATGATTTCTAGGGGGAACCACGTGGAGGTCGACCTAACAGAGCATATTGCTGGCAATGAGGCTGTCAAACTTGTTAACAATCCTTTTCCCCCCGACAGTTTTGTTTTGTATATGGAACCTTAAAACAAATTTTAGTAATAGTGCCATCTATGAATTCATACTATCATTAGATTTATGTTTAACAGACACTAACAAAGCTAGCTTATCATATGTTAATTATTTGTAGTATCCGCTTAACTTCACAGATGGCATTGGTGTAAGAATATCTTTAATTTTAATTTGGTGGTGAAGGCTATGATTTTGAGATGATTTGAGCGACTCGAGCCTATTATTAATCCCTTTATAACTAGTATAATGTGCCTTTATACAGTTTCATTTTTTTTCCGACAAAATTACAGCCTATGACAGTCATTGCCATGTTTATTTTTATTTTGTGGATATTAGGTGTAATTCTTAACTTTGCCCGCGTATGTGAGAATGAAAATAAATCTGTGTTAATTTTTTTATTAATTTAGGACAGCAAATTATCTGTTGTTATTAAATTAGAGGTGTTAATAAGAGTAATAAAAAGTTTTTTTTTATTATTTCTATCTGTATGTTTATTTTGGCAACATGCAAAAATTACTACACCAAATTAGATGCAATTTTCATAGTATTTCAGTTTAAAATTGGGTATATAATTTGTTTTGATACGAGTATGTTATCTTGAAGTGATCTATGTGTTTGTAACATGTCTATAATAAATATGATTAGTTACTTACTTCCAAAATTCACGTGCACGAGGTTGCGGGGAAAAGCTAGTTAAATCATAACAACAACAACAACAAGGACGTCTCATGCCCGCAGGATGATATGTGGGCGGGCGAGGTAGGGCCTCGGGGTGTACCCCACTACCCCGGCTTCAACTCCGGAGGCGGCGACCTCCGGGTCGCTGGGTTCTTCAGCCGGCATACACTGATGACCTGTGTATGCCGGCGTGGTGTCTTCACGAAATCATTAAAATTGAGCGCATTTAATCAAATTCACCAGAGGGAGACTTTGTACAAAAATCATTTGTTTGAACAGCACTGTTCCATTCGTGTTTTTACTGAGAAGCAGTTGTCTTCCCATGGCTGTGTTTCGGTTTGAAGGGTGCGATATAGCAGAGAATTTATTGGGTACAGAGGGATAACACCATGGAGACGCATGGAGGGTATCATGGGTGAAACAGTGTACTCTGTTGAAATAAAACAAACACTAAATATTAAGAGCAAACCGCAATGTATTAGTGAAAACTGAATTCAACTCGGTTAATCCGTTTCTGAGATTAGTGTGCATAAACGTACAGTCAAACAGACAAAAATACTAAAAATCATTGTTTTGAGTTTTATTGCGTTTGTTAGAAAAAAAGGGAATTTATTATTTATAATATTTAATATATATATATATATATATATATATATATATATATATATATATATATATATATATATATATATATATATATATATATATATATATATATATATATATATATATATGTATATATATATATCGAGCCTTTTCAGGAAGAACATCGTAACCGCCATTTTGCATATTTTACAGGAGAAGGTTTTTTTTTAAATATTTCTCAAAATATTTATAGCATCAATTTCAAATTTCTACTAAGTGTTATGTGGGCACCTCCCTATTAATTCAAATGTTAAGATTTGTATTAGTACTCTAAAATCACATACATTTGTCGCTTACGTTAAAACTGATGACTGTTATTAGGTAGAGCTGATATGAGTATGTCGATTACGATAATTCCTAAATATCATGAAATAGTAGAAATATTTTTTTGTGAAGTTTTTTTTAATTGTATTTACGAGATACAGTGATAGACAGAGACGGACAAAGTGTCAGAAGTACAAAAAAGTAAAAAAAAATTAATCATTAATCACTTCTAAGTGAATTGGCTTTATTAACAAAATGAAATACCAAAAAAGACATAACTCAGTCGTTCTTTCATTAGTCTCGTTCTCTTGTGTTTTTATCGTAGGGCAAATCCAGATATTGTTTTGCATATACTTCTGGTATGACACCTTTTTAGCACATTTTCTTTAAATCTTCATATTTTGCCTTCGAAATGGGATTTTTTTCAGTGATAGCAGTCTTCGGTTCACGAATGGCTTGTTGATTGAACATCAACAGCTTGTTCGGGTCCATTATAGTCGTATTTAAGATAGAATTTGTCGCCTTCAATCGTTCAATCAAATCTAGCGTTACGCAGCTTGCTTGTTTGTATTTTAATTTTGTTTGGTAAGAAGGCTGTTGCATAGGAATTCCAGTCTTTAATTTTACTATTTTTTAAAAGAATTGTCTCATATTTTTGGATTAGTCCGAGCATTTCCAATCAAAGTTTGCCATTCAGATGGTGCCTTAATGTTGCTTTTCTGAACAAATTCTTCTATTGTCGCATGCACAGAATCTATTGGCATCATACATCTGATATATCGTATGTCCAGAAATAAGAAAGTTTATAGTCAGCTTTTCAACAAAACTCGCATTATATTGCATGAAATAATACAGCATTAAAATCATGGTTTTATTTTTATTTTGTCTGCACAACTATCACAGTATAATGCAATTTCATTTTGAGTCCTTCTCTCGTCAACCATTTTGAGGTATTGAAAGATAATAGTACATATTTAATTTCTTCTTTTCGCTTTCGTTTCATTCCAAAGATAATAAAATGCAGATCTGGTACCGCTTTCATAAATGCTTTCATTATAATAGACAAGCTTTCGAGTATAGTAGAAATTTACACTTTGACTGTAAGGTGTTGTTAAGACCTTTTCGAGATCATAGCTCGCATATAAAAAGTTTCTGTTGTCTTTGCTTATTTTTTGATCCTCTAGAAATAGCTTTAATGATCTTTCTTTGTCCTTAATGTGATTCTTGTAAGCAACTGATTCTATCGTTTTTTTCTTTCTTCATCATTCAAATTCTTTATTCTCTCATATTGACCACATTTATCTTTCTTTGGTAAGTGAAATCCTAAGTTACATTCAGTTTTAAACATTTTTCTAAACTTTTGATAACTTACTGCACCTAAATCTTTCGTTTCATCATCTTTCAAGTAAAAGTTTCTATATAAATAAGTCACGTCCCTAAATTCAGTTGGTAAGTACAATTTATTACTATTATGTCTACAGTAGTGTGATTGCCCGACAGGTAACTTTTTTATAAATTTACTTACGTTTTGAGTTTGAGATTGACTGTATTTATTTGAAGGCGTGCTTTTGCCGCGTTGGTCAGATTTTGACTTAAACTTGCAATTTTATGCAATTTAGTGTAACGCAGTGTCATTTGCGAAATATCAAAGGTTTTCAAAACTGCTGGCAACTTTTCTAATATAATTATCAAAGTTTATGGTATTCATATTTAATTTATTTGAGTATAATAATGTTACAGTTTACGAACAACTCAACGCAAAACGCATTTTGTTTCTACCGCAAGTGACAAGTATTTAACTTACGTTGCATAAATTTGTTATCGTAAGTGCCAAGTAGGAAGCTTACAATAAACTTAAGAACCTATTACTATATTGTAAGCGACAGGTATTATACTTACGATCTGTCAGTCGGTGGAGGTTACGTTAAAAAACCCAATGGGTTGTAACTTACGATAAAAACAAAGAATATTAATAAAGTTAATTACATTTCTAATTTGAACTCTAAAATAAGCTATAAGGTGTAAAATCAGTAGATCTGGCGGTTCATATTAAAATATTTATATATATATATATATATATATTCTTTAGTAATATAAATGTTGTAAGCCTCTTGGTAATAAATAAAAATAAAGCACAAGTTCACTTAGTTCATTTACTTTAGATATCATACTATTAAATATATTTACTTATTTTACTTTATATTTGATATGTAAAAAATAATATAAAATAAATACCCAACTTCTGTTAGTCCGTTCATAAAGTCCCACTATAATAGTTGTTTTTATATATCTTCCATGTACAGACAGCGATCAGTACACGATTTTATTATATGTATTGATATTGATTGATTAATTGGTCCTTTGAATAAAGATTTCATTGTAAGATCAAAGTGAAATTTTAATATTAAAGCTAAGTTTAGAAAAATGACGTTTTAGAATCGATACCATTGTCTACTACCCAAGTTATGTGTTGTATTAGAATGTATCCATTGGTTTGTATGTTGCATTGTTTAATGTGTGAATAGTGACGTCTAAACACCCATGCAACAACATAAACGGTCTAATTATAGCTGTACAGCCAACTGGCTTTTGGCTTTCACAAACATACATATATATTATAAAAAAAAATAAAGAAATTCAATAATGGCATACTTTTATAACTTTTTTACGTACATGTGAGCAGTATTTGTATTTTTTTTTGCATTTATGTAGGTATTATATATATATATATATATATATATATATATATATATATATATATATATATATATATATATATATATATATATATATATATGTATATATAATGGGTAGGGATATGTATTTATATTATTACATGTATCACATCGTCATATTTAGAATTAACATAATTTTTCATCGTGCCTCCCACCAAATCCAAAGGTTGCCTGGAATAGATCGCTTTTAGAGATAAGGTCGCCCATTGTTTTCTTTAATAAGTTTACTATTGTAATCTTTTAGAGGAAATAATAAAGAGTATCTATCTAATGTTTAGGAAATTTATTGCATTTATCTCCAAGGAAATAGTCAATAGTTCTATTCACCAGGTATTCATATACATAGTTTAGTTTTGTATTTTTTTTATGTCACCTACATATGTCTGTGAGAGATTTAGGTAACTGAAGTTGAAGGAAGTCCCACGTTGAAAGAACGCGTGGCCCACTCTATGCCGGGACTGCACGACAGAAATTAGATTACCACAGGTTTTTTGTTGATGGGTGAAAATGGAAAATTCATCAGGAATTAACCATGATAGTTCCCAGGGGGAACTGCTAGGAGGTCGACCTGGTTGGGTATATTGCTAGCAATGGGGTTCTTAGTCTCCATTACTAACAATCCCTTTCCCCCCGATTACCACAAGTTAATACTTACAGTTCACACGTGTAAATTGACGACAGGATAGGCAGGCTGAAGTGGTAATGGGCTAGTTACATAGCTCGAAGAACTGACAATCGATGAGGAGGAAAGGCTCTTGAGTGGTGACCACGTACGGGTAAACGCAGTGTAGGACGACCGCCCACTAGATGGAGTGACGACCTGAAATGTGTTGCAGGGAGTCAGTCGAGGCAGGTGGCTCAGGACCGTTCTTTATGGCAGTCTATGGGGGAGGCTTATGTCCTGCAGTGGACGGGTAATGGCTAAAATGAAGATGAATTGACGACAAGTCAGTTTTTTTTTTTTTCATGTGCGGCAGACGCAATATGTGGTGACTTCCCGCGTGTTTTGTTACCGGACGTTGTGGTTTGTGGATTACATTTTATGGGAGTAAGGAACCGTCCATGCTAAGAATAATAATTGGTCGCCAGTCAAATCATGTGCTCTTATCCGACTGTTCAAAAGAGGGTACCTAATATTCTTTGGAAGTGTGTGTGTGTTTTTTTAATGGGTGAAAATGGTATGGTAACCCCGCCTGCGCTAACGGGATACGCTGGCGGAGCACCAGTGAAGGGTGATAGATGAGAATGAAAACAGGCCAGTTAGCCCATCATGATGAATAAAATATGAACTTATTTGTTAATTTACGTCTTACATGAATGGCTCAAATAAAGTGCTTATCTATCTAAAAAAATATATATATATATATATATATATATATATATATATATATATATATATATATATATATATATATATATATATATATATATATATATATATATATATATATATATATATATATATGCTGAGTATCTACAGTGACGTGTAATACCTCATTGACTCATTCTGTTGGATACACAGGTCGGATACAAAAACAAATATGTGCACTTTACCATCAGTTCTCGTCTCGATTGTGAAGTCATCGAATCTTTATCGATGACGGCTACAAGCTCACACTTTGCATTTTTAACATTTTAGGGTTCCGTAATAGAAAAGGTATAGTAAAGTATATAATAAATAACCGAATGAATTAAAATTAATAAATGTGAATTTATTTAAACAGAGATTGTATACTTGGCTGTAATGTAAATAGTTGTTATGATATAAAATACTTCTTAAAACAAAAAACAAAATGTTAATTGTTAATCTTAAATGTATTTTTGCATGTTATCACGCTGTTAGCTAAGCACGAATGTTCTTTCGACTAATGTAACATTTTTGACTTTACCGTGTTTAAGCAAATAAAGATTATTATTATTATTATAAAGAAATCCTTGGGATTTGTCCATACAAATAACATAGATATAGCTCCATAGCTATATCTATGTTCACGCTTGCAATACAGTAAGGGAATTGTTTGTTTATTATGAGTCATTGTTAATTTAATTTTGCACGTAGTGGGTTAACATGTCGCTTCCACCATTTATATCGGAATGATAGAATGGAGAAGAATATAGACTATTTTTTTCTTAGTTAGTATACATATTTTTTCTACAACACAGCGGGCAAACGAGCATGCGGCTCACCTGATGGTAAGTGACTACCGCCGCCCATGATCACCCACAACACCAGCAGCATTGCAGGTGTGTTGCCGGCCTTTTAAAAAGGAATATGCTCTTTTCTTGAAGGTTACAATGTCGTGTCGGTTCTATAATCTATATATCTATCTATATGTTCTCTATTTCGTTTACGCGGACGAAGTCGCGGCTAAAAGCTAGTAGTATTGTAAAAAAGTGACTTTCAAGTCGGTAGTAAGTCTTTAGTTTTCCCATTCAAACGAACAGACGAATTTCCAACAGTGGACGCGTACGGCCGAAGTACACGAACGCCGCCAAGTCTGCCAAACAGTCTATGTGTGCTTCGTGTCATAGATTATTTTACGCAGATGTGCAAGTCTTATTAAAATAAAAAAAAAATAAAAAAAAAAAAAAAAAAATATTAATTTAAAAAAATATTAATTTAAAAATTAGAGTCTCCGTTGTAGTCAATTAGAAAATTGATTGGTTAAACAGTTAGTCAATTATAAAATTCCTCAGCCTTCGATTTTAGGGGACTAATATTTTTATAAAATATATGTTACTCTCTGTTTTTTTTTTTTTTTTTAAGAAAATCATCGTCTCCTATGTAATTGTGTAATTTTCTTTTTTTACTGCAATTTTTTTGCATTTCAACATATATATTAAAGTATGAAGGTTTTCGTGACATCGTTCTTTTAAACATAGATTTTTCATGGATCAATATGAGACTTCTCCATTCGAATCGTTTCAAAAGATTTTTTTTTCTTCAAGATCGGAAACAATTTTTGACTTACCCTTCTGCTGAGATTGTGTCTTCGGATCACTAAATCGCATCCAAGTATTTTAAAGACAAAATTATTGTTTTACGTATCTGTGATTGGTAGAGCTACAACTTTACTTCAACATATATATATCCCCATATTTATATAAACATTTTAGGTACATTGTAATAAGTTTTAAACGGAAAAATGTCCCTTACAATATTATTCTTTGCCATTATTAACACGAGATGTGCGCATGTGTGCGTGGCGCCGTAACCCGCGGATTCTAACCTAAATATGAATTTCGAGCTTCGCTTTCCGCGGACGCGCGCGCCCGGCGGCCAGTGTAACTCAATTTAAAAATAAAACAATTTTTTTATAACCGGCCAGTACCATTCCGTTGACGTCTGCGTTTGCAACCATAGATTAAATAAAATGATAATATTTAAATTAGGAATATAGTGATGTGAATTTCGAAAAAAAAAAAATGTTTAAAAATAGTGTACACGCGTTAGTTGCAAGTGGCTGTGCAGAAAAGCTCGTGTTTCGGTGACAAATAGTTCGACCTCGTAGTCATTTTCGGACCAAATTGTGTCTAAATGGTTTAATTTGTTCGACATAGTGCTTATCTTATTGAGTGATGAAACGCAGAAAGTGACATTTGGATTTAGTAGTGTAGAAGATTAAGACTAGTTCTCAAGGTAAATAATATAAATAATATATTTTTTTCGTATTCTAATTATACCTATCTACCCACAGGGCTCTCGGAGATATTGAAACAAACGGATGTTTATCTCTATAGGGCCCTGTTTTCCTCACTTTCAAGGTCACACCAATAAATTATTGTCCCTGCGAAGTATTCAATAACAGAAATAAGAATTTTATTTACATGCTCAGTTCTCTTGCTATCTTTATATTTCCTACCATGAAATAGTATAGTGTTGGGGGGAAAGGGATTGTTAGCAATGGAGTTTGAAGCCCCATTGCTAGCAATATACCCTATCAGGTCGACCTCCACGTGGTTCTCTCTGGAGACCATCGTGAACAATTCTTGTTGAATTCGTCACGATGGGCTAACTGGCCTGCTTCATCCTCACCTATCTTTCACTGGTGATCCGCCTGTGTATACCGATAGCGCGGGTGGTGTTACCATTCCATAATCTGCCCATAAAAAAAAGTATAGTATTAACTATAATCATTGTATTTATAAGAAATCTAATTATTATTTCTATAGATTTAGTACATCAAACAAATCTAGTAAAAAGTAGGATTTGAAATTTGCTATTTTTTGTAATCGTGTAGTGTTCGCGATTTTTTTTTTATACATATACAAATGTTTATGCTCTTGTGGATTACGTCTCTAAAATATAGTTTCCAAAATTAGTTAGTTGAAGTCTGGTTGACACTTAAAAAGTTTTATGTCAATGCGTTTGGCGTTTTCTGTGATCTATCAAAGGCTTTCTAATGTAAAGATCATAATAGGATTTTTAAAAACCTTATTTATTATAACATTTTGTTGTGTTTACATGGCTGTGTTTCGGTTTGAAGGGTGGGATATGGCGTGAATTTACAGGGTACAGAGGAATAACATCTGAGTCCTCAGGAATGGCAACGAATGGGGGGTATCATGGGTGAAACAGTATACTCTGTTATGTCCATGGTACTGCTCATGTCTATAGGCGACGGTTACCACTTTCCATCAGGTGGACTGTCAGCTTGTTTGCCATTCTAAGTTGTATAAAGAAAAACATCAAAAGCATCGCTTTAAATTTAATCGAATTACGACTGTCAAATAGAATCTATAAAGTTAAAATGAATGCAGTTACAAATAATAGGACTCTTATCTGGATGGGGTACCCCAAGGGTCCATCTTTGGCCCATTTTTTTTTTACTTCTTATTAGTTATCTATCTCCTTTTTATCGTTCAGAACAGATGTCTACACATTCTCCTCTGGTAACCATCGTAGTTCATTTCTAATCAGTTCATCACGATTGGCTAACTAGTTTGAATTCATCCTAGCTGAATGAATGAATGAATGAGTATACTTTATTTGCATTATACAATATAGGAAATAAACAAGACAATTTACAAACATAACGATACAATTGTATAAGTACAGTAAGGCGGTCTTATTGCTGAGAGCAATCTTTTCAAGACAACCTTAAGGTAATGGACTAATTGCTGATCATTTTTAACTGCAACCTTGTCAATGTATATCGATAGTATAGGCGTGGTCTTCATCCCATTGTCATCCATCAAGGAATTCAGGAGAGACGTAACATAGTATATATATATTATTCACAGCTTATACTTCTTTAAATAACAAATCTCTTGAATTAAAGATTTCACTACCTTTCTTAAACTTTTTAGACCCCAGTCACTATTGACAATAAAACTCAAGTATTGCAATAAGTTCTCTAGTCTAATGAAATTGGCTAGAGGTGCATGTTTTATACCTGATTTATTAGTAAAATGCATAAAACGTAACATATTTTTTTTTCTTTCGTGCGTCTTTTCTATGACATACATAGTAACACAAAATGACCACGACTCAGTTTATTGCTTTGCCCTAAAAAGGAACACTGATTTTCTTTTGTGACCACAAAGCCATCCGCGAAATTCCTTGGCGAAAAAGAAAAAAAAATGTGTGTTCATTACAACTATTGCGTAATATTTTAATTAAAAAAACAAATAAAACTATACAGATATTTGAGTACAATAAAATAATAAAAAGGGTGTAGTAATAAAGATAAAAAAATAAAATAATAAAAAATATATAAAAAATAAAATAATTGGCTATAAAGGTAGATAAATCTCAAATAAACGTCACGGGATTAGATGTTTTACACTTAATATAGTTTAAAACGGCTTTTTGACCCTAAGTTTCTCTAAAGGTCAAAATCTTAAGTGCATTTATATCGAAGCTAACCGAATTTTGGCAACGTCGCAATTGTCTGTAAATTTTCGACAACAATTGAATTAATTTATTTTTACTAATAAAGTGTGAATAATCAATAAGTTAATGTTTGTATATGTAATATGAAAGAGAGTTTGTTTGTTAGTCTGACGTCTTAACGGTTAAAATATTAGTAAGTTAAACTTATACCGCGGTAAGATCTGAACTCCGAATATACATATATCGCAAATGGACGTGCTAAGTGCATTATGTGCTGAGTACATTAAGTTGTCAACTTAACTGTTCTGACTTTTCCCTTTCGATCCACCCACACTGACACGCTTATGTGACATCCCTATTATAAATATTTACCCTCTGATTTATATTCAAGCTGACATGAGAGCGCCGAGGCTTCGTGATATACTATTTGAACTTTCAAACCCCAAAGGTCGTGACTTTGGCTGACTTTAAATCGATTTACTGACACGGTGCCGTAATTAATTACATTTTGTTCTGCAAAAAGCAATTTCCTGAACACACGCAAATGCGCGCGCACACACACACACACACACACACACACACACACACACACACACACACACACACACACGAGCGCACGCACGCACGCAGGCACGCACGCACGCACGCACGCAGGCACGCTCGCACGCGTGCACAAAATACACATATACTATTATGTGTTCACACGAGACATTTCGTAGTATTTTTGCCTCAAAAAATAGTGGCTTCAAACGTCACAAAATTAAGATGGCGCTAACATAGGAATAAACTCTGCCGATTGCAAAAATAATTATAAAATATATCTAGAATTGATAACATAATCATAAAAAAAAATAGCCCAATTGAGAATCTCCGTTTCAAACCGATTAAGAAAAAGAAGGTTTTATGTTTGTTACCTCATAACTCCGTCAGTTGTAAACCGATTTGAAAAACTTATTTTTTTTATCTCTAAGAATATGCTTTTAGATTGGTCCCATCAAAAATTTACCTTTGTTTACTGGCTTCGTTTTTAAGTCAAAATAATTTATTTGGCCACAGTTGAAGTCGGTTTTTTATTATATATATGTATACTACTATTATACATGTACAGCTCATGTTATGTCATAGGCGACGGTTACCGCTTTCCATCAGGTGGGCCGCCAGCTAGTTTGCCGTTCTAAGTTGCACAAAAAAAAATGCACATTCTGTAAACATACTTCTCGTATATATCTCTTTTGTACGCAATAAAGAGTTTATTGCGTTTGATGCGACATAAACAACTCCGGATGATGCAGTTACAGTTTTATCTTCGATATTTTAAAAATCTTACAAATCTAGTATAAAAGAACGTAATAGAACAAGGTAACAGTGTTTCTCTGGGGGGAAAGGGATTGTTAGTAATGGAGACTCAGAATCCCATTGCTAGCAATATACCCAACCATGTCGATCTCCTCGCGGTACCCCCTGGAAACTATCATGGTTAATTCCTGATGAATTCATCATGATGGGCTAACTGGCCTGTTTTCATTCTTATCTATCACCCTTCACTGGTGCTCCGCCAGCGTATCCCGTTAGCGCAGCCGGGGTTACCGTACCATTTTCACTCCTCAAAAAAAAAAACAGTGTTTCTCTCAAGAAATCACGTCTTTTCAATCGCGCAAATAGAATATTAAAAATTCGTAGGGTAGTATTGGCGAGTCGCTATAATTGTGCCGGTTATGTCGTATTAATTAAGTCTTTACTCCCATGATAATTTCGAAACAAATCTATTAAAATTGAATCAGTGTTTTGTTCAATTATAACGAGGCGTCGATTGCTTTTTGTCGCGCACGTACCAACGTTTGAATTATTCATGTCCCAATTCCGTGAGCGAATGTATATTTCATTCGTGCATTTTGTCAGCTTTGTGACAGCCCTAGTGATAAGCGTGCTTAATGTAGCACTCATCTAATTAGTTTTCGATACTCGTTTATCTGGGCCGAGGTTAGTCTAGTTGCCTGGAGTCAGAGGCACATAAATAGAAGGATATAGTCTTAGAATATATAGACAGAGCACGGAGCCTCGAAAACGGGTCGACTTTTCGTCAGCTAATTGTCAAATTGGCTGACTCGTTTTTTTTTTTATCAGCGTTCTATGTATAATGTATCTTGATGTATCTATATTTAATTATTTAATAAACAAAATTAGTTTTTACGCATTAAAAAGATACGAAAATTATAAAACAAAATAAATATAGAAGTTATATAGGAAACACTCATGACTATTTATCACGCAAAATTGTATTAAAAGTTGACCCGCTTTTCTCGGAGCATTTATATGGAGCGACTCTATCTATATAATCTAAGGATAAAATCAGAGGCAGTTGCAATACTGTCCTACAAACCAAAGCCATATTTTATCAGTACAAGAATTGGCAGCTTGGGTACCTCTGTAATTAAGCAGCTGTGTTTACAGCTGTTGCAGTTTGAAGAATGGAATTATTATGTTATGTATGTATTTACCAGAGAGAGAGACTTTGTACAAAAGCCATTTGCTTGGGCATTCCTTATGAATATCCTAGGTAATGTGTTATATAGATCACTTTGCGCTAATTGCAAATATAAGTATATTAAACTATTGTATATGGTACAAGATTATAACAAAATGTATAATTAACACTCAATAAATGTTAGACCATTATTTCACTGATCACAGAACAAGATATGACCAATATAGCTATTATTGGATTAAGTAGTCAATGGTGAATGCGAAGTGATATTTGTATGAACAAAAGGAGGACAATATGTTGTAATTAGTTAAGAATGTGATTTAAACGCCGCAACTGTGATCTGAATGATATGAATAATATTTGATATTTCACTAATAGATAATTGACACATTGAAGTTGTTATTGTCGGTTTATTTGCGACGAGCCGGTCGTTCTATTTTTTTATTTGCTTCTTTTTAAACTTTTCACACTAGGTGCTTTCTTTACGCTTTAGATTATAAAGAGAAACTTGTTGGATTATGAGACCCTTAGACGGCATAGCCAAAGTTAACTAGAGAAGTCAAACTTCTTCTTATAACTTTTTTGAAATTTATCGCTTTAAAAATTTATTTAGCTTATTTTTCAATATACTGTCTAAAATTTTATACTTTTATGAGCTCTCATAGTTGTTTGGTTGCCATTTCAAAGCTTTCCAATCATAGATGAAAAAAAAAAAATGTAAAATATCATATAATTAATTTAGAACTGACTTAATCTTTAGAGACTTGCATATTTATTATAGTAGAATCATTTCAGAGTTGATTTTATAAACCAAATTAAAGATTGATAATGAGTGCTTTAATTATAATTATTAGAGACCATACTAAAGTTGCACTCAATATAGGTAATCATAAAAAAGTTAGGGATTTGAGATTTTTACTAATTTTATGTCTTTCGTAATACGACGCACGCTCCCCTGAGGTAATTCAAAAGCAATATTACGACATATAAATGTAAATAACATATAGTTTGATAATATCGAATTTTTAGGAAATTTATTAGAATGTAAACGCTTCGGTAGTTCTGTATTTGGGAAACATGGGGAGGGTTGTGGATGTGTGATTATGGGAATCAAAGCTTTAACGCCTGTCACATTCGTGTTTCTACCGTGAAACGGTTGTGTTTGCATGGCTGTATTTCGGTTTGAATTTACAGGGTACAGAGGAATAACACCTGAGTCCTCAAGAATGGCGACGCATAGGGGGTATCATGGTCATAAGTTGCATTAAAAAAATGTTATTTTATCGTCTATTGCCAAAGCTACCATCCTTTTTTTTAGACAACTTAGAATGGCAAACAAGCTGACGGCCCACTTGGTGGAAAGTGGTAACCGTCGCCTATAGACACGAGCAGTAATGGTACTGCTCATGTCTCTCTCTGTCAGTATACTCTGTTATGTCCATGGGGACATAACAGAGTATACTGTTTCGCCCATGATACCTCCATGCGTTGCCATTCCTGAGGACTCGAGTGTTATTCATCTGTACCCTGTCAGTTCACTGCCATATCGCACCCTTAAAACCGAAACACAGACATGCAAATACAACTGCTTCACGGTTGAAACACGAATGGGACTGAGGTGCTAAAGCAAACGACTTTTGTGCAAAGTCTCCCTCTGGTATAGTCTTTTAAAAGTCTTTTTCTTCGATTACATTCTCTATATGCATATTTATAATAAATATATGAAGGTTTGCCACGTGCAAATATATTATGTTTTCCAAACACTTTCAGTTTCGGAAAGCCAGTTTACTAAACTAACCTAATTGAGAACGGAATACGAGATTGTGTTTACGTAGAGTAACGTGTTTAAACTCTACCACAATGGTATAGTAAATTAAATAGTAACCCTTCATTACATTGTTTCATATGTAAGACTAGCGATCGGTCCCGGCGTCACACGGGTAATTAGGTAGACGTTCTCGTTATTTTATTTTCTAATGTAACAAAACATAGTCTATTTTATTCTCTTATAAAGTATTTTGGTGAGTGTTTTAAAATAGGTTCAAGTGATTTTTTAGTTTATCCATTACAATGGCTGTGTGATTCCGGCATAGAATAGGCTGCCCCTTCCTTTTCCGTGGGTGTCGTAAGAGGCGACTAAGGGAGGGCGAGAGATGGGCAGCAGCGTCGTCTTTAAATATCTCTGAAGCTTAACTGCGGTTGCTAATACACCTGCCAATCGTGGCAACTACTGGTAAAACTCCCACAAGGGGGAGGCTTATGTTCAGCAGTGGACAGTTAAAGCTTGATATGATATGACGATCCATTACAAAAAAAAAGAAAAATATAAATTTTCCTTTTTATAATATTATTAGCTGACTCGGCAAACGTTGTTTTACCATATTACATTATTTCTAGAACTATACATGAAAATTTATCGTACTACAATTATTATATTCGATTTCCATCTTGCAACCCTATAATAAATAATATATTGCGGCACACACTCACGCACACGCACACGCACACGCACACGCACACGGACACGCATTCGCACTCGCACTCGCACACGGACACGCACACGCACACGCACACGCACACGGACACGGACACACACACACACACCTCTCTTTTCAAAAATAAATATATGTAATAGTATTAGAGATAGGTACCTTATGGAACCTTAAATGTTTTGCATTAATATTCTTTTCTTTATTCTTGTTTAGTATTTTATATTATTTTTTTTTTATTATTATTTCATTTTAAATGTATTTTAATTTTCGAGTATCTAAATGATAAAATTGTACAGGAACCGGATTGTAAATGGCAATAAATTTGAACAAAATTAGCCACTCACTGACTACTACGATACAGGCCTGCGAGCCTAGTGTAGTAATCACTGTATAAGAAATTGTGTACCCGACTTTTAGCTACAATAAAGTTATTTATTATTATTATTATATAAAAATCGCGATTAAGAAATAGGGGTTGATCGTAAAAAAGTGAAAATTTGAAATTATATGTATTTTTCAATGCTAAATCATAATAAAATAAAAATAAAAAAAATTGTTAAAAAATTAAAAAAAAAATTAGGGGTGGGTCACCCTTATCATTGAGGGGTATGAAAAATAGATGTTGGCCGATTCTCAGACCTACCCAATATGCACACAAAATTTCATAAAAATCGGTAAAGCCATTTCGGAAGAGTTTGGTAACAAACATCGCGACACGAGAATTTTATATATTAGACTAGTAACCCGGCCCGGCTTCGCACGGATAGACTAAATTTTCGAAAATACTTTATAACCTGTTACTTGTGGATAAGATAGCTTTCTATAGGTGAAAGAGTTTTTGAAATTGGTTTAGTTTTTTTTTATTTATTAATTATTTATTAATTAGTACATGTATGTAGGTAAAGATAAGTCGGACTTAATGCTAAAATCATTTATTTATCGATTACAAACAAACATACAATCAAATCTTTCATCTTTATAAAATTAGTATAGATAGTTTAGAAAGGTCACTGGGCGTCTTATTTTTCAGACGTAAGTCGGAAAAGAAGGAGATTTCGACTATATCGTCTGCATGGGTACTTCTGTCCCACTCGTGTTTCAACCGTATACCAGTTGTGTTTACATGGCTGTGTTTCGGTTTGAAGGGTGGGATATGGCGTGAATTTACAGGGTACAGAGGAATAACATCGAAACAATTCTGTTATGTCCATGATAAATAGTCCAAAGCTTGTTTGTAAGGCCATTGAAATCATTGTACTACTGTAGTTATAATACTGTTCTTATACTGTGGCTCGATATATTAATAGGTTTTATTTCCTCGCGAAGTGTATTGAAACCTGAAGTTTCATAGTAGAGGGCAACGACCTCGAGAGTGCCTTCGGACACAAAACAGAAGCTCAGACTCGTGTGACCGCTTTAAAAATTGATGCTGCTTTTAAAAGACTTCAAAAATCTTATTAAAGTTATACGCAGGCCATAGTGCTTGAGATATTTAAGTGCAGATTTTGCGAGACTAGCGACATGAACAAGAACTGACGATGGGCTGGTCGCATAGCTAGAAGAATCGACAACCGACGGGGAAAATGGTTCTTGATTAGCGACCGCGTACGGGCAGATGCAGTGTAGGACGACCCTTTACTAGATGGAGTGACGACCTGGATTGCGTTGCAGGGAGTCAGTGGATGCAGGTGGCTCAGGACGGTTCTTTATGGCAGTCTGTGGGGGAGTCCAGCAGTGGACGGATAATGGCTGATAATGTAGTTTTCTATGGGTTAAAATTATAAAGAGGAAAGATTTGTTTTTAACGGATAAACTCAAAAAATACTAAACAGATTTTAAAGATTCTTTCGCCTGTAGAGAGTTATATTATTAGAAATTAATACAGTAAAGAGGAATAACACCTGAGTCCTCAGGAATGGCAACGCATGGGGGGTATCATGGGCGAAACAGTATACTCTGTTATGTCCATGGTACTGCTCATATCTATAGGTGACGGTTACCATTTTCTGACATTTTTCATTTTTGACATTCTGAGTTGCATAAAATAGAAGTTAATCTATTTTGAAGAAGAAAAGTAGTTTTTTTTTTAATATTAGCGTAGAAAATAAATTTTCTTCGGCGCGCTGGTAAAAGCGGGACGTCGAAATTAAATAATATTTATCTTGCATCTGGCATTTTATGTTCTGATTTCAAGCTTTATATTGGATTCGAATGTTGGAGTCGCAGAGGTCACAACCTCGTGACCTTCAGCGTCCACCACTCTGAAGATACTCCAAAGATCAATATTATTTAGGTTAAGGGTTCCCAAACTTATTTTGTCTACTGCCTACTTTGAGAATAAATTATTTTTTAGCGCCCCCATTTTTTCGCCTACCTAAAACCATTATACTTCAAATAAAATAATCAATTATTGTGTAAATTGTGTAAATTAATAAAATTTTTGGTCTCTTACCCTTTAGGCTTGCAGCGCTTACAAGGGGGCGTTATCGCCCACTTAGGGAAAGGCTGATTTGACAAAATTACCTATTTTTCAAATATGACGTTTAAAAATTGTGTTATTTTTAAATATTGATTTTTTTATACAACTTAGAATGGCAAACAAGCTGACGGTCCACCTGATGGAAAGTGGTAACCGTCGCCTATAGACATGTGCAGTACCATGGACATAACAGAGTATACTGTTTCGCCCATGATACCCCCCATGCGTTGCCATTCCTGAGGACTCAGATGTTATTCCTCTGTACCCAGTAAATTCACGCCATATCCCACCCTTCAAACCAAAACACAGCCATGCAAACACAACTTCTTCACGGTAGAAATACGAATGGGACAGAGGTACCCAAGCAATTGACTTTTGTACAAAGTCTCCCTCTGGTAATGTTTTGTCTTCCACGAACTGACATTTTATTTATCACTGGCTGTGTCTGTGACTTTGTTTTTACATATGATATACTCGTACATTCCTCTGGAGGAAAGAGGAATTGTTAGTAATGGGGACGTTAATCCCCATTACTAGCAATATACTCTGTCAGGTCGATCTCCACGCGGTTCCTCCTAGAAACCATATATAACAATATAAATATACATACATACACGATTATTATAATACCAATAAAGCAACGTTGGAGATTAAAGCATAAGTTTTACTTAAAAGAAAACTAAATATATATATATATAGATAGATAGATAGATACTCTTTATTGTTTCCTCCAAAAGATTACAATAGTAAACTTATTATAAATATAAACAATTACAAGAAATAATCACAATGAGAAAACAATGGGCGACCTTATCGCTAAAAGCGATCTCTTGCAGGCAACCTTTGGATGGAGAGGAGTTATTTTAGGAGTAAATAAAGGAACAATAACATTTTCGTCACAATACATTGAGTTTTTTTTATATCAAACACTAAGACATACATAAACAAACAAAATGTCAATAAACTGTAAATTTTAACAATTAGTTTGGTAAAAGAACGCATCGACCACCCTATTAACAGTTGACTGACCGATTTTGAGACGTTATTTGACATACTATGCTCTATCTAGGTGAATACGATCTATACCATCCTTACCAATTACTACAGGTCATTGACTTGTACAGCAATATGTTTACATTCCGTGATACGTACAAAAACAACAATTCTGCTTCATTTATATTTCACTGTCCAGCAAATATTAGCAATTTGCAAGCATTTCATCAACGAGGGACGGTCCATGGCGTACTATTGGGGGGAAGGGGATTGTTAGTAATGAGATCTAACAGGCTCATTATCGGGGGAAAGAGATAATTAGTAATGGAAACTGAGAATCCCATTGCTAGCAATATACCCAACCAGGTCGTCCTCCTCGCGGTTCTCCCTGGAAACTATCATGGTTAATTCCTGATGAATTCATCATGATGGGCTAACTGTCCTGTTTTCATTCTCATCTATCATCCTTCACTGGTGCTCCGCTAGAGTATCCCGTTAGTGCAGGCAGGGTTTCCATACCATTTTCAATCTACAAAAAAAAACAGGCTCATTACTACCAATATACCCTAACAGCTCCACGCGGCTCTCCTTGGAAACCATTTTGGTTAATTTTAGATGAATTCATTATGATGAGCAAACAGACTTGCTTTTTCCTTCTTCCTGATCTGTCAACCTTCACTGCTGCTCCACCCGCGCTATCGGTATACACCGGCGGGGCACCAGTGAAGAATGATAGGTGAGGATGAAGCAGGTCAGTTAGCCCATCGTGACGAATTCAACAAGAATCGTTCACGATGGTTTCCACGTGGAGGTCGACCTAATAGGGCATATTGCCAGCAATGGAGCTGTCAAACTCCATTGCTAACAATCCCTTTCCCCCCAATGGCGTACTATTAGTCAAAATTGAATCTAAAGAATTATTTAGCTTTTTAATACGCAGTATATATAGGCGGCGGTAGTCACTTACCGTCAGTTGAGCGAACATCTCTATTTGCTTCCTGTGTAGTAAAAAAAAAAAACTTTTTATACGACTGAGGTGGCAAACAAGCTTACGGCCCACTTGATGGTAAGTTACCCAGGCTTATGAACGCCTGCAATACCAAGGACATTATGCGCGCGTTGCCGACCCTGAAGAAACCTCCTTATCATATATATTATACTATATGTGATAACAGTAATTTACTTGTTTTTTTTTTTATAACACGAAGCTGGCGAACAAGCATACAGCCCGTCTGATGGTAAACGGTTTTAATGTAAAATATCGAAACCACAAAATATCTACCAGAGGGAGACTTTGTACAAAAGTCGATTGCTTGGCTACCTCTGTCCCATTCGTGTTTCAACCGAGAAGCAGTTGTGTTTGCATGGCTGTATTTCGGTTTGAAGGGTGGGATATGGCGTGAATTTACTGGGTACAGAGGAATAACACCTGAGTCCTCAGGAATGGCAACGCATGGGGGGTATCATGGGCGAAACAGTATACTCTGTTATGTCCATGGTACTGCTCATGTCTATAGGCGACGGTTACCACTTTCCATCAGGTGGGCCGTCAGCTTGTTTGCCATTCTAAGTTGTATAAAAAAATCTGAACACAGCATTCCAAGAAGCTGCTTGGTAACTGAAGTGCGTAGGGGACATTGTGCTGAGCCGACTTTGATAATATTTGTAGCGATCGATTGTAATCTTATCTCGTGAACTTCTAAATTGCTGGAGGCCGTTATTGATCGGTAAGCTTCAAGCTTATCTTTCGATAGACGCATTTCCAATTACATATTGTTTCTGTACAGGTCGATATTGGCAATACATTTTGTATTTATTTGCTAGCTTTTTCCCGCCACTTCGTATGCGTGGATTTTTTTTATGCTCTGTGGTACAGTATTAAAGGCATCCCGTCCTCGCTATTGCATACGGGTGACGGAATGCCTATACAAAAGGGTACTTGGTGGGCGCAGTTTAGACGCAATATTTGAGGAGCATTAGGAAGTTAAATGAACGGCCGGATACTGCAACAAATGAGTATGCGGTCGGCCTCCGAACTGGCGACCTCTGCTGTCTACCGGTCCCCAATTCGAGGGATGTAGGAACACCAATGATCACTTCTAGGTGGCGTATTAGGACAAAATATACGTTAATTTTTAACTTAGACCTTCCGTTCAATTCGTTGTAGTTGTTTTTTGTTTTATGTGAGAATAAATAAACAGACAGATAGACAGGCAGTCAACATTTAAAAAAAAAATTGTTTTGGCAAATGCAGTGTACGACGATATTCCACTAGATGAAGTGGTGGCCTCAATGGCGTGCAATAGCAACGCATGGAAGGTATCATGGGTATCACAGTATACTCTGTTATCTCCATTATGTTTGTAATTAAATTATATTCGTGCAAAGTCAGGCCGGATCGCTAGTATAGTGTAAAATTAATTAAATCTGTACCCAGTAGCCATTTTCCATAAGCTAAATATGGCACTCACTGTTCACCCATGTGAAACCTTGTCACGCCTTTATCCAATAACCCATACCTTATTTAGGAAATCAACTTTTTGGAAAAATGCTATTTTTAAATTTGGATTACAAATTTTATTAAAATATTAAAAAAAAATAGATTTATGGTTACCAAAAATTAATCAACGGAACGTTATAATAAAAAAAAAATGGCACTTTTTAAAAGACATGAAATTATATTGACTGACGATGTAATTGATTACTTCTAACAAGTGACCGATTGCTTAATTGTAAGATTCTAATTGTATAAATGTATATTTATGAATTATATTAATGTATATTTAGGTCGACCTCCACGTGGTTCCCCCTGGAAACCATCGCGAACAATTCTTGTTGAATTCGTCACGATGGGCTAACTGACCTACTTCATCCTCACCTATCATCCTTTACTGGTGCCCCGTTGGTGTATACCGATAGCGCGGGTGGGGTTACCATTCCATTATTATCCATTAAAAAAAATTCACTTACATTAGGATAAGGATTCGAAGAGCTATATATGTATATGTTAAAACAATTAACAGTTCCAACATTATTAATATAAGTAAAATACCGAATAAGGGTCCGCACGTTCTTAACTGTATTTTTTAACTATACTTATTCCAAGAATTTCAGTCTAGTTCAGTGTTTCCCAAACTTAAATGAGTCGGAGAGCTGTTAGGGAGCGGAAAAAAAAACATTTTTATATCTGTAACAAACAGGTTCTCAATGTATTAGAAAAATAAAATTATTTCGCTATAAAACTTAACTAAAATTATACAATTTTACCTTAATATTTATTGACATTTCATTACTGGGTTCAGATGTATGTATATATATATATATATAAAACTTTTTCCATGACATTCTCGTCATTATCCACCATTTGTCATATCAACCACCATACTCACCACGTCAGAGTTCTTTTCATACTCATTTCATTTGGTTACTTGTATATGCTTTGACATACATACATAAATATACAAAAAAAAAAAAGGAAAATAAGTACAAGAAAAAAAAATTGTAACAATTTTTAATTATGTATTAAAAATAGGTCTGCGCACCTTACGACACTTCGCAAGGTACCCATTTTAATCATCTCGACCTCACTTTGAGCACCACTGGTCTAGTTAAATATAAATACATCGTGTTTGCGTATTTACGTCTGTTTCACTATACGTGGAATGCGCCGGCGTCCATATAAAACTATATATAGGCCATAAACCGTTGCTCCTGTGACCTGATTGTGGCCTCTATTTATGGGCACATTGCTAAACAACGCCATAAGCGTAAATCAATAGATTCTTATAAGTTTTTCTTATAATGCCCCGGGGACGAGATTAACAACAACTAGATGGAGAGTGTCTTTTTATAAATGATAGTAGCTCAACTTACTCGTATTTATTGTTGTGCGAGTGAATAGTGTATTTGTATCATAGACTGATAGTCACTTACGAGTATAATATATTGCATAAGGTGCAAAAAGTAAAAAATGCATTTAAAGGAAATATATTGTCTTGTATATGTACATATGTATTTTAATAATATGTTAAATGATTGACTGATTGACTGACTGACTTACTGTCTGACTGACTGATCGACTGATTGACTGACTTTTTTTAAATTTTTTATTGATGAATATTGGCAATATCGAACTCCATTGCTAACAATCCCTTTCCCCCCACCAGCTAACCATTAGGTAGAAACAGAAAGCGTATGAAGGGAAGTGGTGAAAATATGTAACATAATTGTAGCAACATACTGAAATAATTATACATAGTAATACATAAGAAGTACACATATAACACATATATCTGATAGCATACGCATAAATATAGCCGTATCGTATTATTAATAGTGAATTTATTGTACAGGGTGTTCATTTATATGGGTGCATATTACTACTTAAGTACGAGAATTATTTATGTCTAGACTGCTATTACTGTGGCGTCGAAGTCCCATATAAAGTTTATTGTGCTCACTTTCTGTCGCTTATTTTAGATTAATTTTAGGATAGATATTATTTTTCAAAACTTTTATACTTTTCTCCTAACAATTTATGAATAGGGGAAAGGGTTTATTAGTAATGCGGACTAATGGTCCCATTAGTAGCAAACCCTATCAGGTCGACCTCCACGCGGTTCCCCCTGGAGAGAGACTGTACAAAAGTCGATTGTTTGGGTACCTTTGTCCCATTCGTGTTTCAACCGTGAAGCAATTGTGTTTGCATGGCTTTGTTTCGGTTTGGAGGGTAGGATATAGCGTGAATTTACTGGGTACAGTGGAATAACACCTGAGTCCTTAGTAATGGCAACGCATAGGGGGTGTCATGGGCGAAACAGTATACTCTATTATGTCTATGGTACTGCTTATGTCTATAGGCGACGGTTACCACTTTTCATCAGGTGGCCGTCAGCTTGTTTGCCATTCTAAGTTGTATAAAAAAAAGTAAAAAAAACAGTTGTGATTAATACTTGTTGCATTCGTCATGATGGGTTAACTGATCTACCTTTTCATTCTCATCTATCATCTCACTGGTGCCCCGCCAGTGTATACCGATAGCGCAGGCGGGGTTATCATTCCATTATCATGCATTAAAAAAAATATGTATATTTCAATAACACAATTTGCTTTTTTATTGAGAGCATATAATGATTATCACGGAGCAGAGATTGGAGGACTATATTTAAAGCCAATTTCAAAAAAAGAGGGTATCTCAATTCGTTTGTATTTTTTTATGTTTGTTATCGTATTATTAATAGTGAATTCTTTTTTTTTTTTATCTGTATATGAGTCATTCATTTAAAATCGTCTAAAAATAAAAAAAATTGTTGACGACCCATTTTAGATTTTGGTGTAACTTTGAGGGACTTATTCTATGTCTAAGAATGAAATTACACGAATTTGATTTTTATAAGCGCTTGATTCCGCGCATTTAAATAAAAACTTCAAAATATGGATTTTTTTTAGCTAAATTAATTTTTCCTCAAAGTTTTTTCTTTTTGAAGATTATTCCATTATTGATTAATTCTTAGGTGAATAGATAGTATAAGTATACCAAATAATAATTTGCTCAATAAATACCTACCATTAGCGACATGTCTGAAAAGGCGTGTTTTTTAGTCATTTTTCCATCAGGTGGGCCGTCACTGTTTGTTTGCCATTCTAAGTTGTACACATAAAAAAAATCGACTTGAAAAAATAATTTTTAAAACTTTTATCGCATTATTCAGCCTATAAAATGAATTCTATGAGATAAAATTCTGAATGAAAGGTTCTAACCTTACTTTGGACGACTGCATTGCTTGTTTTGTTATTTTAATGTTTAGTGCCCAGCTGTTTTTTGACAGCAAAAATCCGTCAATTTTTTTTATGTTTTTCAGGTATGATTTTATTCCGAAAATTTATTTTATCTAGGTTCCTTATATAAATGAGTAAAGGTAAATTGATCTTCATAATTTGACTTTATCGCATTTGAAAGTAAATAATAGACTCCAGTAGCCATTACTAATAAGGTATTAATTATCATTTAAGTATATAATACAATATAAGACCGGATTCATGAAGAGTTTCAGTGGGAATGATTTACGGGAACTACATAGTTAGAAGCGGACAATTTCGCGGGAAACGGCTAGTAATTAATATAACCTGTTTAGAATTGGTGAAGGTATATAGTAAAGTAGAAGGAATTGTTCGGTTACCATTCCATTATCAATGCCATTAAATTAATATCATCCCAATCAATGGAAATGTACCTGCAGTGCGTAATTGATTTCAAATATCTTGGTCACATTATTGCAAGTACTTTGAAAGATGAACCGATACGACATCATAACCTTCAAGAAAAGAGTATATTCCTTTTTAAAAGGTCGGCAGCACACCTGTAATGCCTTTGGTGTTGTAGGTGATCATTAGCGGCGGTAGTCACTTAGCATCAGGTGAGCCGCATGCTCGTTTGCCTGCTGTGTTGTAAAAAAAAGTAGAAACACATAAAAAAAAAGAAAAAAAATCGAGAATCTTATTTTGGAATTCGTTTTGAAAAGAAATTCCAGTATTCCATTAAAATAACATTAGTGTGGCAAGTGATATCTCGACGGTAAATAGACGAGACGCTGTGAATACGAGCCGATAGCAGCGTGGTACTGCGACAGGGTACACGTCGCGGTGGTACGGACATATGGAATTTTTAACATTTAATTTTTACCAGAGGGAGAAAGTGGTAACCTATAGACATGAGCAATAAGTACCTCTGTCCCATTCGTGTTTCAACCGTGAAGCAGTTGTGTTTGCATGGCTGCGTTTCTTCTTGTCGTTCAATATGCTTGAATATGGCGTGAATTTTTTTACAGGGTACAGAGGAATAACACCTGCGTCCCCAGGAATGGCAACGCATGGGGGGTATCATGGGTGAAACAGTATACTCTGTTGTATCCATGGTACTGCTCATGCCTATAGGCGACGGTTACCACTATTCTAAGTTGTATAAAAAAAACATAGATTCATTATAATGCTAAATCCAATAAGTACATTTTAAAAAAAAGACTTTTAATTATCTGTTTAGGCAACAAAACCAGTTCAAGTTACAGCTTAACCGTAAAGTTTGCATCTAGTTTATGTTCTAATTTTCTTGTTGTTGTTCAATATGCTTGAATACCATTTTAATTTTTTTAATTCGTCACGATTTTTTTAATTCGGTTAATTGGCCTGCTTCGTCCTCACCTATCATCCTTCACTGGTGCGCCGCCGGTGTATACCGATAGCGCACCATACTATTAAAAAAAAAATAGTCCCGGTAGAAATTTTGAAAGATGGGATATGGTAATAAAATTACAGGATACAGAGGTATAACACCTTAGTCCTCAGGAATGGCAACGCATGAAGGGTATCATGGGTGACACAAAATACTCCATTATGTCCACGATACTGTTCATGTCTGTAGGCGACGGTTAGTACTTACTATCAGGTGAACCGTCAGCTTGTTTGCCATTTGAAATTTCATAAAAAAAGATATGACACAATAAATTGTGACGTCACTGTGTTGAGAAAAATAATCGTAGCCGTTCCACCTTAACCGATTCGTCTCTCCATTTACGCCCCGTCGCGTATAAACATAATATTAGCTCTACGAACATGTAATACGTTTAAAAATCACGAAAGGATCTTGGGCTTACAACGTGGGTTTGGCTTACCATGTAGATTGTCGATCGATACACGCCCCGCTGCTTTGTAGACACCACTCACTGTGATCTGTAAATCTAATTAGGAATATAAATATATTGGTATACGGACGGTTATACAGAGACCTGTATGTACCGGGGGAATCGGGGGGGATTGTTAGATTCACATTATCCCTCACTGGTGCCTCGCCGGTGTAAACCGATAGCGCGGGCGGGTTTACCATACCATTATCACCCATTACAAAACAAAACCAGCTCGGATGTATCTGGGGAAAAGGAATTGTTATTAATGGAGTCTAACTGACCTATTGCTAGCAATACACTCTATCAGATCGACCTCCACGCGGTTTCCCCTAGAAACCATCGTGGGTAATTCTAGTGGAATTCGTTATTATGGGCTGACTGACCTGCTTACATCGTCATCTATCATCCTTCACTGGTGCCCCGTCAGTGTATACCTATAGCCCAGGCAGGGTTACCATTTCATTATCATCCAATAAAAATAACCGATCCGGATGAAACTTTGACGGGCTTTATCCGGCGTTTCAATAAATAGTCCGGTCCTTATTCTTGTCTTAAATCAACTCACGAATTGTTTATTTAAAACTTGTTTACAAGAACGAGCGTGTATCGACTTTTTACGCAACTGCACAAAAAAGGAGTATAATTGTTTTTAGGGTTCACGTATGTGAGTTTATTCCGCCATGACTTCTAAGTGGTTGAGCAGTTTTGGATGTTTTTTCAATTTTCGTGTGATCCCAGCACCTCTACCTACCTCTTCCTTTCCCGTGGTGTCGTAAAAAACGAATAACAAGGCACTAGTGAGAGACAATAAAGATGGAAGCAAGTCTAACTAATTGGACAAGAATCAATCGCGATGGTTTCTAGGGGGAACCGCTTCTTTTACAGTCGACTGGATAAAATACATTCCTAGCAAGCAAGGGTTTTTAGACCCATTACTAGGAAACAACGCCTGCAATACTGGGAGTACTACGTGCGCGTTGCCGACCCTGAAGAAACCTTTTTACCTCTTTGTTGAAGAACTCCATACTGTAGTCTCTTAGAAAAGCTTGTATATATATGTATATATTTGGATGTATGTGTTTATTTATGTATGTGTATATGACTATGCTGTCACAGATATTATTTTTTACAGATAATTTTTTTTTTAACGCGCCACCTACCTATTTATGCTTTAATACCTTCTACCCAAAGATTGTCTGGAAGAGATTGCTTAGCAATAAGACCGCCTTTTGTTCTACACTATACTTATTGAAAATTGTTCAACAAATCCTGTTATGTTGGTGCAATAAAGTGTTAAATAAATAAATCAACCCCATAAAACCTAAACAGACCTCTTATAAGTCATGGCTGATCATGTAATAATATAGATTGCATTCTTCATTGTCGTAATAGTTGGAAGTAGTGTTTGAGGAGGGATTTTTCGAAGGATAATTTAGTTAAGAACTTTTTGAGATCAATAGCTATGGACAGCTCGTTGAGTACATGCTCGGAGTTTCTTTGCGCGATAGAATTCGAAATGAGGATATCTGCAGAACTAAAGTAACAGACATAGCGCGAAGGATAAGCTAGCTGAAGTGGCAATGAACTTGTCACATAGCTTAAAGAACTGTCATCTGATGGAGAAAAGGTTCTTGAGTGGCGACTCCATATGGGCGAATGCAGTGTAGGATGACTAGAGATGGGCAATCCACCCTTAAACTAGATGGGTGACGACGGTGAATGGAAATGTTTTTGGGTTTAAACCCCATAAACAGAATTAGTGGATGCTCATGGTTTGGGACGTTCCTATATGGCAGACAATATTCTATGCAGTACAGAATAAAAAACTTTTAATTTGATGTCCAGAAAGAGTGGACAGATACTGTCAGATTGAGTTATGAAGCGATGATGATTCGAATATTTGTCTAAACTGTTATGTTTTTAATTGGCAATCCTAAGGTATTTTTTTTTATACAACTTATAATGGTAAACAAGTTCTTTCAGTTGTACGGCCCATTTCTTTTGATGGAAAGTGGTAACGCTCGTCTGCCTATAGACTGATAGAATGAATCGCTAGTACCATGGACATAACATATTAGGGGCTCAATGCTGTTTCGCCCATGATATCCCTCCAAAAGTTTTCTTTGCGTTGCCATTCCATTGACAAACTTCAGTGTTGGCTTAAATTGTAGATAAACCCAGTAAATTCACGCCATATTCCACCCTTCAATACTGCGAAACACAGCCATGCAAACACAACTGCTTCACGGTTGAAACACGAATGCAAAAGACAGAGGAATCTCCACGCGATCGAGATTTTTGTTCAAAGTCTGACCAAAATCTGGTAAGGCTTTGGAATTAAACTTTGAGATCTCTTGAAAGGCATCTTCTCTAACTGTTAATATGCATTTTAGTTCATCCTTTATCTTGTAGCACAAGTTTTATTAACATTTTCTCCGCCTTTTAACAGTTTTTATTATATTTAATAAATTATATAAAGATATAAGTTATTTTGTATCTTTACAATATCTTGGCACAACAAGTTAAGGATATGTGCACAGCAACCGGGAACATTGGATATTTGAGTTTTGTTAATTGAATTGACATTTCTAGCGTTATCGGAAAAGTACGCGTCGCGTAACCCTTTTTCATTGGAATATTCCAGGCGTATTCAAACTTTTAACGTCAGTGTGTTGATATAAGAAAGTTTATTATTCCTTATTTCTTAAATTAGACCAGCCATCGCACTGAAGGTGTAAGTAACTACAAGCATTTAGTTCCTCATTTAACTCAAAACGCATTTCTCTATATATTTTATCTAAGTATTTTGTCGCTAAAGCTTTACGTATATTTTAAATTTTGGTTGCAATTTTTCGAAAAATTGTATCCAAACGGATGTTGCACCATCGATAATGGCGTCCCTGTTACAAATAAAGACTTTAACAGTTTTTTATATCATCGGTGTCTTAACTCAGCATTTATTGTAGTTTCGATGGAGTCAATAAAAGAATCATTTGTCTCTATCTCTGACAGTCCAGAACATTTTGTTTGGACGAGCTATCTTTTATAAGTTATACTTTTAAAAATTTTGGACAAGTGATAAGATGTTGAACATTTTGGCAGCATTATGAATTTGTAGGTTTACAAAGTAGCAGTTTCTCAGTTAGTGCTCCCATATGCGTAAATCTTTTTCCATTGAACCTAAAAAAATGAACGATGAAAGTTGGTCTGAGAAAAAAAATTCTAAATTTTTTTAATGATTTTTTTTTTAATTTTCAATAAATTTATTAAAAAAATAATAAAATAAATACAAAAAACGTCAGTTGTAAAAACGATTTGGATTAAACGCAGAAGTTTTTTTTTTTTATTTGTAAGAATTAGCATCGATAGGATACATGGATATTATTTAAAAAAAATATCTAGTACACATCTTAGGCTATCCACCATTATTATCCAATGACGACTCTCAGCTAACTTGTTATCATCAAAATAAACGTGGCAAAACTTTTATCCCAGTCGGTTGAAATGATGATAATTGATCAACGGAGAACATAGTACATCTCCATATAATAATAAAATAGTAATATTACATCTATTTACTTAAATTGTTATATATGATATAATTGTATCATTCAAAAATCCACTTACTTTTTAATTATTTCTTGTTAAGTATAAATATTATTTCAAAAGTCTTAATATGCTTTTTTTACTGCTTTTCCTACCTAACACGTTTCAAGTCACGTTACCAAGTCAGAGTAATGTGAACACGTTTGCATATTGTCGTCGCCTGTTTCAGCGTCGACGAAAGGGAATCCCCAGTCATAATGTATTGCATGCGTGGCGGTCTTACTTCAAATCCATAAACAAAGAGATAATTACAGAACTCGATACTAGATGGCGCTGTTTTTGTTTGAAGAAAGTTTGGAGGCTAAAATACATAGAATTTCATCAAACTTCCACAAAGAACAACATTTCTGTTTTTTCTAAGTCCGTATCTCTTCCGTATATTTCATAAGATATAAGCTTGGGCTACATTGTTATGCAACGTGATTTTGTCGCTGTCTTTCTAGCAGGGTTGACAGATATACGATTTAAATCTTACTCATACTATTATTTGTCTATTTTTTAATGTACGATCGTAAAGATTATGAAAAACAAAACCGACTTTTTTTTTATCAACATTTTTATATATTCACATCATCAGTCACATGCAACAATTTGTATCATAACTGTATTATTTATATAAATAACAGTTACTGACGATCGATATTTAAAGGGTATTGTTTTTGTGCTAAATATTTCATAAAAACGTTATTTAATACTTTGTGGATTATTAATTTAGTTGATAATCACTGGAAGTAAAATGGATGCTAATTTGAGAGATCAAGATCGTCGTATAAAACAGTTAATAAAAGAAAATCTACGTAAGTACTCTTTTTATACCTAGGTAGGTAAGAGTATAATAAACACAAAAGGTCTTAGATCGCGTGTGTTCGAAGCATTTATTCTAATTATTTAATTTAAAATTGTAGAAAGAAAAAAAATATTATGAGATCTCCAAATATATTTGGCGATTGAGACCCAGTGTCCAGATGATACCCAGCGTCGTCGCAACAAAGAAAAAAACGAGGATAAAGTAAAAGAAAATTTACTGAAAGAAGAAACAAACTGTTCTAAATGCTTAATTTATGGAGCAGGATAAAAGAAATGAGTACGGACTGTTAGTGGCTCAAGAATTTAAATATATACGGCCATGTGTACAGTTATGAAAAATTTTAAATATCTACGGGAAGCAAAAGGCCAACATGTTGATCAACTGCAACATGAAAACACTGAAAATTAATTACTTTCATTTTATTATATATAGATTTTTAAAATTTCCTGAAATATTATTAGTTAACGTTTTATTTAATATTGTAGAATTGATCAATACAATTTATAAAAATAATTTATTGGTATTACTTAATATTTTCAAAAAAATTAAAAACCTATTTTTTTGGGTGATTATGGGAGTTTATGGGTGTTTATTGGGTTTTTACCAAAGCACCGGGTTTAAACCCGGTGCTTTGCCCATCTGTAAGGATGACTTCTCACTAGATGACGACGAATGGAAATGTGTTCCAGAGAATTAGTGGATGCTGGTGGTTTGGGACTGTTCCTTATGGCAGTCTATGCGTGAGGCCTATGTCCAGCAGTGGACAGATACCTGATATGAAGATGATGATTAATTTAGCTACTTATTTTTAATTGGCAATCCTAGGTTTTTTTTATACAATTTATAATGGTAAACAAGCTGACGGCCCACCTGATGGAAAGTGGTAACCGTCGCCTATAGACATGTGCAGTACCATGGTATTATATAGTTACTGTTTAATATATGCCATTTGATTCAGTTTATATATATTTATATTCGAAACACAGCCATGTAACAATTTCATTGAAACACGAATGAGACAAGGTACCCACGCAATCGAGTTTTGCAATGTAAGGCTTTTTAGGCAAACTGGATGCATTTTAGTTCATCCTTTATTTTCAAGTTTCATTAACATCTTCTCCGCCAACAAGTTTTAAGTTATATTTAATAAATTATATAGAGATATAATTATTTAATTTACTTTGATGCCTGGGAAATTAGAAATTTATGTGTGAATGATTTTACGCGTCGCGTAGCCCCATTGATTTCAGGCGGTCATTGTGTTATAAATCTTATATCTTCCTAAATATAATTTTAGATATAATACTTGTCATTATATAAAAGCTTTTAATAAATTAACCAACCGGATAAAGACTTTAACAGCTTTTATGGAATAAAAGAAGTTCTTTGTTTCGATGGCTTAAGTCAACTCCACTCGAACTCGGAAAAGTATTTGTTTGCAAGCCCTTTTCAAGTTATACATTTAAAAAAAGAAGGCTATTGACTTTTTTAATCGGTTTAAAAAAGTAGCAGTTTCTCAGTTTGTCTGTATTTTCAATTGACTTCGAAAAGAAAAAAGTTGTAAATTCGATTATAGTTTTTTTTTATTATCTCAGCTCATAACTCCGTCAGTTTAAAACGATTTGGAATGTTATTATTATTTTAAAAGAATATAGCATATAGAAATGGGCAGCAGTGACCCTTTCAAAATAATACCCAAGTCTAACTGCAACCATCAACCTGCCTGCCAAGTGTAGCCACTTGTGGTAGTCACTAGTGGCAAAACTTTCTTTTACTGTAAAGGACAGTTAACGGCTGATATGATGATGATGATGATGATGGTGCAATGAAGAACTAGTTTTCCATATTAAAATGTATAGTAATTTTATAATATTTACTTAGATTTTATAGATAGAGCATCCAGCCACAAAAACTTTTTGTCAACTAATTGTCAAATTAGCTGACTCGTTTTTTATTAGTATTTTATATATTTGTTTACGCCTACAATGTATCTTGACGTATTATTTAATAAATAAAATGAGAGATTAAGCATTAAAAAGATGCAGAAATTATTAGACACAATAAATATAGAAATTATAAAGGAATCACTCATAACTATTTATCACGCAAAATTGTATGAAAAAGTTGACAAGTTTTCTCGAAGCATTTCTTTGGAAACACTTTATCATATATAATCTATATATATATATATATATATATATATATATATATATATATATATATATATATATATATATTATTGTTTGAATTTGTAAATTACATTGTTATTGTATTTATAAATATTATGAGCAATGTTAGAGATCTCTTCCATCAAGCCAATAAGTTGGAAAATGTCGTTAGCGGGGCAGCTGAAGTGCTACAACTATTATGATTTAGAATACATAAACAAATATACAGTTAAAAAAATTCTACATAAATACATATACTATAAATAAATATAATACCTGCTTATATAATAAATGTTAAAATAAGTGAATATACTACCTACAATAGAAATTTAGTTGAATGATTTTAAGGTTTGACAGTTCAATTAGAAAATATTAATTAATTAAACATAATAAATTGGTATTCACCTTTGGCAATGAAGAATTTTGTTAGGATCATCACTGAGGGCACTGCTATGTTATTACAACCATTAGTTTGGATGCTAAGTGCCGAGTTTCATTAATTAAGGCACGTCTATTTTCAGCTGAGGGATAATGACTTTGCTATTTACCTGCACAATAGTTGTGTAATGCGGGTTTGCTTGCATGAATTGGAATAAAAAGTAGTCCAGTACGTTTTAAGTTAAAAGAAGTCTGTTTAAAAAAATATTATAAATGATAGTTTATTCGATTATAGTAGTACAACCAGTTATTTTGATTTAATTTAATTATATAATTTTAACTACGTATTCTGAATTCAATTATTGTTATATTTTAATTTAACCATAAATTAATTTAACCATATAATTGTAAATACGCATTCTGAATTCAATTATTGTTATATTTTAATTTAACCATATAATTGTAAATACGCATTCTGAATTCAATTATTGTTATATTTTAATTTAACCATAAATTAATTTAACTATAAATTAATTTAACCATATTAGTAAATACGCATTCTGAATTCAATTATTCTTATATTACTGATATAAGAAAATTATTACTAGATGATGTCTAGATGAGGTACATAGGTGATAATTAAGGGAAAATTATGGAAATATGATAATGGACTTGGTAAGAGTAATAGAAATCAGAACAATAATATTTAGAAAGTTTGTGTCTGTCTATCAGTACGTAACATACTTCTGAAATCCATGTGCACGAGTTAGCGGGCAAAGATCTAGTTTTCAATAAAATGTGTGTCATTAAGTCGTTGATCAGTGTGTGTGTATGTGTATATAAGTGTGTGTGTGTTCATGATTGAAGCAGTTTTTTTTTGCAGCAATATGTTATATCTACTTTATATTATTATATAACCTGTAGTGTTCGTCTTAAAAGCTTTATAGCCTGTGCCACGATTCCGGTCTCTATAGCTCAGTGCTCTCAGCTAAGAGATAAATTATGACCGACAGTTTTATTTTACTGTGATAAATAGACTATAAACATTTAGCATTGCATAGACAATGCAACCTATTTTTTTTTATACAACTTAGAATGGCAACAAGCTGAAGGCCCACCTGATGGAAAGAGGTAACTGTCGTCTATAGACATGAGCAGTACCATGAATATAACAGAGTATACTGTTCCGCCCATGATACCCCTCATGCTATGTCATTCCTGATGACTCAGGTGTTATTCCTCTGTACCCTGTAAATTTACTGCCATATCCCACCCTTCAAACCGAAATACAGCCATGCAAATGCAACTGCTTCACAGTAGAAACACGAATGGGACAGAGGTACCCAAGCAAACGACTTTTGTACAAAGTATCCCTTTGGTGTGCCGGTTTGTTTGTATATTTAGAACTTTTATGCCTGCATAACATAAAACAAAATCGATTCCCGCTGTCTGTATGCTTAGATCTTTTAAACTACGCAACAGATTTTAATGCGGTTTTTATCAATAGATAGAGTATGTAATATGACGATACTTGTTCAAGATGTTGGAAGAAATCAAATCGACTGCAAGCTTTCATTGAAAATTAATAACGAAAAGCTTTTTATAATTATTTTTGTTCTCAAAATTATACCAGAAGTGTTAATGAAATTTTTACACGTGTTTTTCGATACGGCTAACAACAAGTGTGTGTTAATTAACAAAGTTCACGTCGTAATTGGGTAGCGTTAAAGTACTTAAGAATACGTAACGTTTGTGTAACTGTTTTTGTCACTTCACCTATGTAACTTTTTTGTAATGAAACTTTTATGAATTTTTAATTGGCTAAATAAACAGTTTATAAACTACGTAATCTCAATTTACCTTACTTGTCATATAAACAAGTTTGAAACATGATTTCGGCTCTAAACATTCGAATTCAGATTGTATTTAGATATCTTGATATCTCTTGGCAATAATCCATCATTTGATTATTTATTTTTAACACTAGCTTCTTCCTTCGACTTCGTATGTTTTATTGGAATATATTAATTGATTACGATGAAAATGTAACCTACGTTCTTTGGCATTACAAATACTGTTACAATACCAAATTTGAAGTCGACTTTATTTACAATATAATTCAATAAAAAATAAATAAATCTTTATTAAGTATTAATATTTTTTTTATCATATTAGCTGTTAACTATCCACTGCTGAACATAGGCCTACCCCCATAAAGGGAGTTTTGCCAGTAGTTGCCACACTTGGCAGTAGGTTTGGTAACCCAAGTTAGGCTTCTGGTGATGTTTTAAAAGAGACGTTGCTGCCCTTCTCTCGTCTATAAAAAAAGGAAGGAATGGGCCACCCATTTTATTCCTGGATCATTCTCTCGTCTATACAAAAAGCAAGGAGTAGCCCATTCTATTCCGGGGCCATACAGTATTTTTTTTGTGTGCATATTGTTAACATTTATAATCTGTATCATTCTTTAAATAGAACGATAAAGAGTAATAAATGAATCATTCGTTCAATCAACATTGTGAATGAACGACTCGAACGATATGCAAATATTTCATATTTTTTTTTTATAACACAGGGCAAACAAGCATGCGGCTCACCTGATGGTAAGTGACTACCGCCGCCTATGATCACCAACAACACCAGCGGCATTGCAGGTGTGCTGCCGGCCTTTTAAAAAGGGATATACTCTTTTCTTGAAGGTTATGATGTCGTATCGGTTCGGAAATACTGCTGCTGGAAGTTGATTCCAAAGAATGGTTGTGCGTGGAAGAATAAAAAGGTATAAAAATGATTAAAATAACCTATGTGTATATGTCGAGCAATGGTTCAGACATGAGTTGTGTCTACAGTATAGAAGATAGATAGATAGATAGATACTCTTTATTGTTTCCTCCAAAAGATTACAATAGTAAACTTATTATAAATATAAATAATTACAAGAAATAATCACAATGAGAAAACAATGGGCGACCTTATCGCTAAGAGCGATCTCTTCCAGGCAACCTTTGGATACTACATTATGTTTATTTAATATACGGGAAAATAGGGATAAACGGAGCGACAAAAATGTGGGCCGACAACATTGTGGGCGACTCACTTTTCTCGGTCGGTGAGCTCGGATTCTCTAGGGCACAGAGGTACCAAGATGTTTATTTATAGATGATAATGGAATGGTAATATTGTCTATGCTGTTGGTGTACACTGGTGGGGCACCAATGAGAGATGAGGTCAGGGAAGTTGACTCATCGTGACAAATTCACTGGTTATTAGCTACGATGGTTTCTTGTGGCCTACGTAGAGGTGGATATTTTAAGGTATATTGCTGGCAATAGGGCTATCAGTTCCCACTATGGTATCAAGATTGAGAATCTAAGAAACCGCTGTTTTAGAGTAACGCATAAAATAACAATAAATTTATTAAAACTGTAAAAAATTTATACAAACAAACCTATAAAAAGTTACATAGCTTGAAGAATTGATAATCGATGGGGAAGAAAGTTTCTTGAGTGGCGACCCCGTACAGGCAAACGCAGTGTAGGACGAGCCCCCACTAGATGGAGTGACGACCTGAAATATATTGCAGGGAGTCAGTGGATGCAGGTGGCTCAGGACCGCTCTTTATGGCAGTCTATGGGTGAGGCTTATGCCCAGCAGTGGACGGATAATGGCTGAAATGATGATTTGATCATTTTCATCATCACATTAGCTATTATTTACCCATTGTTAAACGTAGGTATCCACCATAGACTATTTATTAAAAAAAATTTATGATACTTAAAATGCCAAATAAGCTGACGGCCCATCTGCTTCAATGTAATAACCGTCACAAACTATAAAGAATATACTGTGACGCCCATGTTACCCCTCATACAGTTATATTTCGTGTGAGCTCGTTCATTCCATTATCTGGTTTTGTTGCGGCTTCGTGTCCTTCACCTCGGATGCTCGCCAAAGATATTATCGATTTAGATAACACTCTGTCCACTGCCAAATTGTGTATGTGCAAAAGAATATTCTTCAATAAATAGATAGATAGATAGATAGATACTCTTTATTGTTTCCTCCAAAAGATTACAATAGTAAACTTATTATAGATATAAACAATTACAAGAAATAATTACAATGAGAAAACAATGGGCGACCTTATCGCTAAGAGCGATCTCTTGCAGGCAACCTTTGGATGGAGAGGAGTAATTATAAACAGTTTGATCGGAGGCACGATGAAAGTTCTAAATTACAATAGTAAACTTATTATAAATATAAACAATTACAAGAAATGATCACAGACATGTGAATGGATCATTATTTTTAACCGGTGCAGTGAAAAAATTAAAATTTTCGCTGGAGGGAGAATCGGAAACTATTATTAATCGACTTTAAAATAGGAGGAGGTTTATTTAAAAAAAAAATTTATTTTTATACAACTTAGAATGGCAAACAAGCTGACAGCCCACCTGATGGAAAGTGTTAAATGTCAGCTAATGCCAAAATAAATGCATTTATTAATGAACGAAACATTTATTGATTGAACATTGTGATCATATTGATAATATTTGACTCGACGCTCTATCTAGAAGGATGTTAATATCATAGACTTAAATTATATAGATGGAGTGTCTTTTTTTACAATTTAAAATGGCAAACAAGCTGACGGCCCACCTGATGGAAAGTGGTAATCGTCGCCTATACATATGAGCAATACCATGGACATAACAGAGTATACTGTTTCGCCCATGATACCCCCCATGCGTTGCCATTCCTGAGGACTCAGGTGTTATTCCTCTGTACCTTGTAAATTCACGCCCTTCAAATCATGCAAACACAGCTGCTTCACGGTTGAATCACGTATGAGACAGAGGTACACAAGCAAACGACTTTTGTACAAAGTCTCTCTCTGGTAAAACTCTGTCTCTGGCAAAACTGTCTATGCAAATAATTCGCCAAAGATCCAAGATTGTGTTCTATGAAAAAAAACCGACTTCAAAAATAGCAATATCTGTGATTTTGATTTAAAAACTAAACTAATGAACAGAAAACGTTGACAAAATGTCTATGGAATAATCTAGAAAAAATATCCTTTTTTAGATATAAAAAAAAAAAGAATTTTCTATTTGTCCATAGCTTAAAGAGTTTTGAGAACGATAGTTGCAAATATAAAAAGGAAACGGCTGGTGGAAACCTCTGGTGACCAGAAGGCTGGCCTATACTTTGGTCAACGCATTTCCATTGCTATTCAAGCGTGGAAACGCAGCAAGTATCCTAGGCACCCTACCAGCTGGCAGCGATCTCAAAGAAATTTTTTATCTTTAAATATTTTTTTAATTACTTGTTCTTAATATTTATAGCACCTAGATGTTAATTCTAAATATATCAAACTGAGAACTCCCTCATTTTTAGAAGTCGGTTAAAAATATAGTCCTCCAATCTCTGCTCCGTGATAATCATTATATGCCCTCAATAAAAACGCAAATTGTGTTATTGAAATATTCATACATTATTTATGAGATATTACCAGGGGGAGACTTTGTACAAAAGTCGATTACTTGGGTACCTCTATCCCATTCGTGTTTCAACCGTGAAGCAGTTGTGTTTTTATAGCTGTGTTTCGGTTTGAAGGGTGGGATATGGCGTGAATTTACAGGGTACAGAGGAATAACACCTGAGTCCTCAGGAATGCCAACGCATGGGGATATCATGGGCTAAACAGTGTATTCTGTTATGTGCATGGTACTGCTCATGTGTATAGGCGACGGTTACCACTTTTCATCAGGTGGGCCGTCAGCTTGCTTGCCATTCTAAGTTGTATAAAAAAAAATTACTTGTACAGCTTTATGGCATAGAAATAAAGTTAACAAGTATAGTATAGCAGTGGGTAATATAATATATAGCATCTATATATTATAGTTACAATAACTATATACTGGGGGCCTACCATGAAATGCAATTTCAAATTTTCGGACTCAATTTCGCGTCTTTGTTCGTACCTAAATCGACCCAGTAAATGGAGCTTAACGTTTCATTCATCATAAATCCTATCCTAATTAGTCCAGAGGAACGATATTTTAATATTTTTAAAAATTTTAAACGGCATGTATTATGTAATTTAACATCAAATTTCTATTTCGTTCGTCCCCGAAATTTCGGAAAATATTTCGTGGTAGGCCCTCTGGTCCCATAATGAATCTTTCTAGCATAGAGTTATGGAATTCATTGCCTGTTGTCATTAGAAGTACAAAATCCATCGATGCTTTCAAACGACAAGTGAAAGATTATCTTTTCTCTATCTGATTGTTTCTTCATTGCAAACATTGCCATTCTTTATTTATGTATTTATATAATTATTTATTTTATGATAGTTTGTTTTCCTTGTGCCTATAATTATGAATATATATCCTAGTATTAGGTACATATATATATAATTGAATTCTGCTTTTTTTTCTGTGGAAGAAATATTATTTCGAGGAGAGACACGTGCAGACTATATTTATTGTACGGCTATGGTGTCTGCCCACACGGCAATTAATAGGATCCAATAATAATATGTTAATGTCCTCGTTTTACGAACTGCGTCCACTTTACGACAGACGTAAACGCTCGCCCCTCGGACTTCGTCGAGATTGTGTGTGTTGGCGTTGATTCAATTGTTATTTTATTTGCCATTCTTCTCGATTGTACTAGATTTAAATGTAAAGTAAGATGTTCTAATTCTGTATAATATTAATATATATAAAATACATATAAAATAGTTACACACATTTTGTAAAAGTTTTGGTTAAAGGGGAACAAATAGAAGTGGGTAGGTAGCGCAAGAGTGAATTAACATATTTTTTGTGCATAATACAAAATCCTATAATGCACAAAAATATCAAATAAATATAATTTATTAATCACTATAACAATATATATATTTTAGGACATTTTTTGTCAATTATCCATCTAGATCAACTGCAAAATCGAAGTCTCTAGAGTCATTTTTTTTGCAGATCAAAATGGCGACTGAACAAGCGCAACTGGCGGGGGCCACGACCCCCGGGGCGGACAGCACCGCGGACCCCACGCAGGCGGTGACCCCCGCCCCACGCAAACAGGCGCGACCAAGAGGCAAGCCGCAACCAGAACGACCCAAGAGAAGCTTGCTATGTTTAGGGCTGGAGAACCCGTTTAGGAAGTTATGTTATGATATTGTGGAGTGGAAGTATCCTTTTAAATATAACACCTTAGTCCTCGAGGACAAAGTATAATGACGCTATGACATGATGCTGTTCATGTTTATTGGCAATTAGCACTTTCCATCAGGTGGTCCTTGAGCTTATTTTCATTTGTAGTTACAAGAAAAAAAAAATAAACAGACAGCTGTTACAAATATATCTATCATAACCAAAAATGTAGGTAACACTGATTGCTAGATATAGAGTAAATAAAAAAAAAAACAAACTACACAAACACGATACGAGAAGGCGCCAAAATAAAATCCAGGCACTTTACTTAATCTATGATACAAATGGTGTACTGAAAAAATAGTCTTATTTGAATTTAGAACATGCCAATTCTATCTTTTTTCTTTTGGCGCCATTTTGTTAAATGAGTTATTACAAAGAAAGAAATTAAATAGCAAGATAAAAACGTATGACTATATATATTAAAGTTTGTATGTTTTTATTATAATCCGAGGTTTTCATATGCAAATAGTGCAGAAGAGTTGTCTGTAATGTATAAGTTATTTATACTTGCGTTTGAGGTACTTATTATGCTAAAGATTCCTTTATAGAACCTTTTTTTTTCAATGTAATTTCCTTAATTCGCATGATGCCAGACCATTTGAATATATGATATTGACGACTATATTTGCCAATTGTATAGCTCTAGCAGTGTTCACGCCATATCCATTTGGGGATACGAATAATACTAATCAAATATTGGTAAGTATAATTAAGTTTTATTGAATGAATGAATGAGTAAATTTTTATTTGCATCATGACAGCATATCTTTACTAATATTGTAAATGAGAAATTTTACTTGATTGTTATTTTATAGCAGCTTACCTGCTTAAACATCAGTATTATCGTCATCTGGGACGTCAGCTTGTTTGCTAAGTTGTATAAAAGAACTAATTAGTAAGAAATTTGGTATATAATATAATATGACGTAAAGAACTCATTTTTACCACGGCTAGTCAACATATCCTGGCCACATGTTAAAGCTAGTCATAAAATAAATATCTGTTTAATTGAATATAATCCATGGATCCATGTAGTGAACTACATAGTATAAAACAAAGTCGCTGTCGCTGTCTGTCCGTCCCTATGTATGCTTAAATCTTTAAAACTACGCAACCGATTTTGAAGCGGTTTTTTTTTAATAGATACAGTGATTCAAGAGGAAGGTTTATTATATAATACATGCATAATATTGTAGAGAAACACTGATAATTTTAGAGGTTTCTAATGTAATGTTGTAATGTAATGGGGGGCCGGCGACGCTATTTAGTATTAGCATTGCACCCGTGCGAAGCCGGGGCGGGTCGATAGTAAATTATATTAATATAAACTATTATTATTATATTTTTATTGTAAACCGTGGAACGATCGGCTCTAGGCTAGCTCGCTACACCTACTACGTTACAGATTTTTGAAATTATCAAATTTCGATTAGAGGTAATGAATGAATGAGTATATTACCTACATAAATTAATGACCTACATAAATTTCATGGAAATGACGTTGCAAATTCGAGTTAAGCAAGAGACGTTGTTGCATTAGCGCGTGGTACTACATTTTTGTTCGGTACAGCGCATGATGCATAAACGCTCGAGGGGCTAATAATAATTTCTATTAATTAATTAATTAATCAATATTTATTGTGTAGACATTCTTTTTATATTCCTGATGTATTACTTATTATACATACATACATATCTGTCACGCCTGTCTCCTATTAGGGTAGGCAACAATGGAACGCCAAATGCTTCGATTCAAACAAACCTCTTTCGCTTCTTCCACATTCATCAATCTTTCCATATACGCTCGCCGGTTACGGGTACTTTTAATTTTACCGACATCTCCATTCATTCTTGCTCGATAAATCTCTTTCGTAATTCTTCTTTTATCCATCCTCTCTAAACGGCTAAATCAACGCAACATTCCTTTTTCGATTTTTGTCACTACATCGTCTTTCAGTCCACACTTCTCTCTAATCACACTGTTTCTTACTCTATCTTTTAATGTAATACCACACATTCTTCTCAAAGCTCTCATCTCTTTTTATTAATAGTCTTACTGCATTATACATTTATTAGTTAATTAAAAAAAAAACACTCTGTGTCAGACTTGCACTACGAAGGTTTTGTATCCAAGAAGTATTATCAATAAATACAAAATTATTCCATCAAGGGCAGAGTGCCAAATAAAAAAGTTAAAAATATCTAGCTCTCTGTTATTATATATATCTTTTGTTTCCTGCACATTTCTTTCTTCCTTCCTTCCTTCCTTCCCTCGAACTCGTCTCATGCTCGCTAGTTCCGGAGACTCTTGATTCTTACGTCGAATAGAACACGGTCTATTTACGGTTTAGTTAATTTAGTTTAGATCTCCTCTGGTATCTACAGGCACTGTTGCATGCTATCACTGTTTTGTTAACTTTATATCTGTGTGTTAAAAAGGGAGTAAAAGAGAGAGAGAGAGGTAAAATCTGTCGTTTTCAAAAATTGAGATTTCTTCAGATCTGTATTTGTTTTTCTTTTTTACAGGAAAAAGTAGAGTGGATATTTATGGTAATATTCACGGGAGAATGTTTCATGAAGATCATAGCTTATGGGTTCCTGTTCCACCCAGGAGCGTATTTGAGGAATACATGGAACAGTTTGGATTTTACGATAGTCACTATTGGGTAAGTTGAATTTTGTCAAACATTAATCAATTATTTGAATAAATATAAGTATTTAATTACATAATTTTATAAAATTATTAAGCTCAGCTTTTTTTTATTTTATTTTTTTAGAAATACCACGAAAGTGATAAACAAGCATACAGCCTGTCTAATGGTAAACGGGGACTGTAGTTTATGAACGTCTGCAATACTAGGGGAGTCACGTGTGTATTCCCGACCCTGAAGAAACTTTAATATACCCTTTTTGAAAACCCCCAAAAATAGTCTCTTGGGCAAACCTCGGCAAGGACCTCATTACACAGCTTGAGCGTTCGCTGGAGAAAATTCCTTTAAAACTGCACTGTACTTGATTATTTAGCTTCAAGCGTGTAAGGATGAATTCTCTGTCGATGGTGACCGGTGTGATGGTAAAAATACCTGTAGGTATCATTTCAGACGATTCCTTGTTTGAAATGATGTCCAGTTACTTGTAAATGGGTCAAGCAAGACCCTCGTCCAACTTCGATGGACCTTTCAACTGTTCAACTTCGATTCCCTAGACAAGCCGATGCGAAATATAAAAGAAGCATTTTATAAAATAATTTCTGGTGACATCAACTTTTTGAAGACTCGAAATTAAAAATTGCATGGAAATTAGACAGCAATTATACTTAGAAAATAACTTGGCTATTATGGCTAATATTTCTCAATATTATTAGGCGTACAAATAAATTTTTATTTCATCTTCATGTCTCAACGGCTGATCATCATCATTATCTCAGCCACAGCTGAATATAAATCTCTCCCATAGACTGTCTTTGCCATTGTGAGGATATTGCTAGTAGTTGTTACGCTTGGTAGGCGGATTAGTAACTGCAGTTAGGCTGGAGGGGAAGGGATTGTTAGTAATCTCTAATAGGGTCTAATAGCCCCATTACTGGCAACATACCGTCTCAGGTTGACCTCCACGCGGTTCCCCTTGGAAACCATCATGTTTAATTCTAGTCGAATTCCTCATGGTGGGCCAACTAACCTGCATTCATTCCCACCTATCATCTTCCACTGGTGCCTCGTCGGTGTATACCAATAGCGCGGGCGGGGTTACCAATCCATTTTCACCCATTAAAAAAAAAACTGCAGTGCAGGCTTTGGTGATGTTTTTAGAGGGATGCTACTGCTCACCCCTTAACCGTTAAGTTCCATTAGTTGCCTTTTAGGACACCCACGGGAAAGGAAGAGGTGGCCAATTCTATGGCGGGACTACACGCCGGTTTTTTTATTTATTTTCTAATAAACCAGAGAGAGATTTTGTATAAAAGCCATCTGCATTGGTACTTCTGTTCCACTCGTATTTTTGCCGAGAAGCAGCTGTACTTGCATGGCTGTGTTTCGATTTAAAGAGTGGAATAAGGCAGTGAAATTATGGGGTACCTTATAGTCTTCAGAAATGACAACAGTTGCATCTGTCCTGTAATATTCATTTACTATTCATGTGTATAGGCAACGGTTACCAATTTCCATCAGGTGGGCCGTCAGCTTGTTTGCCATAATAAGTTGCATAAAAAAAAAGGTTTTTTAAACGCGTCAAGAATAACAAATTCTGTTCATTGTCACACTATAAGTAAACAACGCATATTCTGTTACAAAATATTACCCACTGTTAACACTTATAGAACAAGATTCTTAAAAAAAAGATATAAATTTCCCTGGCCGTGTATAGATTTTAAAAATAACAGCGTAATGGCGCGGTTTACATGGCAAGAACGTAAACTAATATTACCTGCTCATTTAATTCATCTAGGTTTCTGAAAACCAAAATGTTTTACGTTTCTTACTTTTTATGAATGAGATATTTATCAAGTTTATATATTTTTAAGATTTTTTTTTATAAGTACTAGAACTATACTGTTTTCTCTATTTATTTTATTTATTCTTTATTGCACAATAAAACTTTGTACAAGTGGCGAGCTTAACGCCATATGGCATTCTCTACCAGCTAACCGTTAGGTAAAAACAGAAAGCGTATGAAGGGCAGATGTGGTGAAAAATATGTGACATAATTGTATCAACATACTGAAATAATTATACATAGTAATACATAAGAAATACACATATAACACATAAATACTACTTATAATATTTAAATTTAAACTTATATGTATATATATATACAAAACTATGGTAAATATTATGAGATATAGTAACTATTGAGGAACCTGTAACGTACATTGCCCGCCGGCAATTAATTTTATTTTTATTTATTTATTTACAAGAAACATGGTAAGTATATATATGTTACAATAAGTATATTTCGCCATAAGTAGGCATGCAAATATTAAAACTTAAAAAGAATAAATAAGTCAAAAAAATTAATGCTTCTTTCCACTCAGGGTTTGCTGGAAGAGAACTCTTACAGAGTTAAGCTCGCCTGTTGTACATCTTTGTTTAATATATTCAAATTCAAATTCAAATTCAAATTCAAAAATCATTTATTCATGTAGGACATTTTAGCCGCTTATGAACGTCAAATTTTTACATTATAATTTTATATTTACCCTACCGTCCAGTTCGGTATATAGATCCAATTGAGAAGAACTGGCAAGAAACTCAATTGAATTACTTTTTTTTTTAAAGCCAGTTTATTTACAATGTATATTTATATAGGTGTCTATGTCTAACATTAAATGAAAATTCAGTGCATGAACAACTATTGCCATGCACACTCGTCATTCAAGTAATCGTTTAGTTTAATAACATATGACTATGTAATTTTTGTGTACAATAAAGTATAAATGAATACTTCCGAATATAGGACGTTCTCAGTTCGTCCGATTTTAATGATTCATGTTGCAGTTCATAGAGTTTATTCCTATGTTGGTTCCATATTTTAATTTTTTATTTCTATAAACCTTTTTTTATGTCAATGTTGTGCATGTCTATAATTATATTATTATATTTCGTTTTTTAATGTACGTTGTAAATATATGTATTTGTATAGTTGACTTACCTAAACAAATAAATAAATAAAATAAATATTAATTGAATGAAAGATGAACATTGCTAGTTGCAAAGCAAAATTTCTTTATCGGTACATTATTCCGTGTGGTACCGGCTTAGGGGCCATCCTTTCCTTACTCGTGACTAAGGGAACTTAATGGTCGAGGGATGGGCCGCAGCGCTCTTCATAAATCATCAGCAAAAGCATAAGTCTAACTTTTGTTGTGAACCCGCCTGCCAAGTTTGGCAATTACTGGTAAAACCCTCAATGGGAAATACCAAAGGTACTTTATGGGCAAACCTATGTTCAGCAGTGGACAGTTAATCGTTGGCGCGATGATGTAGGTAGATGACATAACTCCGTGTCCCGAATTCAAGAATTTTTAATCTAATGTACTAAATACACTGTGATGTCCACTGTAGCGCTCACGGATTGCAATTTGTTAGGGCATTTGTAATTACTAAACGCGCTATTTTATTTAAAAATTTGAAAATTTTCTGAGACACAGGATACACTGTGACTCCCATGGTAGGTACTTATGCGTTGCTATTTCAAAGGATTTTAAATTACTCGAAAAATTTATGGTTATTTGTATGATTGTTTGTTTTCTGTTTACTCTAAATATTTTTTATTTTTTTCAATAGTATAGCGAGTCAGGCGCTGCAGTATATTTCCAAGGATGCGTTTGACGTGAAGGCTTTGAGAGCTTTCAGAGTGCTTCGACCACTTCGGCTGGTCTCCGGTGTGCCAAGTTAGTAATAAATTTATTTACTCTATTATTACTAAAGTATAAAGTGCCAACTTTATCAAGAACAAGCCGGTTTAATATCGTAAAACCGGTTTCTTTTCATGATACGAGTAAATCCGGTATCATTCCTTAATCGTTACTAATGTATCATTTCTTTTAAAATCGACGAGGATTCTTAGAAAATTAGAATCATAATTATCATAAGCGTTACTTTTTTTTTAACAAAAATTTTGAGTTTCCAATGTACAAACTTAATTTTTTTTTTACCACTGAGGTGGCAAACAAGTATACTGTCCACCTAAGAGGGGGAAAGGGATTGTTAGTAATAGAGACTGAGAATCCCATTGCTAGCAATATACCCAACTAGGTCGACCTACTCGCGGTTCTCCCTGGAAACTATCATGGTTAATTCCTGATGAATTCATCATGATGGGCTAACTGGCCTGTTTTCATTCTCATCTATCACCTTTTACTGGTGCTCCGCCAGCGTATCCCGTTAGCGCAGGCGGGGTTACCATACCATTTTCACCCATAAAAAAAAAAACTGCCACCCTAAAGATAATAAGCGGTTACCGTAGTCGTATGAACGCCTGCAATACCAAGGGTATTACCCGCAGTTGCTGATCCTAAAGAAACCTCTTTATCCCTTTTTTGAAGAACTCTATGCTGTAGTTTCTTTAGAAAAACCTCGACAGGGAGCTCATTTTATAATCTGAGTTTTCGTGGGAGGAAACATCTTGGAAACTGCACTGTATGCGACCATCAAGGCTAAGGGATGAGGTGAACTTCCTGTCGATGGCGTGCAGTACGATGGTAGATGGCTGTGGGCATGGGCATTATATTGAACAATTTCTCTAAGCACAATCAGTTGTACAAGCGATAGAACACGTAGAATGTTGACGATGACTCCAAATATTCCCTTCATTTAGAATATGGCGTTAATCGTCCGGCGTTCAAACTGAGAAAACTTTACTCAAATTGTTAAATAGATAGATAGATAATTTATTTGCATTACTTACAGCACACAAATAATAATACAAACATGCATATAGTACAGACATACACACTAGAAAGAGATAAAAGAATGAAAAACAAAACAAAAAACAACTTTCCCTCGTTCATGCGTGTGCCACAGTAACACAAAATGGTCACAACTCAGTTTATTGCTTTGCCTTCAAAAGAGCAAAACACTGATATTCTGTTGTTATATGTTCCAGGTTTACAAATCGTGTTGAATTCTATCCTCAAAGCAATGGTGCCGCTGTTCCACATAGCCTTCCTGGTGCTGTTCGTCATTATCATTTACGCGATCATCGGCCTGGAGTTATTCTCTGGCGCCCTTCACGAGACCTGCTTCAAAAATGACACAGGTACTTTTTAAACAATAACTATTTTTTCCCACGCCTTTGCCTTCCTTTCTCAAGTAATGAGCTATGAAATGCAAAAAGAATTCTTGAAATTCGATTGATAGTTGCAGAGATAAGTGTGTTCATACAAAGAAACAAATTCTTCTCCTTTCTTACATTGGTATAAATAAGAAGAGCTTCTATAGACTAATACGAGTAGAATAAAGAAAGAGAGGGAGAGAGAGAGAGAGAGAGAGAGAAAGAAAGAGATTTTGAAGATCTCTGGAATTATCACTTGGATTTCAAATCATGATAGAAACACGATATAAGGCGCGGGATGCAGCCAGTATTTGATATATGCAGAAGTGGCAATAGTATCTTGAACAATGCAAATAATTCAAATAGGCTTCTAACGCGAAAGCTATCTAATATTATTATTCACAGTAATTCATTTGTTAATTTTTTTGTGATTAGTATTATTTGCACCAAAGTTTAACAAAATTTTAAAGATGACCAAAAACAAACATACATTTTAAGAGTTTAAAGTTTTCAGTTTAAGTTTAATAAAGAAATATGATTTTTTCCAGATGAAATGATAGATCCACAAATTCCGTGCAACAGCGATGGGGAAACAGGTTATAAGTGTGACGATGGCTACATCTGTAGGGGCCACTGGGAGGGGCCCAACGACGGTATCACCAACTTCGATAACATTGGCTACTCCATGCTCACTGTGTTCCAATGCATCACCCTCGAGGGATGGACTGACATTATGTATGCTGTAAGTATTTATTAGAGACTAAAGTGTTTTCTTGCCGTGTGGCTTCGGCATAGATAAGGCCACCCTTTCATTTCTCGTGGGTATAAACTTATTATCTTTGTGTATCTACAATAATATTATAAAGAGGAAAGATTTGTATTTTTGTATGTATGTGTGTTTGTAATGAATAAATGCAAAGACTACTTTGCCGATTTAAAAAATTCATTCACCATTGGAAAGCTACATTCACTCTGAGTAACATAGGCTATATTTATTGCTAGAAAAAATTAAGGATCCTTACTAATATTTTAGTAACGTAACTCAAAGTGTAAAAAAATGCTATAAAATATCTTGTGTCGCGTGCGCTGCGGAAACTATTGGTGATAGAACAAAAGTATGTTGTACAATATTGAAGAAAATATCAATAACTACAAAAAACTTCACGATACTATATGTCCAAGTATTATCGTTGTCACAATAATCACTTTTTAAAATGTTGTAAAAATGTCCACCCGTGCGAAGCCGGGACGGGCCGCTAGTCATATATATAATTAAAATTCTTAAAGATTTAGATTTTATTATTAAGTCATGCCAGTTAACACAGTCATGTTAACTCAACTGCTTCACGGTAGAAACATGAATGGGATAGAGGTGCCCAAGCAAACGACTTTTGTACAAAGTCTCCCTCTGGTAAAATCTTCCCATACTAACTTAATACCTGGGTGTACTGTGTTGGAAAACTAAAAATATTTAGTAATTTTTCGAATTATGTCTCTTTGGGATAAATGTTTACTTTCAGTTGTAAAGTACTACTTTAAACGAATCTTAAAGAAGTTCTACAGACTCCAATAACTAAAATCATTGTTCATATAAAAATTATTGTAGGCGACTAAGAGAATTTAATGGTCGAGAGATAGGCAGCAGCGTCTCTCTTAAAACATTTCCAAAGTCTGCCTGCAACGCCTCCCAAGCGTGGCAACTACTGGAAAAATGTACTCTTATGTGAGAGGCCTATGTTCCGCAGTGGACGGTTAAAGCCTGATATGATGATAAGGGTGATGATAATATTTCTTGCAGATAGCGGATGTGAAAGGCAACACGTGGCCATGGATCTATTTTGTATCAATGGTGATCTTCGGTAACTTCTTTGTCATGAACTTAATTCTCGGTGTCTTGTCTGGGTAAGTATATATTTATCTTATATATTTTGGGAACAAAATATATAGATAGTAGTTATATATTTTGGATCGCAGCGCGCCTCATCGACTGGTTACTAGTGACCCGAGAGCTGGTAGCTACTTTGCCCAAAAGATACGTTTGGCAATCCAAAGAGGTAATGCTGCCAGTATCTTGGGTACGCTGCCTCGGTGTGGTGCCTTGGGAGATTACTTATAATTAGTATTAGTATTTAAGAAATTGTATATTAACTTTATTGATGTACTACATATTTTGGGAACAAAAAGTTTATAATGTAATATATGTTCAATATAATAAGTTTCTTGCATTATATGATCTTTGTCATGTCGGCCATAACTCTATGCTGAACAAAAATAAAGAAAATCCAATTACAGTTTTTAATATTTTTGATTTGTATATATATGTAATTTATATTGGCCGTGTGGTCCCGGCATAGAATAGGTCACCCCTTCCTTTCCCGTGTCGTAAAAAGCAACCAAGGGACGGAGAGGGATGAGCAGCAGTATCATTATTAAAACATCTCTAAAGCCTAACTGCGGTTGCCAATCCGTCTTCCAAGCGTAGCAAATACTAGCAAAACCTCCGAAGGGGGAGGCTTGTGTTCAGCAGTGGACAGTTAAAGTCTGATATAATGATGATAAAATTAATGCTGAACTAAATAATACTTTATATTTTAATTAGTGCACAATAAGATAGTCTTTTATTATATATTTTTAGTGAATTCTCAAAAGAAAGAGAAAAAGCGAAAAGTCGCGGTGACTTCCAGAAGTCTCGGGAGAGACAACAGTTTGAAGAAGATCTTAAAGGTTATTTGAACTGGATCACAGTTGCAGAGGAATTGGATTTAGAAAATGATCCTACGCAGAAGGAGGAGAGTCAAGATTCACAGGGTGAGTCAGATTTTTTTTTATAAAATATGCTATTCTTAGATTATATAGATAAAGTATGTCCACAGAAATGTTTCGAGAAAAACGGTTCAACTTTTTCATACAATTTTGCGTGACAAATAGTTATGAGTGATTCCTTTATAACTTCTATATTTATTTTGTCTTATAAATTCTGCATCTTTTTAATGCATAAACATTCATTTTATTTATTAAATAATACACCAAAATACATTTTATCTGTAAATATATAGAATACTGACAAAAAAAACGAGTCAACTAATTTGACAATTAGCTGACAAAAGTTGACCCAATTTTGAGGCTCGATGCTCTATCTATATAATCTAAGATTCTATTATATATTATATGAACAGGTTGACGGTCCACCTGATGAAGTATTAATCATTGCCTATAGACATGATGGCCGTCATGGATATCATAGAATACGCTGTGACTGATGGTTGCCTTTGTTAATGCTATTCCTGAAGACTAAAGTCTTATGCTTCGGCATTTTGTAATTTCACTGCTTCACCTTTCAAACTGCCATTCAGAAACATGAATGTAATAGTACTACCAATGCAAATAACCCTAAATGGACGTACGTCGACCAAATAGGCGACATGCTGAAAAAGGGCCAAATTAAAAGTACCCGTAACCGGCGAGCGTGTATGGAAAGATTGATGAGTGTGGAAGAAGCGAAAGAGGTTTGTTTGAATCGGAGCATTTGGCATTTCATTGTTTCTGCCTACCCTAATGGGAGACAGGCGTGACAGATATGTATGTATGTATGCAATAACCTTTCTACAAGGTATCTCATTGGAAATTACAAATTTTCAACCAACTTCATAAAGAAGAAAGTTCAATTCGGTTGTTTTTTAATGTTTGCTACCTAATAACTCCGACAGTTCTAAACCAATTTGGATATTTTTTTTATTTGAAAAGATAGTACAGATTGGTTTCAAAGAAATTTTATCGAAATCGGTTTAGCAAGTTTAGTTTTTGCACCAAAATAACTGGTTTTGTCACAATTGAAGTCAGTATTTTTTGTGGGACACAAATTTCAGTTATTATCGAATGACAACGAAAACTACTGTTCCAAGACATTAGGGTATTTACTTTTTATTACTATTTACAGGTAAAAACGATGTAAAAAGTAATGATGGCTCTCAAAACAATGTGAACGTGAACGGCGAACAAACTCACACTACGACGTGTAAAGTGTATTGCAAGAGGTTCGACAAGGTAACACTCTAGGTCCCTGATTACATCACTTATTTGTAATTATAATAAATCAGATTCGCGTTCACGTCACAGACACTCATGATTAAGGATTACGAATTGATCCCGAAACTAGTCGAGCTTTCTCGATCTAATTACACGCAAGTTAAACCGGTAGTTATTATATTAAAATACATAATGTGTACTTACAAAACTTTTAAAAATAATAACGATGTTTAGATATTTAAAGAAAATATAAAAATCTTTTTTTATTTTAATTAAAAAGTCATTATTATGTAAAAAGAGGAAGCGAACACAGAAAAAAGAGATGGATATTATAAAGAAATATTAATATTTGCTTCCAATTAACCTAACACAGTGGCATAAGAAGTAGTGAATGGGCAACTGTAATGCAAAATAGAAATTAAAATAAATATTTACATAAACTACAATAAATTAAAAATGAAATCTTGTCCTATAAGATGTAAAATGTAATAAAATAAAAATAAAATGTAAGATTATCCTATAATCTTTATAATCATCAACATTAGTGCTATATTCTTATTTAATTAATACAATTTGAACGCCTACAATTATAAGACAATTAAACAGATGCTAAAATGCCACTGTCATATCACCTTTTGTCTGTCTAAAGAAAATAAATATTTCATTTCCTTCCATTTAATTAGATTTCATTCTATTTCATTCCATTTAATTTAATTTCAGGCGTGACCGATATATATGTAATTTTAATATCACAAATCAACGTAATATAATATCAACATTGCAGGTGAATAGACGTATGCGCAGAGCTTGTAGGAAAGCTGTCAAGTCACAATCATTTTATTGGGCAATCATTGTTCTGGTTTTCCTGAACACACTTGTACTGGCTACCGAACATTTTAAGTGAGTACGATATTTGTTCTATTTTCGTTATTTTCAAAAACGTCTTCAATTTACTAGAATTCTCAATTTTTTTTTTAATTATTCGATATAATTATAATTCCATTTTAATGATTTTTAAATTTTAAATTAATTTGTTTTGGAAAAGAAGTTAAATTATTGTTTAATTTAAAAATATACTTGTATATATAAAGCTATAGCTTTTTTATCATTCATTCGTCTTTATATATTGTTTTATTATGTACACTCACTTCTTGATTGTCAATTTTAACTGTAACTTTCTTATAAAAATACCTTCTAATAATTATTAAATATTAAGGAATGTATTTCTTTTTGCAGTCAACCAGTCTGGTTGGATGATTTCCAAAACTATGCAAACTATCTCTTCGTCGTACTTTTCACTATGGAGATGTTGGTCAAGATGTACGCGTTAGGTTTCCAGGTAATTGTTGCTTATCAGAAAGATCTAATTATCATTTGTCTACTCAGCGGCCTATGGAGAAGGCTATGCTCCTTTGCGTGACAGAATCTGAAATGAGGATATCCGCAAAAGAACTAAAGTCACCGACATAGCCCGATGAATAAGCAAGCTGAAGTGACAATAGGCCGGTCACATAGCTTGAAGAACCGATAACTGATGGGGAAGAAAGGTCTTAAGTGGAGACCCAGTACGGGTAAATGCAATATAGGACGACGCCTCTCTAGATAGAGTGACGATTTCAAATGTATTGCAGGGAGTCAGTGGATGCAAGTGACTCAAGGCCGTTCCTTATGGCAGTCTATGTAGGTGGCCTATGTTCAGCAGTGGAGAGATAGTGACTGAGATGGTGATGTCTTTTTTGTATGATATTTACAATTGGAAACAAGCTGTGTGGCCAACTGATGCAAAGTAGTAACCGTCACCTATATATACCGGCGTGAGCAGTATCTTTAAAGCCACATAATTCACTGTGACGCTGTACCATTCATGAGTTGCTATTTCTGAGAAATATATATAGTTTTCTACGTACTCCTGTACTTTCACTGCTATATCTTCTTAAAACTGAAACGTAAATAGAATGGAAGATTAGTTTATTAGAATTAAGTATTTTAGACATGGTATAATGCTGAAGTAATATTGAAATTAAATATATAATTACAAATAACTACATACACGAGAAAGACTGTGCAAGCATTCATGCAACCAAATTCTAATTTCTTTAATTTTATTAAGTATTTAGTCCTTTTATTTCATTACTATTTGATTTTAATTATCAGATAGATTGATAGGCTCCTATTGTTTATTATTTTCTCCAAAAGTTTATATTACTTCATTTATTAGTTTCGTTACTTTTTCTTCTCTTTCTTCTTCTGCTTCGCCTTTTCAGTCAGCTTTCCTAATTATAAGACACGATTTATTTCTATTGTTATTTAATTTGATTTCACTATGTAACTAAAGTTCAGCATTATTAATTAATTTATTTATTTATACTTTATTGTACACATCAACAGTACACAAAAATATGACAGAGGTAAGTAAATGTATAAAGGCGAGCTTAACTGTAAAAAGTTCTCCTTCAGAAAACCCAAAGTGAAAAGTAGCATCAATGTCAGCGTTTAGAGCGATATACAATATTGTGACAATTTTCAAACAAATCGTTCTATCTTTCAGGGTTACTTCGTTTCCCTCTTCAATCGATTTGACTGTTTCGTCATGGTGTGCTCCATCGTGGAATTGGCACTGAATCTAACTGACACTATCCCGCAGTTGGGTATCTCTGTACTTAGGTGTGTCCGCTTGCTGAGAGTCTTCAAAGTCACCAAGTAAGTTAATATGATGAGACTCGAAGTGAATCTGTGAAGTGTCTTCAATTACTTTCGCCATATCTAATATGACCATTAGATAAAGATCTTAAAAATTTATAAAATCCATAGGATTTTCATAACACTATTTTTATGCAACTTAGAATGGTAAACAAGCTGACGGATCACGGTATGATGGTGAAAGTATGACCGTTGCCATAGATTTGAATATCATCGTTGTGACGGAATAACAAGAGTATACGTGCCGATGTCTTTGATTGTTGACAGTTGATGATGTCTCTCATGGGTGATTTCGGAGATTTCATAAGGTGATTTTGCTTTTGTACTCATGAAACAATAATGTTGAGTTTATCACAAATCATATTCTGTATATGAGTACGTTCCGACGTCCATGGTACCCCGCATTGGAGCCATTCCTAAGGACTAAGGTTTCTGTGCTCTGTAATTTCATTATCATGTATCACTCTTGTAAATTATCCACGTGATAACAACCCCACGTCTTTTCATATGTTTGCTGGATGCAAGTGGCGCAGGATCGTACCTATATCTTATAGTGGACAGTGAGTAGGTTAGTCTACAATGAAGATGAAATTAACATATTACTAAGTAAACTAACTGATAGTAATCGTTTATCATTCGGTGGGCCGTATGCTTATTTGCCATCTCAGTGGTATAAAAAAAGTATAGCTGCTTATCGAAAGAAACATGAATGAGATAAAGATACTTGTGTAGAAGAATTTCGTAGTTTACTTTTGAGAACTCAATTTCATTATCTCATATTGAATTGTTAATTTTCAGGTACTGGCGTTCTCTATCCAACCTAGTCGCTTCTCTGCTCAACTCGATTCAGTCCATCTTCTCCCTCTTATTGCTTCTTTTCCTTTTCATCATGATATTTGCATTACTCGGTATGCAAGTCTTCGGTGGCAGGTTTGATTACAAGCCAGAAGAGGTGAAGGAGAGACATAACTTCGATACATTTTGGCAGGCAGTACTCACAATGTTTCAGGTATACATTGTAAATTTATTTAAATTATGATTTTAAATTATTGTTGTCTGTTTGTTTAACCCATTTTGGGCAGGATATGCTCTTATAAGTACAAAATTCATAGTATTTTACTAAATTAGTTATCATCTTGTGGAAGTCCCATATCTCTGGTTATTTGATTGGTATTATTTTTGTTTAATTCTGCTATCATTTGTATGTGCGTGACTGCCAACCCTCGAAGATTGACCACCACCATTACTAGCAGAAGTTGTACAATCTTCGACTCATTTCATCTCCGCACATTTTGTGACACGTGTTTCACCACTAAACGAGATATGTTCAGGGAAATTTATTAGATCCCTGCTCGAAGCCTAGCATTTACCGTTCTGCAACCAAACTGCGAATAAATAGTTTATTTTATTTATTATTTTAATCAAATAACTATTTATATTTGCCAATATAATTGACTGTTTAATTTTATAATATAATTGTTAACAGCGACAGTTATAATTTTCTTCATTAATGCTAGGATTTTGCTTACTTTGCATGTATTATCCATGTGTTAATCTTATAAGTGTGTAAGTTAAAACAAATCAACCCGTCGATCTAACTATCATTGTCCAATAGGGTACTACTTAAAATACTGATATTATATCAATAATAGATAATATGTGTAACATAATCTGTAACTCATTAATGTCTCACTATTGCAGACAGATTTCTTCGTACAAGATGGTATTAGACTGTTGATATGTACTGATTATTAGTAAAATTTTTATTCCGTGTAGTCCCAGCATAAAATAAGCCGCTCCTTCCTTTCCTCTGGGTGTATTGGAGGCGACTAAAGTAACTTAATAATGAAGGGAAAGGCAGCAGCGTCCTTCTTAAAATATCTCTAAAAGCTTAACTGTGGTTGCTAACCTGCCTACTAAGCATGGTATCTACTAGTAGAATTCTAATGTTACTGGCAAAAGGCATGTACAGCAGTGGACAGTTAACGGCTGAATATGAAAAAATAAAAATACTTTATTATCATTTCAATTGTCAATATACTAAACAATCACTCTCTCATTCGTTTCTTGATATTCTTAATGTATTTTAGATCCTAACAGGTGAAGACTGGAACGTAGTGATGTACGAAGGCATCAATGCGTACGGCGGCGCCGGCACGCCTGGAATGTTGGCCTCTATATATTTCATTGTCATTTTCGTTTGTGGTAATTGTATCCTTTTGTAATGTATAATCAATAAAGACTTTACATGAAGTAGATATGATTAATTTAATCAAATACAAGTTTAATTGTGGAAATTAGAAAGTTTTTTTTTTTTGTCTTTGTATATACTACGATCTGTCTCCTTGCTGGGACAATAAATAGTATTTTTGATTTATACTTTAATGGCGTGGTGCTCCATCGTATTGCACTTTAGTCGCATCCTACTTTATTTTATAGAATCATGTCTTGCTGGGTATTCTGCGTTTCAGTCTGCGAGTTGTGTGATTTACGTCCATATCTAAGTCATAATAAAGATCTTAAAAAAAGTCTGTTATAACACTGTTTTGTTAACTTCCTTGTAGGATTGTGTGTATTGTAGTATTTCTTATATCTAACATTGTTCCATGATTTTTAGGTCATGATGTAAGTTGTGGCCTTGTTTGTGACAAAAGTTTATCAAAGCATTAGTTATTATTCTATTCAGCATTTTATTTTGATTAATTGAAAATCTCGACTTTGGAATGAGACGCTGTTCCCCAGAGCTGGATTCCATAGGTCCAGATAGGTTTTAGTACCGTCTTGTATAGAAGCAGTTTATTGCTCAGAGACAATTGTGACTGGTGACCTAATAACCAGAAGGAGAGCTTTCGCATTTGTAAACCCAATTGTTTGCGTATATATTGGTCATTCAAATAATATGTTTTTGCCAATATAATTGACTGTTTAATTTTATAATATAAGGTACAGACCTAAATATCTTACATTGTCTGCTTACTTTGCATGTATTTCTACATTGTTAATCTTCACTGTGTAAGGTAAAACAAATACCCGTTTTTCATTGTGAATGAATTAGAAAGTTGCGATGGATTATATAACAAGATAATACCAAGTTTGATAATGTCTAAGTTAAAAATTGTTTGATGTATATATTGACAAAAATATCAGTAAAACTTTTATTGTTGGCTTCCTCTGGGTGTTTATGACTAAACTTTTAATAGGCAAACAAGCCGACGGCCCACCTTATGGAAATTGGTAACCGTCGCCTATAGACATGGACATAACAGAATATGTAAAAATACTTTATACTGTTTCAATTGTCAATATACTAAACAATCACTCTCTCATTCGTTTCTTGATATTCTTAATGACTCAGACGTGTTATTCCTCAATGTACGGCCGGCACGCCTGTAAATTCACGCTATATATCATTGTCCCGTTTTCAAACCGAAACAACAGCCATGATTAATATAATAACAACTGCTTAATTGTGGAAATTAGAAACACGAATGAGAAATTGGTTTGAAACAAGTAGATATGCTTGATGATGAATGAATAGCGCTTTCTGGATTAACATTTAACATTAGCATTTAGCTAATGTTAAAAAAATATATAATACAAAAGAAAGGTCGTTTGTTGTCACACATTATTCAAATAATGTTTCTGAACCAAATGCGTCAGATATTCTACTGAACGTTTTCTTGGCTATCGCTGTTGATAATTTAGGTGATGCTGAAGAAATGGACGCCGAAGAAATTGAAAAGGACAAAGCGGTAAATACATTTTTGTTTAATAACTTTCTGTAAAGTAATTACTTAGTAAGGATTTCTTCTTTAGTTAAGTCATCATCTTGACAGTCCATAACATTGTTTTGTCATCTGGCTTGATATTACACAGATAAATAATTTGTATACTAAACAAATGATATTTTTCGGGAATCGAAACTGTAATCACCGAAAGCTGGTTCAGTTAAAGATATCACACTTAATAACTAATTTTATCCCGTATGTGATCTGACAAAACGATAGAAACGATAATTTTGCAATAATTGCTTACTATCAGGATGCTGATAATCCGGAAGCAGGCAATCCACAATTAGATGAAGAGAGAGGGGAGACTGATGATGAATACGTGAATGATGAAGAAGGATATTCCAGTGAAGGGTAAGAGAATAATGCTGTAAGAAAGAATTGATTAATATAGTTAGTAATAGTAGTTTTTTATATATAAAATATTATATAAATTGAATGGTTACATGCAGCCGGAAATACAAAAGATATAAAAGAGTTGCCAGGTGAGATCATTAAACTTTTAACTATTTTTTTAAACTCATCTTAATTAATAAGTAGTATAGATTTTTTTTGTATTTTTGAAAAATCTTAAAAACACTAATCTCAGAATAAAATATGAAAAAACAACTTGACTGTCTAGTAACTGTACTTATACAAAACTTAATATTTTAGATCAGAGCATGAATATGAAGAAACGGGCTCTGAAGAGGATGTGGAAGAGCAGGAACCGGAAGAAAGGGATAATGCTGATGAAGCACTCGTTGCCATAGATAAAATACAGAACGGTTTGTTTAATAAAGAATCGTTATTTTCTGTTTACAATAATAATAATGATAGTAATAGACTGTGATATATATTAGAACTAATAGACAGAAACCTAAATTAAAGGGATGAAATGGAACGGTAGACCTCTGCGGTATTGGTGTACGCTGGCGAGCTACCAGTAAAGAATGTTAGGCGAGGATAAAGTCAGGTCAGTTGGTATCGTCGTGCCATCGTGCCTATTTTACCAGTCTTGAATATGGTGATTTTCGAGAAAAACTGCGTAGAGGTCGACTTCATAGGAATTTACACTAGCTACATTAATATCTAACTCTGCAAAGTATTAGAAAAAAGAAGTAATATTTGTAGATTACAAATTTCTGTCTTTGCCTAGTCTAATTTAACATCTAGCCAGAGATAACAGTAATAGAGTACTTGGCAATGTCAAATTTCATATTGTCTTCTTTTTATTATTGAAAATAAACATAAATCTATAATTAGGTTGTGCGTGCGTGCGTGCGTGTGTGGGTACGTGCATACGTGCTTGCGTGTGTGTGCCTTATTTATTTATTTATTTTACACTTCATTGCTGATGTAAACAACAAAATGCATTATTAAAACATATATGTATTTGTAATATAAAATATTCATTTTAGTGAATAAACCGCAAGACATTTTATAAAAGAGTGACACAGAACAAATTAAATAACAATACTTGTTTAAAAAACCTCACTGTAAATAGCCGGTATTTAAACTTTAACGATTGTACCAAGTAAAAAACAACAAAAAAACAGTAAGTGGTATTAAAAGGCGGCCTTATCGTTAAGCAAACTCTTCGCTTTAGTTATTTATTTAAGTAAGGCATTATCCTTATTCTATGGTCTGAGGTGTATGTGATCATTAATAGACATTATGTTTTTTTTTTAAATAAGATCTTCTGTGTAGATAGAGAATAAGTAGATAACTATTATTCTTTATCGATGGAATATATTTGTGATAATTTAGTAAAAAAAAAAAATATTGAAATATTATTTCTATTCTAATACTATTTCTATCTGTTTTAATCACAGGAGACGTAAAAAAGGAAGACCCTGAGTCGTTGAAACGGCAACCGACCATATCGGCCCGACCGCGTCGACTGTCTGAAGTGGAGATCAAAAGTCAGGAGAAACCAATACCAGAGGGCAGCAGTTTCTTTATATTCTCCAAGAATAACTGGTTAGAATTTTATTGAAATTTTATATAGTATACACAAACTATGGATGTGAGGTCTTGGCATAGAATAGGCCACCCCTTCCTTTTCTGTGAGTATTGTAAGAGGCGACTAAGGGGAAGTGAGGAATGAGTAGCAGTGTCCCTCTTAAAACATCTCTAAAGCCTAACTGCTAATACCAATCTGACTTCGCCAACTCCTGGCAAAACCCCCCAAGGGGGAGGCTTATGTTCAGCAGTGGACAGTTAAAGTCTGATGTGATGATGATACACAAACTAGCTGGCAAATGTTTCTCTGCCATATAAATTAATACCCTAATCACCTAACGGTTTGAAGTATTCTCATACTTACCAAATATACATAAAAATCGGTCGAGCTGTTTTGGAGGAGTGCGACCACAAAGATCGTAAAACGTAAAACGGGATTCATAATATATATATATATATATATATATATATATATATATATATATATATATATATATATATATATATATATATAACAATTCTCATTATAAGAATGTAAAATTTTCTATATTATATATATAGAAAAAGAGATAAATAGTTAGGAAAAAATGTTTACAACTATTTTGTAAGTCACATTTAGAATATATTGTTGGCTAGAATCATCTATAAGGTCTCACCTCACAGTATATTCTGTGATATCGATGGTGCTGTTCTATAGGTGATGGTTACAATTTTCCATCAGCTGGCCTATAAGCTTATTACCCATTTTAAATTTCATAACTGAAAAATGTTAATTTATCTTGAACTTCGTCTTTCAGGCTTCGTGTTTCGTGTTACAAGCTACAGAATAATTCTTGGTTCAAAAATTTGATCCTAGTTTGTATTTTGGCGTCGTCTCTCATGTTAGCCATGGAGGACCCTGTTGGCGGGAAAGGATCAGAATTGAAGACTGAGGTAGGACAGTTTTAGAGTTATATACCTTTATTTTATTGTAACTTAATTGTCAAAAGATGGGCAGCGGCGTTCCTCTTTAACCACTTAAGCATCTCGAACGAGACCTTCTCGCGTATCAAATGTATTCCGATTTACACTATCCTGAGTACCTCTTGGCACTTATAAATATTATGTTTATATTTTTATCTAGAGCGATACCTTCTCGCCCGTTTGTATTTCATAGAGCTTAGTGTACATTTAATGTATGTTCGTTTGAATTTAGTGCGTGCGCTAGTGCGCTAGTTTTTTTTGGTGGATTTAAATGTAATGGTAACCCCGCTTGCGCTAACGGTATACGCTTGCGGAGCACCAGTGAAGGGTGATAGATGAGAATGAAAACAGGCCAGTTAGCCCATCATGATGAATTTATCAGGAATTAACCATGATAGTTTCCAGGGGGAACCGCGAGGAGGTCGACCTGGTTGGGTATATTGCTAGCAATGGGATTCTTAGTCTCCATTACTAACAATCCCTTTCCCTCCGCTAGTGCGCCAGTTGACCTCATTTCACAGAAAAACTCTCGTATTAAGTGGTTAAACATCAATAAAGACTAACTGCGGTTGCCAACCCGCCTGCCAAGCGTGGCAACTATTGACAAAACTACCTTTATGGTCCCTCATATGCCTATGTTCAACAGTGGACAGTAAACCACTAATAAGACGATGATGATTAAGTACGTACCAAAGAGAAACTTTTATGCAAAAATCAAGTGCATGGGAGTCTCTGTCGTAATTCTGTCGTAAAGCAGCTATGCTTGGAAGTCTATATTTCAGTTGGGATATGGCAGTGAAATAATTGGATAAGGGAATTATGTCTAGCAGTGAAATAATAATAATTCAACTAGAAACAGTACTCGTACTAGTGGGAGATTTAGTAGAAAGGTTAATGACCGATTGATCGATCGATATTCGCTTCCAGACGCTACGCAAAATAGACTACTTCTTCACCACGGTGTTCACGTTAGAGCTGGTCCTCAAACTGATCACATACGGCTTCATATTGCACAAGGATGCATTTTGCCGGTCGGCTTTCAACTTGCTCGACATGCTAGTCGTGATTGTCTCGCTTATATCGCTGAGTGGGTATGTAGCTATTAAATTTTATTATTTTTAAAACTTTTTTTTTATTTTTTAATATGATGTCTTTATGGATGTATAACGGGAATTTATCAAACTTATTGTGTTTGTCTCCTAAAGAAGGCTTCTGGATGAAGTTGTAACTATTGTCAGAGACGACAGACACGGTAAGTTCATAAAATTCCCATTGTGTATGAACATACCTAGTTAGACATTGATTACTTTTTATTTATTATTTTTTGTTTTTATAAAAGATTGGTTAGTACTTGATCTTACCTCACCTGATGGTAAGTGATGATAAGATATAGGATGGAGCTCTCCAGAAGATATTTATTCACCATCGTGTGGAATGGCCTCCCATTAGATGGAATGACGATCTCAAATGCATTGCAGGGAGTTAGTGGATGCAGGTGGTTCTGGACCATTCCTTATGACTGTTTGTAGGAGAGACTTATGTTCAGCAGTGGACACAACAGCTGATATGATAATGATGATGTTTTTTTTATTCTTAAGATTCTATTATGTAATATTTTATAGCGGAGATTAAATTTAAGCGTTGCTATCAACAGGTCCAGTAATGTGTCTTTTATAAAAATTTTGAGGGTATTCCGTGTATTGAGACCTCTGAGAGCCATCAACAGAGCGAAAGGACTTAAGGTCAGTGTTTGTCAAACATGTAATCAAAATAAAATGTTATTAAAAAAGAAATATTAAAAAGAAAAAGACTTTATAAAAAAAAATGTTTTGTCAATTTTTAGCATGTAGTACAGTGCGTGATCGTTGCTATAAAAACGATCGGCAACATTCTGTTGGTGACAAATCTACTACAATTTATGTTTGCCGTCATGGGGGTGCAAATGTTCAAGGTAGGGAGACTTTTTTTTCTTTTTTGACGACACCTTTGGGTCAATTATTGATTTCACTATAAAACATTGTGAAAGTAAGTATGCATTTAATCGAATTATGAAACACGTGTACTTTTTATTTTGAAAATAGAAAAAAAAACATGTGACTTAATTTATTTTTGTGTGTGAGGCTTTTAGCTCTATCGAATTTGGAACTAACATTGTTTTTTCGCTTTCTATTCGTGGGTCCAAAAAATTTTTATTCATCGCAAGTGATTCGCATGCTTTCTATGTGTTTTATTTATATTCGCCCAAAGGTGTTGTGTACCGCTGATGAATTTATTAAATTATTTTCTAAATGATTTTTTGGACTCAAAAGTGCTTTATTGTTTTATTTGCACAACCCTCCCTACCTTGACATTTTCGTGTACTAGAAGTGAGGTACTTGATTAATTTGTGTGGTTTTTTTTTAAATATTTGGTTGATGATTTATTGATTCACGGTCAGATCAGGACACTGACAAATGTGTGATTAATTTTAGTTCCAACACCAAGAACTAATGCTATATACTTTGTTTTTTTTTAATATATTTTTTTTGCATTTTTTCTCCTCCACACAAAATACATACATCGTGCAATGTACACATCAACACATTACGCACATTGGAACAAAATGGGTGAAAATAAAAATAAAATAAATAAAAATGTCTCAATAATTTGGTAAAGTGTATGTGATATGTGTCCTAACACTTTTGTGCCCTTGTTGTTTTAACAGTATGTTGTAAAGTGTGTGATTACCTCTATAAAGTCAATTGGAAACATTTTTCTCATTAATAACGTTTTACAATTTATGTTTTCTGTAATTGGTATACAATTGTTTAAGGTAAATAACGATTCTACGTACTAGCTCATATATATTTATATGTTTATTTTTTTAAGAATAATTTGCTCACATCACTTACGCTATATCCTGAAAAGTGTAGTGAGCTATAGGTTCATGTTAAAAACTTAAAAATTAAAAAAAAACATTTAGTAATCTATTTAAATTGTCTTCAAAATTATAAGGTGACAGAAAAAGTGCTAACTAGTTTGAGGTTATTTTTTCTTTTTTGAAATATTTTCTGGAATTTAATGAAAGGATTATACGAGTGTTTATGAAAAAGATTGCCATGTTCATAACCCTGCAATTTGTGCTAATTTGTCTATTAATGTGCTTAGCTTTAGATCATTATTAAATTGCATTTAAGTGATTTGTCTTATCTTTGTTGTATTTTTTTTTATATATATATTTTTTGTCTTGTAATACTAATGCAAGTTTGGTTTCAGGGAAAATTCTTTAGATGCACTGATGTTACAAAATTGACATACGAAGATTGTCGGTAAGTTATAATAATACGTTACTATTAAACTTTAAAAAATGTAACGATTATGTCAATTTTTTATTCAATATAAAGTTTATTTTAAACGTTTTTTAGGTATAGCTAATTAATAAAACCCTTACGCGATGTATCTAAAGTTTGAGAACCACTATACCTAACGCTAGACGTAATGTAATTAGTGAATAAATAAAATAAAGCTATTCGTTATTTTTTAATTTCACTTAATGTATGTAACATCTACGTACATTCACATGTGTATATATTGCCCAAGTAAGTTGTGTTTATAAATTTTAGATTAATATTAAATATTAAACAAAATAAATAAAATAATATTAGATACATTTAACAGTTTAATTTAATTTACTTATATATTGCCAATATAAATTGTATATAAACAATTAAATTATATTTGTCCGTATGGGCAAACGCAGTATAGGATGACCCCTCACTAGAACGAGTGACGACCTCAAATGCATTGCAAGGGGTCATTGGATGTAGGTAGGTGGCTCAGGACCGTTCATTATGGCTGTCTATGGTGGAGGCCTATGTCCAGCAGTGGACAGATAATGGCTGAAATGGTGATGGTGTTAAAATTATATTTATTTAATGCAAGTTTAACAAAGTAAATAAAACTTTATCAGAACTACATTTTTATTTACTTTTTATTACTTGAGTACTAGTTGCCACGACAAAGTTTTTTTCTCAAAAACTATCAAAGTCAATCCATGATGAAAATGTACTATTAATAACAGTTTGTTTAGATTTTACGTTTTTCCAGGCAAATTCTTCAATCTTTTTAGACGTTATTGAATATTACCTAAAAGAAATCAGTCAAATCGGTCCAGCTGTTCTCGAGTTTTGCCATTAGCACGTATTTAGCGATGCACTTTTATATAAATTAGATTGTCCATAAATTGCTAATTATTTATTTAATAAAGATATATAAATCTTATATTTAATGATAAAATAATTTGTAGATTAAGGCATTTGATGAAATTATTCATTTTTTTTTCTTTTTTTATTTAAACTTGAATGCACATTGAAACTATGTACATTTGGCGGACTTAGCACCGGACGGTGTTCTCTACCAGTCAACCATTGAGCAAACAGTGAAATAAGTAGGCGATGAATTATTGTATATTTATATTATTATATATATATTTATTATTTTATTTACATTTTAGGGGTACATATCTAGTGTACAATGGTGGGAAAGCGTCCATCGAGGACAGAGTTTGGAAAAAGAATAAATTCAATTTTGACGATGTACTGAGCGGCATGCTTACTCTGTTCACCGTATCGACCTTCGAGGGATGGCCAAAGTAATTGTTTTATTTTGTTTATTTAAACAAACAACTATACAATTAGGTTTTAAGTGTACATCACTACTTAAAATTCTGACAGTTTTAAATTTAAAATTAATTCGAACTGTCCTGAAAATTGGCTATTTCCAGCATAGAATAGACCACCCCTTCCTTTCTCGTAGGTGTCTTAAGAAGCGACTAAGAGAAGGCGAGGGATGGGCAGCAGCGTCTCTCTTAAAACATCCCTAAAGCCAAACTGCGGTTGCTAATCCGCCTACTAAGCGTGACAACTATTGGCATAACCTCCCAAAAGGGAGGCTTAAGTTTAGCAGTGGACAATTAAAGGCTGATATGATGATGATGATGATGATCCTGCAAGTTGGTACTATAAAATCATAATCAGAAGTGACCTAAAGTCAAGTTTTTATGTTTGTTATAAACATATACAATTTCTTTTACTTACTTGAAGACTATTTTAATGTAAAATTTTAATGACAAGTTCCAAATTAAATATTTTCACGCCACACGGCTGAATATAGGGTGTATTGTTTATTAATAATAAAATAAGATCGTTGATACAATACTCATTTATTATTAACATTAATTTATGTGGATATAATACAAAGATATAATATAAATTTTAATAGTCTTTCTCTGACATACATGACATATGATTGCTACCACAGATTACATAGAGAGTGTTTCTAAAAACAGAGCAGCAAAATATATTCTTGACTGACGTTGACTGATCGACAGGAAATGTCTAGTTCCACGACATAGGGTACTGTTGTTAACATTAAATACTTCTAATGTCATAATATTAAGACAAATACAGTTATTATTCATTCATGTTTATAATATATGTACTTAGAGAAAAAGTGTATTAAAATATATCTTAAGTTATCTAACAATAGATGGCGTTGTCTGTATTAAAGTCTATTTCTTTTAATTTCAGTTTACTTTCAACGTCTATGGATTCGAACGAGGAGAACTACGGCCCCATAGAAAATTCTAGACCCCTTGTTGCATTCTTCTATATAAGTTATATTATCGTTATAGCGTTCTTCATGGTGAGTTACAATGAAAATATACTATGTTACATTTAAAAATAATAACTTCAGTTTTTGTTTCACACAATAAACACTGATTTCAGTCATGACAAAATCGGTTGTTTTGATTTAAAAACTAAATTACTAAATCGATTTTGATAAAATATCTATAAAACTGACATGAAAGTAAATGCTTTTAAATAAAAAAGAATTTTCCAAATCTGTTTATAAATGACAGAGTAATGAGGTTAGAAACATAAAAAAAAATCGAATTGGAATTTTTCCTATTTTGAAGTCGGTTGATTATATTATTAAATAATTATATTTCAACTAGATCAATGAGATTTAGAAAGATAGTGTCTCCTTATAAATGCTGTAGATGTGTAAACATTTCATTTGGCAGATAAAAATTCTTACAAATAAACATAAACATCGATTAAACAATAATTAAGCACTTAAAGTTCTGTTAAACGATGTTTAGATAAGTATTGCTTTAAATTATTTATCGTAGTAAAACTGACTACGTCGAGTGAAATTTATTTATTTATAAACTAGATTATTGCTCGTTACTTTGTACGCGTGGATTTTAAAAGTAGGAAAACCAATGATGGCATAGATCACTTATAGATGACTTAACACGATAAAACAGACGGGATTTTAAATTATACTTTCAGGAATACAACTATGAAAACTGTATCCAATTTGATGCAGTAGTTTTTGCGTGATGTCGAAAGAAATAGACAGACAAAATTTGTAAAAAAAAAATATTAATTTGGCTTCTACTCATACTGACATTAATAAAACCCCTCGTATTAAACTTTCTTTAAATATCTTTCATCGTTCTGTTACAATTTTATTATATTAACAAGATAATTATCTCTGTTACCAGGTGAACATCTTCGTAGGTTTCGTCATAGTCACATTCCAGAAAGAGGGCGAGCAGGAGTTCAAGGATTGCGAACTGGACAAGAATCAAAGGAACTGCATAGAATTCGCTTTGAAAGCAAAACCAATTAGAAGGTAAATTTGCAGCGTCATTTAAAAGTATCCATACTAAAATATCTTTTTTTTTATACAACTTAGAATGTCAAAAAAGCTGATGGCCCACCTGATGGAAAGTGGTAACCGTCGCCTAAAGACAAGAGCAGTACCATGGACATAACGGAGTATATTTTTTCGTCCATGATACCCCCCATGCGTTGCCACGACTCACGTGTTATTCCTCTGTACCCTGTAAATTCACGCCATATCCTACCTACCCTTCAAACCGAAACACAGCTATGCAAACATAACTGATTTACGGTTAAACCTAAGGATGGATTTAATTTCTGAGTACCTTAACCAAAAATCATCTAAGCGTGGCGACTTCTGAATTACCTGTCAATTTACATACAGTTGTCCACTTTAATTAGACATTCGTAATATGAATGTGTCGGTTAACACTAGGTTTGGAGTAGCGATCTAATAATTTGCTTGAAGATGCTTCGTTTAATGGTAAACACGTGTTGAATGACTTGTGTGGACGAAATGCAGTCGGGAGATTGAGGGCTAATATGGAAGGTTGTGAAACTTCTGCTAGTAATTTTGGTGGTGAATCTTCGAGTGTTGACAGTCGCACACATACTAGTGGTAACGGAAATAAACAAAATAATTCTAATCATCATCAAATAACCAGTTGTACAATTTTCCTTATTTCTAATTATTTAATAAGTTCTCTGATTGCAAACTGAGATGTTAATCCCATTAATATTATAAATGTAAAGATGAATGTATATTTCTTATTTTTACGGAAATTACAGGGAACGGCAACACATTTTTTTTTTTTATACCACTGAGGTGGCAAACAAGCATACGGCCCACCTGATGGTAAGCGGTTACTGTAGCCTATGAACGCCTGCAATACCAGAGGTATTACGCGCGCGTTGCCGACCCTGAAGAAATGGGGGGTATCATGGTTGAAACAGTATACTCTGTTATGTCCATGGTACTGGTCATGTCTATAAGTGACGATTACCACTTTTCATTAGGTGGACCATTAGCTTGTTTGCGACTCTAAGTTACATAAAAAAATACTATATCGTATTCCATTTAAATATATCTAAGATTTGAATGGAATGTGGTACACATATATATATTCTAACTTAGCACATAGTATACTTCATGTATTGATTCACATAGGCGAAGTTGCGGGATTAATGCAGTCATATAACAAGATGCACATTTACCTATTTTATAAAACATTGCACCGATCTATACCCGGCATAATATATTCCAGTGGTATTTATTTATTTGTAACTTTATAGGTATATCCCCAAACATCGGATCCAGTACAAGACTTGGTGGTTCGTGACGTCACAGAAGTTTGAATACTTCATATTCTTCTTCATCGTGTTGAACACAGTGGCGCTGATGATGAAGTTCGACGGAGCCTCGCCGGAGTACAAGAAGGTATGTAGACATTAATTAACAATTTAATTTAATTAAAATTGATTTAATTCAGCACTTTATATAGGAAGTAGTCAACCATTTAATTTAACTGATGTTAATTTAGTGCAACATTTTATCTAAACAATGATCAACAATTTAATGTAATTAAAATGAATTTAATTCAACAGTATATGTAGAATATAATCAACCATTTAAATTAACTGATTTTAATTTAGTGCAACATTTTATGTACACAGTGATCAACAATTTAATGTAATTAAAATTAATTTAATTCAACAGTATATGTAGAAAATAATCAACTATTAAATTAACTGATTTTATTTTAGTTCAACATTTTATGTATACAGTGATCAACAATTTAATGCAATTAAAATGATTTTAATTCAACAGTATATGTAGAAAATAATCAACTATTAAATTAACTGATTTTAATTTAGTGCAACATTTTATGTACACAGTGATCAACAATTTAATGTAATTAAAATTAATTTAATTCAACAGTATATGTAGAAAATAATCAACTATTAAATTAACTGATTTTATTTTAGTTCAACATTTTATATATACAATGATCAACAATTTAATGCAATTAAAATTATTTTAATTCAACAGTTCTTATAGGAAATATTTAACTATTTAATTTAACTGATGTTAACTTAGTTCAACATTTATGTAATTAAAATCAAAAGTTTTTAGCCCTTTGAAAAGGCATGTAAAAACATGTCTGAGAGATGTATTCTCAGACATTTTTTTACCAATCTTTGTCTGTGATGGACAAGGCCCACCCGACTTCCTCTCTATATACCTTTATGCTGCAAATATTCGAGCTGAGGGAAAGGGATTGTTAATAATGGAGTCTAACATCGCCATTGCTAGCAATCCACCTTATCAGGACGATCTCCACGCGATTTCCCCTTGAAAATAAAAAATATCGTGGTTAATTCTTGAATTAGTCATGATGGGCTATCTGACCCATTTCATTCTCATTTATCATCTCTCACTGGTGTCCCACCAGCTTATACCGATAGAGCAGTCGGGGTTACCATTCCATTGCCACCAATTAAAAATTTTTCGAACTATATCTCGGTCTATTTAGTTCTACTATGGTTATACTTATTTCAGATTCTGTCACACAGCGAAATACATAATTATTTTAAATTTTCAGGTTCTGGACTATCTAAACATGATTCTGACGACTGTTTTCATGTTGGAATTTGTTTTTAAATTGGCAGCCTTCAGATTCAAGGTACGTTATTAAAACATACTTCTAAATAGAATAGGCTATCCTTTCCTTTCCCGTGGGTGTCGTAAGAGCCAACTAAGGGAGGACGAGGGATGGGAAGCAGCGTTCCTCTTAAAATATCTCCAAAGCCTGACTGCGGTTGCTAATTCGCCTGCCAAACGTGACGACTACTGGCAAAACGCTTCAAGGGGGTGGCTTATGTTTAGCAGTGGTCAGTTAAAGGCTAGTATTGATGATGATGACAGACGTATAATAAATTACAGGTTATATTTCAGCATACATTACATTGCTTTTTGTTAATATTTTTGCAATTATTATTCTAGATTTATTTTTGTGTTTTTGTTCTATTTTATTAAATTGTCTTGTTTGTATTTTCAGAATTACTTCGGCGACGCGTGGAACACAACTGATTTTATTTTAGTCATCGGCAGTATCATTGACATAGTCGTCACTCAGGTCAATGAGAACAAACCGGTTACCGTGGTGAATATCATTATTTATTTATATTTTTTTCAACAAAAAATATGAATGAATAAAATGTGTTCAAAATTAACCTTTTTATATATTGACATTTGTAGTTTTTTATAAAAGAGAAAATTGATAAACAATTGAAATAGAACAAAATATACATACAATACTTCAAGTCAACAGACGGCATTTTTATTTTACAACTAATATAATTAATAAATAATATATACAAAACAAGAACCAGCATATTTTACAAACAAAATGACTATCACAAATTTCGTATTAAAAAAATTAGATTAAAAAGCTATTACAAAATAAAGAGAAAATAAGAGACTTGGGTACGATATTATAGAATATAAATAATACATGTGTAGAAAATAAATATTAATAAACTGTTTTTTTTTTATTTTCAGTTTACTACAAGTAAAGCAAGTAAAGAGGTAAGACTTTCAGAGACGAGATAAATTCACAATATCATACTAGCTTAACATTTAGTGAAGAATATAGGAAGCAGGAGTACAATTCAACTTATAACAATACTCGTATATATAACGTATGTAATGTTTGCCGTGTGGTCCCGGCATAGAATGAACCACCCCTATCTTTCCCGTAGGTGTCGTAAGAGGCAAATAAGGGAACTTAATGGTCGAGGCAACAGCGTCCCTTTTAAAACATCATTAAAAGCCTAACTGCGGTTGCCAACCCGCTTGCCAAGCGTGCCAATTATTGGCAAAGCTCCCCATAGGGGGAGGCCTATGTTCTGTGGACAGTTACCGTCTGATATGATGATGTAACATAACTTACTCCTAAATACATGTAACATGTATAATGAATGATGTACGATTGATGAACATATGGTTAATAATTGGTTAATGAATGATGAATAAATGGTGGATGAATGATTAGTGATGAATATTAAATGATGAATGAAATTTTAAATTGATAGCACCACCTTAAAAGAATGACGATTTAGATTTTCCCTATATGTAGATATACATACGTATATATATAAAAATATATTTACAACTTTACAGGGCAGTCTTCTAAAATACATCACATTCTTCCGTCTGTTCCGCGCGATGCGTCTGATCAAGTTGCTGTCCCGAGGGGAGAGGATCCGAACCCTCCTGTGGACGTTCATCAAATCGTTCCAAGCGCTGCCCTACGTCGCCCTGTTGATTGTGCTGCTGTTTTTCATCTACGCTGTTGTTGGGATGCAGGTATGGTGTTATACAACTATTGAATGAATAAATTAATGATTGTACGAATAATGAATAAATTAATGAACAAACAACAATGATGTTAAGGGATGAATAATGAATTAGAACTGAACGATGAATGATGAATGAATAATGCTCGATTAATTTATTTATTTATTTATGCTTTATTGACCACATTACAAAAAAAAATGTCTGGTACAAAAGGCGGACTTAATACTATATAGCATTCTCTCGCAGTCAACCTTTGGCAAAACAGAAATTTTAATATGCGGTGAAAAAAAATTACAACACATACAATAGAGATTATATAAATATACATACATGAATATATTAAACAAATATTACATAAATATACAAATATGTAATAAAAATACATATATACAAATATAAATATACATATATAAATATACCTACTTATAGATTATATACGATAACACAAATAAACAACGATAGAGATGAAAGTGATGATGATGAAGGTGAACTGCTTTCACAGTTTTTTCCAAAGATATTCGTAGACTTTTCTCTTAAAAATGAATTTGTTAGAAATTTGTCTTATGTCCATGGGTAGCGCATTCCAGAGTCGTGAGGCCTCAAGAGTAAAGGAATTGGAAACAAAAGCAGAACGATGTAGAGGAATAGAGAGAACAAGAGAGTCGTTAGAACGAAGTTCGCGTGTATGAGAATCACAAAGATATTTGAATCTACATTTCAAGTATTCTGGTGATAAGGGACTAATAAGAAGAGAGAATTAATGAATTAATAACAAATTAATGATATCTGATTGATGCATGAATGACGAATGTATGATGTGTGATTGATGAATAAATAAATGAGATCTCAATTCTTATTAAAAAAAAGTTCTTGGCTGCGGGCATTTATTTAGGAAGGTATATCGTAAATTAATAAATAATTTAATTTGCACATTTCGTTTCAGTTATTTGGTAAAATCAATTTTGATGACGATCAGATCACGAGGCATAACAACTTTCAATCGTTCGGCAGCGCTCTTATGGTCTTATTTAGATCAGCTACAGGTAATTTTACATTACATTCATTCGTTAACTTTTTTATCTATTGGAACTTAATCCATGTTTACTTCATCTATCTCTATTTTATCAACGACTTACAAAGAAGGAGATTCTCAATTCAGTTGTATTTTTTGTATGTTTGTTACCTCATAACTCCGTTATTTTTAAACCGATTTGAAAAATTATTTTTTTATCTGAAAGGTTATACTCACAGATTGGATTCATAGAAATTTTATCAAAATCAGTTCAGTATTTTAATTTTTAGATCATTATAAATGATTTTGTCTTGATTGAAGTCGGTTTTTTTGTGGGTAACAATCTTTAAATATACAGTATATTAATTAACGAAATTCATGCCTTTAAACCAGTCGTATTACTCATTAATAAAATCCCCAATTTATTTACTTAAGAAAATCGAATTTAAATTACTAAAACTAAAAAAAAAAATTGTAATTTTCCAAAATCAAGAATGACCACTATTTTTACCAACGACATTACACAGTACAAGACATGCAATATCTATTATGATGTAGTATCGTCGATACATAGTTATTGTTCATAATATATCTTTCGATTTAATCTTAAATTATCCAAAGAGTTAGAACTGACATGATAATTATGTGTACTGGGGATTCTATTGGTATTGTTTGCATAATGACACTGTCATATGTTGTTACTAGCTTTTTCCTGCGACTTCGTTTGCGTGGCAGGGATATATTTCTTTGACCGGGATAAGTCGCTTATGTCCTTCTCCATACCAAATATTGTAGTACGTGCAACCAAATATCGTGATAATTAGTTTAGCAGTTAAGACGCAAAATGTAACAAATAAACTCACTTTTACATTTATAATATTAGTATGGGTGTCGAAACGGAGAATATTATGGGATATTGATTATATTGATGATAGATCATCACATATATTTGCAGGTGAAGCCTGGCAAGAGATTATGATGGCATTATCCCCCAACATTGACGAACGTCCCGATGATCCACCAAAGTGCATAAAGTCAGAGCCCATAGACGGCGTCCCAAACACTGACAATGGGGACGAATTGTGCGGCAATTGGATGGCGTTCCCTTACTTCATATCATTCTCTTTGCTTTGTACTTTCCTGGTAAAATATTGTCATAATATTAATTGATGCTTTATTTTAATTTTATATATGTATATAAAATCTACATTTTTGTATTCTCAATATGACTTTTACATTTGAATTAGCGCTTTTAATAAATTATTCTCAATAAGAAAGTAATATTATATGAGATACTGGCATAGAATAGGCGACCCCTTCCTTTTCCGTGAATGTCGTAAGAATGGAATAAGGGAGGGCGAAAGATAAGCAGCAGCGTCCCTTTTAAAACACCTCTGAAAATTAACCACAGTTAGGTTTTGCCAATCCGCCTGACAAGCATGGCAAATGTTGCGAAACTTCCCAAGGGGAGGCTTATGTTCAGCAGTAGATGATTAAAGGCTGATATGTCGATGATATATATATATTCTTTATTGCACTAAAACATACAGTAACAACAATAAGTTAATAACAATGTTAGCAAAGGCGAACTTATCTCTAAAAGAGATTTCTTCCAGTCAACCTAACGCAGTGGCATTTTTTTTTTTTTTTTTTTTTTTTTTTATACAACTTAAAATGGCAAACAAGCTGACGGCCCACCTGATGGAAAGTGGTAACCGTCGCCTATAGACATGAGCAGTACCATGGACATAACAGAGTATACTGTTTCGCCCATGATACCCCCCATGCGATGCCATTCCTGAGGACTCAGGTGTTATTCCTCTGTACCCAGTAAATTCACGCCATATCCCACCCTTCAAACCGAAACACAGCCATGCAAACACAACTGCTTCACGGTTGAAATACGCTGATCGACTTTCGTACAAAGTCTCCCTCTGGCATAGGAAGTAGTGAGTAGTGAGTAGTGATAATGATGAATAAAAAAATATGTAAAGTTAAATTGTCCATATTAATGAATATTTCTTTTTATTCTGTGCGCAAATTTTATGCTTTTTCAAATATAGTCTTGTAAGATATAGTCTAGCTCTTAGTAATTCACACAGTTTTATTTTTTGATCATTATAATACTGATGATAATGATGTCGTGTCATATAGGGAATGAATAAATGAAAACTCTTTAACAATAAAGAAAGAAACAATTACATAAAATGTGTAGATGAAAAACAAAGATTATTGAACACTTCTATTTCTGCAATAGTAAAAATATAAATTTAATTTACAGATTATCAACTTGTTCGTAGCCGTCATCATGGACAATTTCGATTATCTAACGAGAGATTGGTCCATATTAGGACCCCATCATCTAGACGAGTTTGTCAGGTGAGTAGATATTTATGTAAATGAATAAATAACAAACTAGTATACCCCAAGATAAAATAAGGAACGTTATATTGAAGGTTTTATGAATATGTATTGTATTTATTTTTGCATTATTTTTACAAGGAATTTGTCATTTATTGTTCGATTTATTACAGTTTTGTACAGGAAAGAGCACGATATTTGTTAAACAAAAATCTATATAAAGTTCTAGATCATAACGTTGTTATTAGCTCGTACAATGGAATAGAAGTGAAGAAGTACAAAAATATCCTTGACTTAAGGTCGTGAGCATACTTAATTTTGCTAAAAGGCATTTGTCGAATATTAAAAGTGTGGTGAATTGAATATTCTACGTGCAACATTTCATCGAGCATAATTAGAATCTAACGTAGGCGAGCCTACCGCCATCTTTCGGATTATAATGTTAGCTTAATCTTTCTATCTGTAAAAGGGATAAATAGGTACTAAAATAATTTTATACATTTACAGATTGTGGAGTGAATACGATCCGGATGCAAAAGGAAGAATAAAACACTTGGATGTCGTTACTTTATTAAGAAAAATTAGTCCGCCTTTGGGTAAATCAAGTCACATTAATACAAGCTTTCGTGTAAATGATAGCGGAATGTAAAGGCTGCATTCTTATTACATTAATTCCAACTTTGTATTCACAATCACAATCGGAATCACAAATGGTTGTTCTAGATTTAGTATCTAAGTGTTGTTATTATTTATTTTTTGTCCGCTAATTTGTATGCGTACATTTCAGTAGGGAAATTAATGAAATAGATTTATGTATGTTTTGTCTTGATATACGATTTCTAGATGGTATATCAAGATAAAACATACACAAATTTTTAAGCTAGCCCTTCAGAAATACAACTGTGGAAACTGCATCTAATTTGGTGCAGTTGTTTTTGCGTGATATTGGAACAAACATACAGTTAGATAGAAATTTTGAAAATCATTGTTTTGGCATCTTTTCATGTTTATTAAGACCCATCATATTAAATTTCGCACATACAAATAACGTCTACAATTCACAATTTTGTTGTATTAGTAAGGTATTCAAAGGCATACTTTCATAGTACTGGTCAGATAAAGAAAATCTTAATACATACTTTATTAGGCATATTTAGAAGATTGTTGAAGTAAAAAAATATATTGGTTAAAAGACAGAAGAAATAATGAAGAAACGGCCTAGTAATATGAATAGCTGTAATATCTTCTTTCAGGTTTCGGTAAACTGTGTCCACATAGAACAGCGTGTAAACGTCTCGTGTCAATGAACATGCCCCTAAACTCTGATGGCACGGTCAATTTTAACGCCACACTATTTGCTGTTGTTCGAACCCAGCTGCAGATAAAGACTTCAGGTTTGTTTTAATATATTAAAAATAAGTGTGATAGCTTGCATGTTTGATATGTTGATATTCTAATTTATTAAAATAAATGTATTTTTTTTTTATTTCAAATTTTTATTAAGTGTAAATTTGCTTGTTTACTATGTATAAAAATAAAATGCAAACAATAGATACACTTGTACAAATGACTAAGAATTTATTTATATACTTATACACCATAAAAGCTGTTTCAATTAAAAATGACTTTTAAATAATTAATATTGTACAACAGGTGTAATAGACGAATGTAACACGGAACTACGAGCCATCATTAAAAAAGTATGGAAACGGACATCTCCTAAACTTCTGGACCAGGTAGTGCCTCCACCTGGTGATCCCAATGAGATCACAGTTGGCAAGTTCTATGCTACCTTCCTTATTCAAGATTACTTTAGAAGGTTAGTTGTGTTATAAATTTGATTTAACATAATTTTAATTGCCTTTCTTTTCATCTTTTATCTTTGTCTAATTGAAAAAAATTAACTCGCAAATAGATCTCATCTAAGGATATCATCATATTCACGTCACGAGAAATTTAATAAATTCTTATAAATTTAATCTAACTTTCAGTAGATTACTAATTATATTATATATTTACGGTATTATTTATGATGATTGAGTATTACAAATAGTTAATATAACATAAATTATGTAGTTTGTTACGTAGATTGACTTCTTTCTCCTCATGGTATTTACAATTGAGATTAACAAGTTTTTTGTTTTATAGGAACCATGCGTAAGTTGTATTCCAAGTTTTAAGCAACTCAACGATTTATTCCGCTGCATTCTATGCTTTTCTTCCTTGGTCGCAATACCAGTGTGTCGATAACCAAGGATGTTGCTTGTTCATTATTTTATTCCAAAGAAATCTGAAACATTGATTTGGTATTTGTACCTGTTTTTACTGCGTCTTTTGACATAAGAATTATGCAATCGTTTATTTATATGATAAATACATAAAAGTAATATAAACTTATTTTTGGGAATGTCTTTTAGAGTTTCTCAAGCAGATCTTTTGCATAATGATTGCATAATATTTTAAAAAATTTGTCTAATAGCTTCCATGCATTTAAAGGTGCTATATACTCCGCCGAGCCGAAGCATTTATATTTTTTGGTTCAAGTTTTTATTCTAGCATGACATTTTTCAGTGATACCTATTGATCTATTGAAAGCATGTTTTCTCCGTATGATAATAACTCTTTGATGTTTTACAATCACTTGTTTCGATTCGCACAATTCTTATAATTTACTTCCTTTGTTCTATTGAGTGCTCATTTGCGTGATGAAATTATTATGTGTTCGTCAAATGTTTATGCATGTCACAGACAATTTATATTACATTTGGCTTCTCTAACTTGTTCATGAATGAAAATTACACATTTACTCATTTTGAGCAATTGATTGTAAAGTTCGAGACCGAGAAGACATGTTTTGGCATTTATTCTTTGACTTTGGCATTATTTTATTTGATAATCACGTTTGAAACTAGTCTTTGAAGTGCAAGTTTTAAATTTTTTGGATTTTACACCTAAAGTTTGGGAGTAGTGGAGTTGAAATTTGTGTCCTCTACGTGGGCAAATAATATGACAGGTTCAGAAAGCGCAAGGAACAAGCGGCGGCAGCGTCCTTACAGAACAACCAGATGACATTGCAGGCTGGTTTGAGGACCTTGCACGAAGCTGGTCCTGAGCTCAAAAGAGCCATATCAGGAAACTTGGACGAGGTTGTTGCAGAAACTGTCGAACCAATGCATAGGGTAAGTTAAATACAAAATAGTAAAATAGTAGATTTTCCTTTGCAGGTAACAAGATTTGATTTAACAGAGAAAAATTTTAATCGTCTCAAATTATTATGAAACAAACATGGGAGTAAATTGACTCAGTAATGTCGTCATATTAGTGTAACAAAACCCCTCTTTTTTTTTTCGAAAAACAATAAATGGATTTTTTTTTGGTTTGGAAGTTAATTTAACAAATTTTAAGATAAATACAGTCACTCCAGTTTCTAACAAATATGTATCAGTATTATTCAATCATTTATTTATTAAAAATATGAACAACATGGAGTTGGTTAGACAATTCAAGTTTTATAATTTTTCTCCAGCGTAACCATACATTGTTCGGTTCTGTATGGACGACAATCAAACGACACGGTCGGGAGAGTATCTACGGACGAGATAGGAAAAATCCACCGCCTTCAGTCAAATTGAAAATGCCTAGTGAGTATTATTTACATTTTCTTTAGGTAATTACTTGGATGTACAATAAAATATAAGAGTGAACATGTTCACAACTGTAATACATAGTGAAGTACGTAGTTTCGAGTACCTAAATGATAAAATTGTACAAGAAGCAGACTGTAAATGGCAATAAATATGAACTAGCTTAATTAGCCACTCACTGACTACTACGATACAGGCCTGCGAGCCTAGCGTAGTAACCACTGTATAACAAATTGTGTACCCGATTTTTAGCTAAAAAAAAAGTCCACTGCTGAAAATTGGCTCTTCACTAAGAGGGGTTTAGCTAGTAGTTGTCACGTTTGGCAGGCGGATTGGTAACTTCAGTTAGGCTTCGGTAATGTTTAAAGAAGGACGATGTTTCCCATCCTTCAACTGTGAAGTTCTCTTAGACGCCTCTTACTAAATCCACGGGAAAGGAAGGGATGGCCCATTCTATATAGGGATCACTTAGTGAAGACCTAATAGAGTAGTTGGAAGCATTTGTCGATTTTTGCCATCGTGATGAATCTGATACTCAACCTATCTATATTTCATTGAGCATATAAGAATATAAAAACAGCATTTTTAATAGCATTAAATAATTTAATTAATTTATTAACAAATTAATTAAGTCGCCATTTCAGGTGAGAAGGAAAATCAAAATTTGAGCGCAATGATGAGGAGAGAACTAGGTATGGACGGGAAGATACCAGAAGAAGAGATGTAAGTGTAAACAATTAAACCAAATATTGTTTTTTGCTTTATTTTTTTTACAAATAAAGAACTATATTGAATTTTTCTCTCATACTCGTAACTTTGTTAGTTGACAAATATGCAGATATATACAGAGCTACAGAATATCTTTATTTAAATAGGCTTTTCTACAATCTCTTTTAAAGCCTTTTTTTGCTTACTTATTATGATTTTATTGCAGGGTTTCGAATTTTTAATTTTAATTTTATTTATTTGGTGCACATAAAAATACTCTAATCTACAAGAAAAATTTGTAATATAAAATAAAATAATTATGCTCACGGCTGTAATCGTTAATGGGGTAGTTAAAAGGATTTGTTGACTGACGCAGTGGTGAACGTATTTGATACATTTAAAATCATTATAACTGATGTAATGGAGGGCTTTTTTTGTCATTCGCATAATGGTTATAAAGTAAAATGTATGTATGTATGTGGAATTTTTTTATGCAACTTAGAGTTGGCAACCAAGCTGACGGCCCACCTGATGGAAAGTAGTAACCGTCGCCTATACACATGAGCAGTACCATAGACATAACAGAGTATACTGTTTCGTCCATGATACTCTTGAGGACTCAGGTGTTATTCCTGTGTGCCCTGTAAATTCATTGCCACACCCTACCCTTCTAACCGAAACACAGCCATCCAAACATAATTGCTTCACGGTAAAAACACGAATGCGACGGAGGTGCCTAAGCAAACTTTTGTACAAAGTCTCCCTTTGGAAAAATAAAAGATATAAATTTGTAAGTGGGTGAAAGTAAAGGAAAATAGAAAATTATAAATAAAAAACAAATGGATTATTCATATACAATTATAATTATGTACGTACTCCACAATATATTACGATACGGCAGGAGATATGAAGAAGTAAACCAGAGCGATGGCGATGAAGAAATAGCGATGCAGCCTCTTCTTCACGGCAAGGACTCTGAGAGGATATTTAAAGCTATCGAGTAAGTGTACACACATTTTACTATATTAGATAACAAATTGACCGGTAACAAGTATTTTGCTCCACAAGGAACACCTACTTTAACAGTAGCAAAACACACTGATGAAGGTTGAGATGTCCCGTAGATATATTAGGTTGAAAATATTTTAATTTATGGAATTATATGTTTGGAAATTTAACAAGCATTTTTTTTTTGCTCCGTAAAGTTAATAAACAATGAGTTATTAATTGGTGATGTAGTTGCGTTAGTTATTCACGAGGAAATAAAATTACCCTTCGACTTTCGTGCTTCTGTATTGGTACACGCGAATAAATCTTGTAGATTGTAAAAAAAATACCCGAAATTGGTTTAGAAAATTGCCACATACGTAATCCTTTTTTTTATTAGACGACAAATGAATGGTAGCTCCTCTTCTATGCGTTCTTCTAAATGAAGCTGCCGATATTTCACTGTTTAGACTTGAATTGTAATATTTTGTATTATTGTACTCATTAAACTTTTTTTTTATTATTTTATTATTTACAAGTTTCGACACGGTATTATCTTTTTTTTTAATAAAATACAGCCGTTCCATTTATAGGGAATTTAATTCCTTTAAATTTTTAAAATGTTTTTTTATTTTTTATTTATTTTCCACTACAATATAAAAGTCAAATCTTTCCTTTTTATAATATTGTTTTGGATTAACATTATTCTTTTTTCTTCAATTTTATTATTTAATTTATTTTGCTTCCTCTTATTACCGGTCAATTTGTAAAGTAATAAATCTCCGTTGTCTCGTTGTAAGTGTATGATTAGGTACATACGTATATCGAAATTTGTGTCGTGCTTTCTGTCGAAATTGATCATGGCACATTAAAATTATATATAAATAATATAAAATTAACAACGTTATACGGTTGCCTGAATATTAAAATAAGTAGTTTAATACGCCGTTTATTTCGCGGCCTAAAGAAGTTAAACAAATTTTACGAGACTTTAGAAAATAATCGAAT